>NC_136611.1:10771229-11281229 GCF_933228915.1 Telmatherina bonti
AGGATTTGGTAACACCAGAGAAGTATTAAAGGCTCTGTGAGGATCAGTGGCTTCTCTTCTCTGTGTCCTCTGATGTTTGTGGTCAGTCTGGACATTAGAAATCACTTCCCTCTCCTGGAAAAGTACACAGTATTACCACGGTTTACTTCTATACACCATTAAGTCCTCATTTACTTAACTAAAATTTAAGATAAACCATGTCAACTAGTGTTTAACTCAACACATATGACCTTCTACATGTTAATCTACAAAAACAAAAATAAAGCCTGAGCTCTCAGCTGACATGCTAATATGTAACTTTTGAGCTGCTTGTAGAAATGATCACTATCATAAAATCGGTTAATCCTACATCTTAGTTTGTAAAATAAATAAATAAATAAAAACATAACCAGATAATAAATTGTTTCCTTCGTCTATAAAGTTTAAAGTTTGCTAAGCTTTTACTTCACTACGTGCACTGGCGCAAGATAGCTTGCTAGTTAGCCTAAAAACAACCCCGACGTGACTTCTTGTTCATTACCTCGTCCATCTTCAGTGTTCTTCTCGTTGTAATCACATCTTTGCATGTTCACCTGAGCTTCTGTGTTTTCCTAAACTCACCATTGCGACAAAGCAACATTTATCTACGCCAACATTGCGTTGGGTAACCAAGATAAGCAACCTGTTTGATAGCATTAGCTTTAGCAGCTAGTTAACAGCTGTTTGCGCTCTGAAGCAAGGCGGCCTACAGCGACACCTACTGGTAATACAATGTAAACGACAACTTAAAAAAAAGCAAGCTTAAAAATCTATCATTTATAAGAAATCTTTTATTGAAATAGTCAAAAGAAAAAACAAAATGTAAAGAGAACCAAACCTTCTTCTGCAAACAGTATTTTGGTTATTTACAGAAAAAAGAATTTGATATAAAATAGGCACAGTGAAAGAGTGAGGTTAACTAATTAAGCTCACTTGAGGTTCACCTGATTAGTCAATGACACAAGATACAACCTTTATGATTGTGCTGCTGTGGAATGAGCAGCACTGTTAAATGTTTGGATAGTACCCTCTAAAAATGTGCCCAAATCCTGTGCAACAATCTCCTGTTTTTATTCTCTCTTATTTTGAGTTGTACGGGAAATTAGATTGCACTATTCTTAGTGATAAACAAAAAGAAAACACATATGAGGGCATTTCTACACTTTACTGATTGTAAACTGTCAGGGACCTAAGCAGCTACACCAGCTTGACACCTCCTCCCCATGCTGATCACCATTCTGGGTGGCATCCCATTTCTCAACCAGGAGTTGTTGAAAGTCAACGAGTGTTGCTGGGTTGATCACTCTGACACAGACAGCATACCTAAACTGTTCCCAGGTAGGTAAGAACATTTATTCCCATACACAATTAAAGTTATTGTTCACATTTTCATTAATTCATTCATTAATTCATTATCCGATCCGCTTCGTCCAATTAAGGTTAGCGGGGATACTAGAGCCTATCCCAGTAGTCTTTGGGGGAGAGACGGGGTACACCCTGGACAGGTCACCACCAGTCCATCACAGGCATTTTGAGTAATACAAAATACAATATCAACATCTATAAAGTGAGCAAAAATAAAATATTACTCTGTAAAACACTGTAAAAATCCTCTGTTATAAAATGAGATGTAAGTTTCACAAATACAGTGATTATTATATTCAATTATCACATATAAATATATATATATATATATATATATATATATATATATATATATATATATATATATATATATATATATATATATACATATATATATACACATATATATATGTGTGTGTGTGTGTGTGTGTGTGTGTGTGTGTGTGTGTGTGTGTGTGTGTGCAAATAAACAGCATCATATCCTTGCATTTCTCATTTACATGAACAAATTTCCTTAACCAATTCCTAAGTTTTGGTACACATATACATTACTTTGTGTCTTGTGATAATCTTTGGCCATCAGCACAGAAAATAAAACATTTTGTTCTGTTGTTGTATGAAAATGAAATAACCCAGAGCTTCTTCTCCCAGAATATCTCCCAGAATATGTAAACAAGACAACATTCAGTTTAAAGGAACACAAAATGAGTCTTTTCAAGTCCTCATGTGGCTCACTCCTCCTTTAGCCACCTGGTTTTCCCCAAGAGAGCAAGTGGTATCACAAACGAAGCTGATGTGAGGAGAAAGCAAGTCTGAGCTCCTGCAATCCAGTAAACTGTGAAGCAAAGGGAATTGTAAATACATTATAGCAAGATATAAACTATTCAACTAAACTATAAATGATTTGTTGTCTAAAACTTGTGAATTCAATCAATTGTAGCTGTTTTGGTGACACATATTAAAGCTGGTCACAGACTTTTCTCTTATTATCAGTCTCCTCACCAGATGATGACACAACTGGTCCGAGTGCTCGGGCCAGGGCACCCAAACTACGCAGGATCCCCATCACAGTACCCTTCTGATTGGCTGAACCTGGAGGAATATTCACGGTTGATCATCAGCAACATTATGCAGATTATAGCAGAATAAAAACGGTGCCAGTTAAAATGAAGCTTACCATGGTCTGACACAACGGTTGAAAGGCAGGGCACGACCAGGGCAGCCGCTGCAACAACAGAACATCATACATCATTTACATGTAGATATGTTTCAGGCATTAGGTATATTTTACATCATGAGGTGATATATTAAAACACTATTTTCCATCAAAATTCATTTTAAGAAGCTTTGTGCAATAGAAATATTGTGAAATATTGCAAAATATTGTCCGCTTTTCCAGACAATTACATGTACCTGACCGTTTTTAAGGGGAATTAGTTGGGTTTTTTTTCAACTCACTTACAGTTGTGCTCATATTTATTCATACCCTTTCATTAAAGAAGGTAATAATAATATCTTGTAATAATAAATAAAAAAAATATGAAAATAATGACATTGTTTTCTATTTCTGGTTCAATAAAAAAAAAAAAAATTTAAAAAAGCAAACAAATAAGATAATTTATTACATATTACATCACTCATAAACTAATATTTAGTTGAACAATCCTTTAATGTTTCCACTACAGTCAGGTGTTTTCTGTTCCTCTCAGTCAGACTTCTGCACCTTTTGACAGGTATTTTGTCCCACTGTTCAACAGAAACGTGCTCTAATTTGTCCAGGACCCTTTTCTTTGTTTTTTTTTTTTTTTCTTTCTTCATCTCAATTAAATGAAAAAACAGTGTGTTATACTGCTAAATTATATTTTTGCAAATTTTTAGTTATTGTTCCTTTTTAAGTCTCCAGTTGAGTGACTGTTGTAAATTCAGCCTTTTCTTTAATGAAAGGGGATGAATACATATGAGCACAACTATATCATCCACTTTTGACTCATTTGGGGATATAAACTGTACCTAATTCAAAAGATGAGCCAGTGTTGTGTCTATACACACTGCAACACACAACTTGACAAGGAACCAATTTAAATGCTATCTTTACTTAAAAGATGCATAAGGCTAAGACAATTCTTTAGTTGCATTTATGCAAAATGTCAATTAAAAAAGTTTGACTTGCCTAAAATCTTTACACCAACAAGGTGATTTACAAAACGGTATTAACTGGAAACTTTACACACTTGAAGAAACTGGAGAAGTTTAGTACAAAAGAAGTGGTATCCCCTAAAACATGATCGGACGAGCTACACTTGGAAGTGACTTTCTTTAAATTTAGGACAAAAACATCCAGGAAAGACCAAACACAGGACCAGAGAGATGCCTTTAGATGTTCAGTTTATCTGTCAACTGTTCACTGAAGCCCATAAAAGAATTGTTGTCAAGAAGCCTTTCTCAAGGCAGGGAAACTGGGGAAAAAGGTTGACACAAGAACTGGACTGAGAATCCATTTCATTTTCCGAACCGCTTAGTCGCGGGAAGCAGAAGCCTATCCCAGGAAACACTGGGCATAAAGCAGGGCATACTCTAGACAGGTCGCCATCCATCGCAGGGGCTGGACTGAGAATACTCCCCAGAATCTGGACCTCATTTGTATTGAAGCAATGTGGGATCTCCACATTGAGCTTTAAAGAAGAGCTTTAAATATAAACTGGAAAACTATATTCCTGCAACAGCTAAGACGTCATGCCTTTGCAAAGCACTGTAAAGGTTAATGTACTGATTGATAAATTACACACTGAGTATATTACTTGATTTAACTTTACTTTAAAATAAGTTTTCTTACAGGGCTTTTATTGGTTTAAATTCCTAATCATTTTAGACTTTTAATGGGAGAGTAAAGTCCACACAAGGTCAAAGTAACAAAAAAAAAAGGTTGGTTTTGTTGGGTTATTTATCAAACTCATTGAAACCACACTATGACTCACCAAAGGAGTATAAAGCCAAGCCAATGTAAAGCATTGTTATATTCCATGACAATCCAATGAGGATGAATGCTGGGATCAATGTTGCAATTGCCTAAAAGTAAGGAACAATTGTCAGTGAAACAACAGCAGTTAGTTTTATCCCACCAGAATTAAGAACTTATAATTGTTGAAGTTTTAATTATCCAAACACATTTACCGTACGAACAGCCCTGATATGTTGGCCAGGTTTAATTCTGCGAGCGTAACCCCCCTGGATTGTAGCCATGACAACACCAATGAAAAAGAACATCTTTCCTTGCTGCATACTGTTGAGAGAGAAAAAAAAAAAAAAGTTTCAACCCAAGTTTTCTTATCAAAACTGATTAAATTTGCATTCTTAGCTCCGAGCTCATACCTTGTAAACTGGAAGCGCTGATGAGTCAGAAAACTCAAAGTAAACTCCAGACCGGAGAACAGGAAGAGGTAGCTGAAATAAACCAGACCTAACATTTGGAGCTTCTGCATTCCTGTAAAAAAATCCCATCTCCAGTCAGTGTAATAAAGTCCTCTCATGTTTTATAGGTAAAAGCATCTCCCTTACATGGAAATCTAGTACTTACTTTCTTTTGAAGGTGGATCTTTTGTTCTGGTAACAGCTACAAAACGGAACAAATAAAGTGGGTTGAGGAGGTCCCACGAGTCCCCACACTCTGAAGATGAGGCCTGGATCAAAACAAAATGTTACTCATCTCTCTGACTGAACAATGATTATGCAAAAACATGCTCTCACTTGATGTTCTCAGTGTTCTTTTGGTGTTTTTGGTTAAGCAGATTTCAGCCTGACTAACTCATCAACTACAGGAATCAAACACTGAAAGAAAATCCTGTCCTTCCATAATTGTTTAAATAAATGAAGATGTATATGAAGAGGTATATGCACAAATCTGAATAACTTATTTCTTTTGTTAAGTCTTCAAAAGCTACATTACAGATGATGGAGATATCTGAATAATAGGTATTTTAATGTGTGCAGTAAAATCTAAAAGCTTTTGAGCATCAGCGCAGCAACTACTCAGTTAAACGGAGCAGTAAAAATGGGATCAAAACATGGATTTTTTTTTTTAGATGATTTTATTATTTTAAAAACCTAAAAGTATTATTTTAGCTATAAACAAGATTCCAAACATGTGTGGGCCTAATCAAGCTTACTTTTGACACTTATGGTTCAGTTATGGCACTGGCAAGTTGATGTGTGGACCACATGCGGTCCACATGTTAGTTGCTGGCTTGGAAGTAAGTTACAGCAAATGTGTAGGCCAAAAGTGATCCAAATGGCAAGGACCGCAAGTGGTCATGTGGCTGTTTTGTGGCAGCCACACTCATGTTGAGTCAACATGGTAAATCAAGGTCATAATAGACTAAACAAAACTGCAGATGTGGGCCATATTTGGGTCAAACACTTTTGCTGTAAAGCAGTTAGTATGTGCTTCTTTTCTACGCTTTGCCTCAGTCTGAGCATATTTATGATAGCATTTATGTCGATCTTCAACACTGTGTAATGCACAGCGTGTTTTGCCTAATTTCTTCCTTCATGAACTCAGTGTTACTGTCCACTGTTGTCCTTAGCTTGTTAGCTTAGCTTACGATTGACTAGCTGCATACAGGAAACATGAAGAGACATTTAGCCTGGCTTCGCTGTCATCTCATGGGGGGTTGGCTGTGGGCTTTCTTAGCACACTCTAGCAACTTCCTTAAAAGTTTCACCATCAGAGTCTACAAGGTTACTGTTATTGAGCAAGGAACAGCCTAATAATAAGTACAATGATAAAGTGTATGAGTTTTCTACTTAATTTTTTTTTTAATCATGGATTGAAATACTGAGCAATAGATGTGCTAACATATTTAATAACACATTTAGCTTTTTTTTTTTTCTTTGCAGTCTTAAAGTTAAGCTAATCGACTGCTGGCTGTAGAAATATAAATACTATTATAGTTATAACAGTGATTGACTATTTTGCAATATTATGACTTTCATTTCTGATAATTTGAGAATATAGTTCTCCAAAAAACAAAAAAAGCTCAATATTTCTACAAAAATGTATCAATGGGGGATATTATTTTTGTGAAACAGTCATGGGTGCTATTTGCCAAAATAAGTCCTTGATTGCAGGGTCAATCATCTGTATTTTTACAGTTCTTTCCAGGTAACCTTAAAATACCAGGAAATCAGCTCCCTGAGCCGTCACCTTATCGTGGTGGAGGGGTTTGTGCGTCCCGAAGATCCTAGCAGCTATGTTGTCGGGGGCTTTATGCCCCTGGTAGGGTCACCCATGGCAAACAGGTGTCTAGGGGAGGGACCAGACCAAGCACGGCTCATAGACCCCTATGATGACGACTAACCTGGGCATAAATGTTCCCTTGCCCGGACGCGGGTTACCGGGACCCCCCTCTGGGGCCAGGCCTGGAGGCGGGGTACGAGAGCGAGCGTCTGGTGGCCGGGCCTTCGCCCATGGGGCCCGGTCAGGCTCAGCCCGAAAGGGTTACATGGGCCCCACCTCCCGTGGGCTCACCATCTGCGGGAGGAGCCGTAGGGGTCGGGTGCAATGTGAGCTGGGCGGCAGCAAGGGGCGGGGACCCTGGTGGTCCGATCCCCAGCTGCAGAAGCTGGCTCTAGGGACGTGGAACGTCACCTCTCTGGTGGGGAAGGAGCCTGAGCTTGTGCGCGAGGTTGAGCGGTTCCGACTAGATATAGTTGGACTCACCTCGACGCATGGCTTGGGCTCTGGAACCAGTACCCTCGAGAGGGGCTGGACCTTCTTCCACTCTGGAGTTGCTCATGGTGAGAGGCGCCGAGCAGGTGTGGGCATTCTCATCAGCCCCCAGCTTGGTGCCTGCACGTTGGGGTTTACCCCGGTGGATGAAAGGGTAGTTTCCCTCCGCCTCCGGGTGGGGGGACGGGTCCTGACTGTTGTCTGTGCTTATGCACCGAACGGCAGTTCAGAGTACCCACCCTTTCTGGAGTCCTTGGAGGGAGTGCTGGAGGGTGCTCCTTCTGGGGACTCCATTGTTCTGCTGGGGGACTTCAATGCTCACGTGGGCAATGACAGTGAGACCTGGAGGGGAGTGATTGGGAGGCATGGTCCCCCCCCTCTGAACCCAAATGGTGTTTTGCTATTGGACTTCTGTGCTCGTCATGGATTGTCTATAACGAACACCATGTTCCGGGCTGCACGGTGGCGCAGTGGTTAGCACTGTGGCCTCACAGCAAGAAGGTCGCTGGTTCGATCCTTGGCTGGTTTGGTCAGTGGCCTTTCTGTGTGGAGTTTGCATGTTCTCCCCGTGCATGCGTGGGTTCTCTCTGGGTACTCCAGCTTCCTCCCACCATCCAAAGACATGCAGGTTAATTGGTCACTCAGAATTGCCCCTAGGAGTGAGTGTGAGCATGAGTGTGGTTGTTTGTCTCTGTGTGTGGCCCTGCGATGGACTGGCAAGCTGTCCAGGGTGTACCCTGCCTGTCGCCCAAAGCCAGCTGGGATAGGCTCCAGCTTCCCCGCGACCCTGAATTGGAATAAGCGGTTCGGAAAATGAATGAATGAACACCATGTTCCAGCATAAGAGTGTCCATATGTACACCTGGCATCAGGATTCCCTGGGCCGCAGTTCAATGATCGACTTTGTAGTCGTATCGTCGGACCTGCAGCCACATGCCTTGGACACTCGGGTGAAGAGGGGGGCGGAGCTGTCAACTGATCACCACCTGGTGGTGAGTTGGCTCAGGTGGTGGGGGAGGAAGCCGGTCAGAGCTGGCAGGCCCAAACGTGTTGTGAGGGTCTGCTGGGAACGTCTGGCTGAGTCCCCTGTCAGAGCGAGCTTCAACTCCCACCTTCAGCAGAGCTTCGAACATGTCCCGAGTGAGGCGGGGGACATTGAGTCCGAATGGGCTGTGTTCCGTCCCTCTATTGCTGAGGCGGCCGGCCGGAGCTGTGGCTGTAAGGTAGTGGGTGCCTGTCGTGGCGGTAATCCCAGGACTCGTTGGTGGACACCAGCAGTGAGGGATGCTGTCAAGCTGAAGAAGGAGTCCTATCGGGCCTTCTTGGCCTGTGGGACTCTGGAGGCAGCTGATGGGTACCGGCGGGCTAAGCGGCATGCGGCTTCGGCTTCGGCCGTTGCCGAGGCAAAAATTCGGGCATGGGAGGAGTTCGGCGAGGCCATGGAGAAAGACTTCCGGACGGCTTCGAGGAGATTCTGGTCCACCATCCGGCGGCTCAGGAGGGGGAAGCAGTGCTCCATCAATACTGTGTACAGTGGAGGTGGGGAGCTGCTGACCTCAACTCGGGACGTTGTGGGTCGGTGGAGGGAATACTTCGAAGACCTCCTCAATCCTACCAACACGTCTTCCCATGAGGGAGCAGAGCTGGTGGACTCAGGGGTGGACTCTCCTATCTCTGGGGCTGAAGTCGCTGAGGTGGTCAAAAAGCTCCTTGGCGGCAAGGCCCCGGGGGTGGATGAGATCCGCCCGGAGTTCCTTAAGGCTCTGGATGATGTGGGGCTGTCCTGGCTGACACGCCTCTGCAGCATCGCGTGGACATCGGGGGCAGTACCGCTGGATTGGCAGACTGGGGTGGTGGTCCCCCTTTTTAAGAAGGGGGACCGGAGGGTGTGTTCCAATTACAGGGGAATCACACTCCTCAGCCTCCCTGGTAAGGTCTATTCAGGGGTCCTGGAGAGGAGGGTCCGCCGGATAGTCGAATCCCGGATTGAGGAGGAGCAGTGTGGTTTTCGTCCTGGTCGCGGAACAGTGGACCAGCTCTATACCCTCTCTGGGGTCCTGGGGGGGGCATGGGAGTTTGCCCAACCAGTCTACATGTGCTTTGTGGACCTGGAGAAGGCATTCGACCGTGTCCCCCGGGGGCTCCTGTGGGGGGTACTCCGGGAGTATGGGGTACCGGACCCCCTTGTACAAGCTGTCCGGTCTCTGTATGACAGGTGTCAGAGCTTGGTCCACATTGCCGGTAGTAAGTCGGATCCGTTTCCGGTGAGGGTTGGACTCCGCCAAGGCTGCCCTTTATCACAGATTCTGTTCATAACTTATATGGACAGAATTTCTAGGCGCAGCCGAGGTGTTGAGGGGATCCGACTTGGTGGCCTCAGGATTGGGTCCCTGCTTTTTGCAGATGACGTGGTCCTGTTGGCTTCATCTGGTCGTGATCTCCAGCTCTCGCTTGAGCGATTCGCGGCCGAGTGTGAAGCTGCTGGGATGAGAATCAGCACCTCAAAATCTGAGACCATGGTCCTCAGCCGGAATAGGGTGGATTGCCCTCTCCGGGTCGGGAGTCAGGTCCTGCCTCAAGTGGAGGAGTTTAAATATCTCGGGGTCTTGTTCACGAGTGAGGGAAGGATGGAGCGCGAGATCGACAGACGGATCGGTGCGGCGTCTGCAGTAATGCGGACTCTGCGCCGGTCTGTCGTGGTGACGAAGGAGCTGAGCCAGAAGGTGAAGCTCTCGATTTACCAGTCGATCTACGTTCCTACCCTCACCTATGGTCATGAGCTGTGGGTCGTGACCGAAAGAACGAGATCTCGTATACAGGCGGCTGAAATGAGTTTCCTCCGCAGGGTGGCCGGGCTCTCCCTTAGAGATAGGGTGAGGAGCTCGGTCATCCGGGAGGGGCTCAGAGTAGAGCCGCTGCTCCTCCGCATCGAGAGGAACCAGTTGAGGTGGCTCGGGCATCTGGTCAGGATGCCTCCTGGACGCCTCCCTGGTGAGGTGTTCCAGGCACGTCCCTCTGGGAGGAGACCCCGGGGGAGACCCAGGACACGCTGGAGGGATTACATCTCTCGGCTGGCCTGGGAACGCCTCGGGATCCCCCCCGCAGAGTTGGCAAATGTGGCTGGGGAGAGGGAAGTCTGGGCTTCCCTGCTTAGGCTGCTGCCCCCGCGACCCGACCCCGGATAAGCGGCAGAAGATGGATGGATGGATGGATGGAAATCAGCTACAACATAACTGCCTTGTCATTGTTGGGGGAAATAGTGACACGTGGGGAAGCATAGTGCAGACTTTCTAAAACACTGAAGTATTTCAGTTGCATATTTACTTGATGTTAGAGAGCTTAATGTCTACTCTGACACTGATTCAATCACATAAACATGTACAGAAACAACCTTTGTTTAGGTAAACCGTGTCTTTCTCATATTTGTGCCTCTGTGTTTGTATTTGGCTCAGTGGAAGTGTTTCCATAAACTAACCTTTACATCCTTTTTTAATGTCTCAGGCAGCATCAACCAGATAAACAGCAGATCGACCACGCTGAAGGCTAAAGCGAGCAGGGCTGGAGTTTCATGGAGGACATTTCCTGTTGTTTTGGAGCTGATGGCGAAGTAGGCACCAATCAGAGGTCCAACAGTGAACCCCAAGGAGAAGGAAACACCAATCATTGCCTGTTTATAAGAAAATTACACAGATTTTATTAATTTTTCCCCACTTTTTGACCCATTTACAACAAATGTATAAATTGGATAATTAATCAGCAAAATTTGAAAGTTAACTGTTTTGATAATTTTATAACAGATATTCTATTCTATTCTATTCTATTCTATTGTAGTCTAGTCTAGTCTATTCTAGTCGATTCTATTCTACTGTAATTTAGCAGATGCTTTTATCCAAATCGACTTACATATGAGTGAGAACAACACAAGCACGAAATAATCGACTTAGTAAAAAACAGAAACCTTTGCTTACCATTCCTCTGTTCCGTGCTTTTGGGCATGGCAGGTCAGCTACGATGGCCGTGCACAGGCTGACGTTGCCCTTACAAATGCCCCCAATTACCCGAAACAAAAGGAACATGCTGAAGCTCTGGGAAACAGCCCAGACTGCATAGGAAGACATCAACCCTAACTGAAACACAAGGCACCCAATTAGATCTGAACGAATCTGTGCTGGTGGCAGATAAGGACTATGACTCATGACAAGTGAACTAGTTTGTGTAAAAATAGGAAAATTAATATTTTTTACAGCATTCAGAAATATTAAGGTCTATGTTGTGTGGTTGTACTCACTGTGGTAAGTATGAGGAGGGGTCGCCTGCCGTATCTGTCCGACAGAGCACCTGTTACAGGCGACGAAAGGAACTGCAGCAAAGAAAACAGTGACCCAATAAGACCTGAAAGGCACATTAAGGAAAAATTAAACATAAAATTGACCCTACAAATGAAATGTCTGGTGCATTTGTTGTAAAACCTAATCCTACAAACCTCCAAAAAGGACAATGTTGTATTTTTTTTCTAGAGGAATTCCAACGGCCTCCCTGAACCAGTCCACAACACTCTGCAGAGACTGATACATGACATCCTGTCCCAACAAGAAAGAAAGAAACACAAATACGTCACACAGAGGCTACAGAATCACCAGTAAAGAGGTCAGGTCAGCGTGACTCAGCATGCTGAACGCTCACCAACTAATCTGATCACTCATGAGCTGGTTATGGTTTTTATGGAAGAGATTCTTCACACAGAAGCCTCTTTGTCCTGAGACACTGCAGTCTGAGCATCGTGTTCAGTGAATCCCACTGAAAAGGGCTTTACTTCAACAGCAGATTATAATTTTAATAATAAAATACATTAAAGAAACAATTTAACTAACCCCTGTTTGTGCATAATGTTCCAAAATGGAGGGCAGCAGGGGTAGAATTAGTGTAAATCCCAGTAGGTCCAGCAACAGGATGATAAACACAAAGCCGATGACCTTGGATGAAAAGGAGCCTCCATCCTCTGCTGATTTGTTCACTTCTGACATTCCTCCAAATGAATATAGTGTCTCTTCTGTTGACAAACAAAAAAAACATTACAAACACTTTAATCCAACACCACACCATAAGTAATTCACCCCTCTGAATCCATTCTGCCGTTTTAATCCATGATACTGTCAGACTATATTTATCTGACTGCATATGTTTTATTATGCTGTACCCATATTTGGATTTACTCCAATTAAATTCTGATTCATTATCACTTTTTATTATTAAATATTATCTGTAATATGTTTATCTGGCACAAAACAGAACATTTGCAAAGTCGTTTCTCGTGTACTTGAGAATTCACATTTGATAAAGGATCTTGAGTCATACGCTGCAGGTTTGAAGATAAATAATGATGCGGCACATTACCTTTAAAACAAACAAAATCTTAGACATACAGCATCCTTATCAGCATTGCCTGGAATATCATACTTTACAATCATATTACTAATGTTATTACTGGGTAGTTCAGTAACTGGAACAAAACCTTTTCTATTTTATGGTTCTTTTCAGTTACAGTATATCCTGGTTTCTTGGAATTGATTGCAAACAATCTATTCTAAAATCCCAAATAAAAAATGACTAACTTTACTTTCATTTTACAGGGTCACTGTGTTGTCACTTTTTTCTACTTCTAACAAATTTCTATTGAAATAAATATATTCAGATAACTAAACAGCATTAAAAAAAAAGATACTTTATAGATTTTATACACAGGAGGGTGTTATCCACTGTTCAAGTCCAGTGTTTAAGGAAACATAACAAATTGTAAAGGGATTAGAAAGACAGGTTCAAATTTATTTTATTTCTTCATTTGTTTTAACATTTTTGCAATTACTTTTTGTCTTACAATTATTTTGGCATAAAAAACATAAATACTACATCACTACTTTGTTCTTATTGCATTTTTTAAATCATTTGAAATATTGTGTTTGCACAATTGTAACACATTTTATTTTCTCAGCATTTTCATGCTAAATGTGTTTTTTATCAAAGACTAAACAGAAAAAGTTTTGTTTAATTTTATATTGTGTTTATTAAACTGCTTATTTGTTCAATATTCCATGTCACAATATCACATTTCTATAGTTCCTTTTCAAAAATAATACTGCATTTACTAAAGTTTGATAAAGGTAAACATAAATAAATGATCAGGCCACCAATCAATGCAAATACACACGTAGAACCAGTTGAAGGTTATTGCCATGGAAGGTTTCTTTTCCATGAACAAATCAACACAAATAAAAGTTAGTATATGTCCGTAAAAGTGTTATTCATGACAACCTTTCTATTCAACTCCTCTTCTTCCAGTAAATTATCAGGAAACAGACTGAAAAAAGTCGCTCAAGGAAGAAGGGATAAATTCCAGTGCATGAAGAATAGACAGTCCGACTCCTGCATGAACTCCTCTTTCCAGTTTAACCATTATCCCAGAATCAAACATTTGTAAAATAAAAGCTCCATTGCAAAGCAAATCACATTGTTTAAACAAAAGTTTTCCGCTAAGTAAACGATCATATTATAGTAATGAATATGAAAGAGCAATACCACCTTTAGGGATTTTCGCTCAACCTAAAAATTCACTAATAGTGATTTAACTTACAGTAATTTTGCAGAGCGATGAGAGCAGAACAGCAGGTTGTAACACACACATACACACACCCGAAAGACGCGATCGCCTTTATCTTCTCCTCTTCAGACGTCCATTTATACGAGTCCACACCAGGAAGCGGAGTCCTCTTACATTTGGATGACAAGAATGTCGTAATCACCCACACTACAAGAAGATGCCTTCACGGCATCCTCATCGGCTCGTAAATTTCCACTTCACGCTCGAGAAGACTTTGGCAATAATTTTACACTTAACAGATAATGCCAATTAATAAAAACCATATTCAGAAAATCATCCCAGGCATGTTTCGCCGGTAAGTGGGATTATACGAGTAAAAGGTTTATTCCTACCCTTTAAAGTGCGTGTTTTTACTGTCAGCTGTTATTAGGCAACTTGCATCGTTGTGTTTGACAAGTTCCTTTATTTAAATACCCGATAAATCACGCAATATTCTTTTAGAAAAAGTATGGTTGTGGTCTATTCGGTGTGCTTTATAGAGAGAAAGATGTAAAGGTGGTTGAAGAAACAAGAGAAAACTCTCATATTTGAATAGAGCTAAAATCCTAGATAATTTAGTTGCCCTTTTTCCATTTCAGATCAAAAACTAACCATTCACACTAACAGTGTCGCTTAGATTTATGCAACAAATTTGCCCCCCCCCAAAAAAAGAAAAAGGAAGATATTAAATTTATTTTGGACTTTTATTGCAGACATTTGAATGTTTTAAGGACTGAACATGAGGGGTTGGTGCCATCACTAACATAATTTGAAACTAAATAAAAATGTCACAAACTTTAAAATGTGAGAACAAGCAAGTTTATCTGAAATAAAAAGAATTTAATAAACTTCCACCACACCCTTTAAATTTAAACATGGAGTTAAGGTCAAATGCCCAACAGCAATGTAAACTTTTAATACAATCTGGTATTGACCTTCAAGAAACATTTTTATCTCAACAGTGCAACAAAAGTATAAAACAGGTTAACATTATTTCTTTTAAACTAATAATCTCATACTAGCTTGATGTATCAACTGCATAGATGTAGAAAAAAAATTGAGTATATCAAAGTTTTTTATAAGACTAACTTTGATATTATTTTATTACAAACTCGATTACAATCACCATCATGTTCTCAAGTTTTATGTCTCCAGTCAGGCATCAGTTCAGTGTGTAAAAGCCGTTTAATAAAAGCTTGTCATTGCAAGAGGTTAAAAATCTATAAAACATTACAAAAAATGATTTAATTGCAATTTGTTATTTAGCAAAAATGAAGGCAAGTGAGAAAAAAAAAAAAGGGCAGCTCCTCAAAACATAACTTTCCACACAAGAATGGATACTGCCTCAACTCTCCACGACACGAAGGAAAATGTCACATTCTATGACGCACAACATGGCGATTCAGTTCAGAAATGTTTGCAAGGTTTCGGCCACAAAATTCACAAGCAAACCGGTTCTCCTCGTTCTGGACTTCAGCAGCTCCGTCTGTGGCCATTTCCACATCTGTAAAAGAAGATAAAATAGCCTCAACAGTTACACAATGTTCCCCCAAATTCACTACAGCTTTAAGAAATGTTTATGATTGAATAAAATGTAAAAGTTGTGAAAATATGCCCCAAAATTCAAGGCTTAATATCAGTTATATAATTTCACACTTTCATTTCACTATAGGGGTAATTAGAATAATTAAAAAACAGTTAACAAAACATTTCAAAATGTTAAAAACAATTATATAATCTTATGTGATAAAAAGTGAGTCTCCAACTTTTCGTCTAGTATATAAAAGGCTTTCCAGTTCAGTTTGGTTCCCCTAAAACTACAACACTTATGAGATTTTACACAGTGAAAGTCAGTATTTTAATAAATGTAAATTTGATTTAAAAAAAAAAAAATCACAGCTTTTAAAGATTGGAGTTCATTCGTTTAAATCAAAATGATTCATCTACTCTGATCCAACCTTTTTGATATAATAGTCCATTTGTACAAATATAGTTTAGGCATATTGTATTTTTCTTTAACCCAGTGAAGCCAGTCCAGATTACCTTTAACTGGACATACTTTATATTATGTATCTTCAATGCAGCTATATTTTAGACCCACTACTATAAGGTCTGTTAAGAGGAAAATATTTGCTCTGGATGGAGATAGCCTTTACATTTTAATAACTACAAAACTAAAGACAGGAATGAATATCGCTGCTTTTGAGTTGAGACGTTTACACTGAGGTCATTAACCTTGTGGAGTGACACACTGATCTTATTCGACACAAAACAGGAAACAGTTGACTACAATTTCAGTAAACATTTCCCATAAGTTCATTTCCTCACCACGGGCTTAATTATTTCCTTTAGAGGTCATAATGTGCCAAAACCATAAAGCTTCCTCTTGGACGCCGTCTCCAGTAAGGAGACATATAAATGCAGAAAGATCTCCATTTCCAACTCCTCCTCCTGTTCTCACTCTGACATCACAAACCATTGGTGTCCAGCTCCGGTCCTCAAGGGCCAATATCCTGAAGCTTTCCATGTATTCCTGCTCCAACACACCTGACTCACCTAATCAGTCATTGTACACTCTCATTGGTTGTTGGATCAATTTAATGGAAGCCAGGTGTGTTGAAACAGGGATACATATAGAACCTGCAGGACAGCGGCACTCAAGGACGGATTTCGAACAACCATGTCACAAACTAAACATTGATGACTTTATCGGACAAAAAGTCAGAAATTTGACTCTTTTTCTACAAATAAATCCTAAAATGAAATTAACTACCAGTTTTTGAGCCTCATCATCAACAGATGTTTACATGCGGTCCATTTAACTCTAAGTTTTAGGGTTCCTAGTAGAAGAAAAATTAACTGGAAAACCCACCAAAGTGGTATTTCTGATTTCAGAAGTTAAAGGAATCTCACCTTCAAACCCATCATGACTGCCCATGTCCTGCTATGTGCAGAGTTTTTATGCCAGTTTGTTATTCATTAGGTTACTCACACACACACAGTATGTATACATGGTTATACCATATTTGTAGATTAAAACATATTAAACAAGAAATGAAAATGCACTGCAGTATTTGGCTTTTATTGCTTTCAAAAGCAGGCCTGGTGCAAAGCGAGCAAAAGAAAGAGTACTGTAGGAAAACAACCTTTTCCATGTAAATGCATGTATTTTGAAACTTAATATCCAATAAAAAAGCAAATAATTTATTATCAAATGAAAAAAAGACCTTCTCTAAAAGGCAGGTGGTGGTGGGCATAAAAAAAAAACAAGCTATAAGGAACTTCTACTGATTTTCCCACTATGTACTTGATAATGGTCAACTCGGGTGTAATTTTCTTCCGTGAACATGGCAACACAGCAACACCATTAAGATGCTCGTCCTCCATTCCAACTCTTCTTCTATTCATCTCATGAATACAACAGCTAATTTTTACCTTTGTTGACATGTGGAGTGTCCTGGTCCTTGGGGGTCTCTGCATTCGTGTCATCCTGTTTGTCCCACCTCTGCTCCACATGATCAGTCTCCTCTTCTTGCTTGCAGCTTTTAAGACACTTCGGTTCCTCCTTGACATATTCATTCTCAAGCACTGGCATCTGTTCACAAGGCTCAGAAGCCTCCATGCCGTTGTTCAGATTCTGCTTTTGTTCCAGTTTAGAAATTGCAAATGAGACACCTAAACTGTCCTGATGGCTTAACTTAAGCCGTATATAATTGGGTGATAGAGTCAGCAAATGCCTTTCTAATGTGAAACTCCCTTTAGCCTTGGGGTTATTACTCTGTGCATTATTTATCTCTGATGCAGTGGAGATAGAGTTTGTCTCTGGTTGAATTTTGGGATTTTGGTCATTAGTTATGTTGCCCCTGTTGTTTAGCGACAGATTAATGGGCTGAGCCTCTGTGTCCTGCTGCTCTCTGCCCATCATCATCATCTCATCTGTTCTCTTGTGGATTTTGTAAATGCCGCTATCCCCATCCAACTGTAAGATATTGTCTAGGATGTCGTCTTCGACCTTTGCCTCAATGTCCAGTATTCTATGATGAGGGAGCTTAAGATGCATTTTGGGATCCTGACCATTTTCATCTGCTGCGTTCTCTTTACGTTTGTCTTGGTCGTCGTTCCTCTCCTCCTCCTCTGAACCACTGCAATCCTCGTACTGACTTTCTGAACTATTACCTTCTGCAACATTTTCCTGTCTTGCAGTGTGTTGTAATGGTACAACCTCTACTTGTGTTTCAGGGTCTTTCTCATGCTCCTTCTGAGCAGCAGTGCCTGGATTTGCATCATTACACTGAATGCCTAAAATGGAACTTTTGGTTGGGCTTTCCTCCTTTTTATCCTGTTCATCCTTCTCATGTGCTTGGGTAGACATTTTCTCATCGGTACCATCCTCTTCCAAGTTTTCACTTTGTGGAATTTCATCACAATCCGTAAAATATTCTTCACTTTCTTCCTCTTCACTGTTGTTACTGTTTTTGTCATGTTTTTCTGAAACATCCTCCCTTGCTTCGAGCTGATCGAGGGATACCTGACCCACAAGTTCGTGATTTCTCAAAACCTGCACAGAAGAGAGGAAGGGAATTAAATTCAAAGCTTCGCAGTCTTGAGGATAATTTCTACTTAAACATGCTCCAGAGAGCAGATCAAATGTTTTGAATGCATGAATGAGAAATCTAAATTTAGTTCCCTGGAAGTAATTCAAGGATAATTACTTTTGACATTAATTCTTAACCTGATAAACAAGCATTGGATGCCAAAAGTAATACTGCAGAATGCAGGATGTTGCATCAGTTTTTTTAAAAAAATAAATAAATAAACAACTAGAGCTGGGACTCTATTTTAAAAATCTGTGTATTAATAACAGTCTTAATAATAAATTAATCTCAATTAAATGCTTTTTCTTTGTAACTATTTTTATTGGGTAACATGTAAGAGAACAAAGAACCACCATGTCAGAGGAGAAAACAATTTTAAAAAATCTATTATATGTAATGCCATGTTGTCAATTTGCTCAATCTTTAGCAGCACTTCTGTTTTGAGACAGGTATGTTGTCCTTTCCTCGCATTTGGTGTTACATTCAGTTTGTTTTAGTCTCAGTTTATCTGCAAATCTATCCATGTTAATCTACTATTCATCCAGTTCCTCAAAGTATGGGGGTCATCTGTACGCCAACTCCTATCTTGGCAGCAGCTAGCAGTATTTTAACCAGACATCTGCCCTCATATTCAACATTGAATTATTCCCATTTTAATCAAATAACAGTTGCCACAAAAAGCTTACATACAAGTCTCCATTAACACCAGAGAAAGTGGCTATATTTGTCACCGCCTGAAAAACAGAGCTGCTAAATAGGTCTGAAAACTCGCCAACTACAGCTCTAAAGCAGCCAAGCTGGCAACACTACGCTAGAAAAGCTCCGACATGTGCATCAGTGTAATCAGTGCAGCAGGAAATTGTGCTAAGGCATACGTTTCACCTTGTTTGGAACGTAAAATGCAATTAAATGTACTTTTTTTTGTGTGATTAATTAACTGTTATAAACACATTAAATTCCCAGCCCTTTTAATAACATAGTATTGCAAATCTTAATGCAAAATAGAAGACCAGCTTCCAGTGTTGTTACTACTCCTCAATAGTCTAAAGCTTATGACCTCTGATGCACATGCGTCATTAACAAAAAATACATTGTCCAAAACCCGCTCTACACTGCAAGTGGACAAATGAATGTTTCCTGAGAACTAAATGGATTCCAGTCATGCAGAGAAACCTTTAGAGACCTAAAAACCCTCACCTGGTGCTTATCACTCAGGTGCGTTTCCAGGTCGCTCAGCTGAGTGCAGTCAAAGTAGCACAGCCGACACTTGTAAGGCTTGATGCCATCATGCCTCATCGTGTGCAAGCGCAGGTTTTCGGCACTGCCACTCGAAAAAGTGCACTGGTGACAGCGAAAGACTTTGCCTTGAAGGTAACGTGACAGTTTTGGTCGTCGCACCTCTATTGGCACCACGCGTTCCTCTGAAAGGAGAAGATGCACAAAGAGTACTGTTAAGATGACATAAGGGTTATTAATAGGTGAGAAACTGAATGTTATTGCGCATCCAACGCACCGCGATGCAAGACGATGTGATCAATCATGTTGTTTTTGTTCTTGGTCTGGTAGAGACAAAAGGGGCAGAGCAGATCCTTCTGATGAGTAGGTTCAGACTGGTAGGTGGAATGGCCTGTCTCCATGTGGACGTCCAGGGTTTTCCTATTGAAGACAAGTAACGTAAAAAATATGAAAAGTCAAGACAATTTTTGCAGTGTTTCCATGGTAACTAGGAGATCTGACTCTGAACTCTGCCCTGTTCCTACAAATCATCTATCAGCACACTGATCGACTGGCAGCCAAAACCCGTCTAGTAAATTCACGTGTAAGAATTTTGTTCTGGTCTCTGAATTTATAATAATAAATACAGATGTGTGCATTTATGATGCCCTCAAAACCCCCAACAATGAGGTATAAAACTGTAAAAATGCACCATGTTGCGTTTGAATCACAATAAATAGAAAGTTTCGATGTGTCTGGTAGAAAATTAAACTTAAACATTCGAAGAAAATGTGTTTTTGTCTGAGCATTTCTTTAAGCTAATTTCAACACAAAGAAAAGGACTTTAGCATGACTTTGATTGTATTTTGGTCTTTAAATCTTCTGTCTAATAATAATTGCTGTTGTAATAAACATTGCTGTAGTGTTTCCCCTCCCGTTATATGATGGTATGACGATGCATTGCTGCAACTTACTGTAAACCACTGAAAAAGTTGCATTTTTTACACCTGAGGATCTTTTTTCCGTGGCGGTTGAGGTAATGCCGTCGTATACTTGACAGGTGTTCGGTTTTAAAATTACAGATCTCGCAGTGAAGCAGGCCTATTTCAGGTAAAGCTGCTTCCTGCACGGTCTCACTAGACTTGGTGAAAGTATGTGCCATCAAGCTGTACTGGTTCAACTGGCGCTGCACATCACGGGGCTCCAGGTACAGCGACTCTGTAACAGGCAAAAACATTTAGGACTGTACAGCAAAACGTTGCATCGTGTAAGATGCTACACAAGCAGGTTGACTTACTTTCAGTCTCTTTGGGTTCATCATCAGGTTCAGACAAAGCATCCATTTTCTCTGAGGTATCCAAGAGCTCACTACTCGGCCACTGAGTGTTCTCATCTTTGTTATCTGCCTGAACATTATCCTTCTGAACAATATCTTGGGAACCAGCAGCAGAAAGAACATGGATAGCATGTTAGCATGAAATCTCTCCAAGCAAAGTTCTGTTTCACTTCTGGGATAATCATTGTCCTGGCTGGTGAATTCATGCCAGCTCATATTTACAACACAAAACCATCCTAGTCTGATTATTTATCGGCAATCAAAGTGTAACACTTCCAACTACACACTGGCTATTTAAGCATAGCCCTCATCTTAACCTAAACACAGGGAAAAAAGTAATCTAAATGAACAGCGATCATGACATCATAATTATCATAAACTTGAATAAAATAATTGAAGTCCTTTCCATAATCCAACAGTCTAACAATAAAAAAAACAGTATATGGAAAAATTTGACTACATCCACTTGTGCTAATTATCAAAAACAGAAAACAAAAACAGCCTGACAGAAAACAGGCCGTTTTGTTGTTGCTAGCAGCTGCAGCCAAATCAGAAATTGGATTCTGACCTTGATGCTTTTTCATAAAGTGACTCCTCCAGAGGCCCAAAAGACTCGTCCGATAAGCACAGCAGCCACATTGGAAACACTTCTGAATCCCAGATTTGTGGAGGACATACTTGTAGATGCTTTTGAGAAAATGATGGATATACATTTATAAACATACAATCACAATAAACTGATCAACAAGTGTTTTCTATAGGACAGGTAGATACTGCTGAACAAAGAGCATGTGTTAACTACTCAAGAGTTTTTATCTGCAATTTACAGCTTTACTAGTAAGCAGTCCCCAACAGAAAAATGTTTCTGGTTTTCTTTTTAACTGGAAAATCTAAATAGATTTTTACTGGAGGAAAAAAAAACCCACAAAATATGAACCTATTTAATGAAACCTCCAAACCCTAACTGCCCTGACTGTATTTTGAGGTTAAAAAAAAAGACCTACCTCAACTGTGAGTTGGACAGATTGTCCTTTTTGATGGCCGCCATGGCTGCATGGCCGCGCTCATGTGAACGCAGACTTTTGAGTGAAATGAACGTCCTCCTGCATTGTTTGCAAGCGTGTCTTTCTTTATCTTCTACATCTGGCTCAACAGTGACCTTTAAAGGGGGCAGCTGAGGAGTTGGTGGCAAAGTGAGGGTCTCTATTGCTGTTATATTCTCCTGGGTGTGCACTTCCTCCTGTTTGATGAGCTGAAAATTAATTAGATTAACATCGATCAGGCTTAAATTGTAACTTCACAACATGGCAAAACACCAAAAGTGTACATCAGCACTTACTTGGGTGGATGTGGGTTCTGGAGCAGAGCCATCAGGAGATGACTTGCACTCTGTACCCTCTGCCATCTTTACCATACTTGCTTTGTGGCGTTCCAAGTGACGCTGAAGAATTTTAGTTCCGTTTAATATGGTCATACAGTGGGCACATTTGTAGACGCCTGTTGTTTTCCACTTCAATCCAAGTGATATCACTATGAAGTCTGATTTGCAAACCAAGCCATGATGAGAGGTGTAGTGGTCAATGAGCAGCTGAGATGAGTTGAACATCAAGTCGGGACAGCTCTTACATTTGAACCCTGCGCTTTTGTCAGATTCACGACACTGGGGCAAGTAGTTGCGCTTCCGCAGGTTATACTTCTCCATCAGCCTGTATATAGTGTGTGCATCCAGCTTGTGAGTTTTTTCGTAGTGACAACGCAGGTTTTTTCGATGGTTCGCTTTGTACGCACAGTTTTGGCACTCGTATACCATCGTTTTGCTCTGTTCTGACACAGAGGTCAACGGAGCCATCTCAGGAGCACACAAACTGGGGACCGTTTCTGCGACGCTTACTTCTGATGTTTCCTTTTCTGGAGAGTCAACATCCAAAACTGAGCTCTGAGCAAAGTTCACATGCTGCTTTTGTGTTTCAGCTGGAAGCATAGAGGCTGCTTTCTTCCCATGATCCCTCTTGCAGTGGATTTGAAGTCTTGCCATTGATGCATGAATTTGAGGACATTTTTTACATACGTAACCTCTTTCATTGGAACCTTTTCCCAATGAACATTTAATCAAGTTTTCTACAAGTATTTCTCCTGTTTCAAGAGCCTCTGCTCTTACTAGAACATTGGGATGTTTCATTTGGCAGTGAGTGAGAGTTCCATGGTGACGAGTATTCACATATGGACAGCTTGGGCATCTGTAAACGAGTCTTTTGACTTCGGTTGAGTTATTTTCTGGCTGCTGAGCTGATGGCTGATCCCCCAATGAAAATTTCTTACAAGCCTGCTTGTATACAGGTACAAAGTACTTCAAGAAAGCCTTCTTTCCGTGTCTCTTAGAGTAATGTTTCCCAAGTCGAATTTTAGAGAAGTAAAATTGGGGACAAATCTCGCACTTGTACACAAAATCATTTGAGACCGTATCCTTGTGCTGAATGTACATGTGTTGCTTGAGAGCGATTTTTGTGTTGGAGCTGTAAGAACAGTGGGGACACTTTGCGGTAGCTTTCTTAGATAAAAACAAAGTTTTAGAAGCAGATCGCTGGATCTTGAGAACCTTAGGTGTTTTTATTATATTAAGAGCTGATGTTTTAGGAGCTGTTTTTTGTAGACTGCTTGTTACAGTGCTTGACTTGGTCTCATTAAGGTGCTGCTCACTGTGCTTGTCCAGTTTACCCAATGTTGCACAGATTTGTGGGCAGGTTTTACACAGGTACCCACTAAACTTCAAAGTGCCACCACTATCTTTTTGATTCAGGAATTTGTCCTGATTTTGTAGAGTTGAAATTTCCACATAAAGGCTGTCCACCATGGTGTCGCTGGTGGGATGCTTCATCTGGCTGTGAGTGAGAACTCCCTGGTAGGTGGTATTGACATAGGTGCAATAAGGACACTTAAAGACGTGCAAACGTGGTGGCTGTTTTGTTTCTTTCTGTTCTTCCTTTGCATTTACAGCTTTGATATGTTTCATTCCACAGTGCGTGTTAAGACCATGCTCTGTATTAAAACGTGCAGGGCAAGAAGTGCACTTGAACACCATGGAAGATGAAATGATTTCCTCAGCATCTTCGAGAGGCGCTTGGAAGGATTCAAATATGCCAGGCATTTCATCCAGGTCATCCACTTGGCTGTGTGCACTTGCCTTTTTGTCATTCAGGAGACCTGAACCATCTTCTTTTGACAACCCAGGATGAACAGCTTGATAATGGCGTTCAAGACCAGACTCTGAGACACTCTTAAAAGAACATGCTCTGCACAGATACATCTCTGTTCCATTTTGTCCTGATCTTTGTTCTGCCAAACTGGCATCCCCGTGACAAGTGGGCATTTTTTTTGTTCTTTTCCTTTTAGGAATCAATGCATCTGCACCAACATATAACCGACTTCTCACATACTCATAATTTGACTTATGATTTGGGTGTTGCTCCTGGTAATGTTTTAAGACTGTAGCTGCATCTTTGTGACTATAACCACACCACTGACAATGATAGCCCGCCTGGATTATCCCTTTTCGAAAATATGTTCTTAAAAGATCTGTGACTGAGCGATTTGACTGGTGCGAACTCAGTAAATGATTCCTTAAAAGATACAAATATTTAGCACTGTATGGGCATTTATAGCACTGCAAGATCTTCGGGGATTTCAAGTCGCTCAATGATGCTGGAGCTGAACCTGAAGAGTTTTTGACAACTTTCTCTTTTTTTTTCTGCTTCATTTTCACTGGCTTCACTTCTTCGTTCACAACTGTTTTTGACGGGGACTTCGCGTCCAGTTTAAGAACTTTAGAGCTGTACTGCTGGATGCTGGCTGTCACGTCAAGAACATTATGTCTTTTACCGCAGTGGTACACTACTTTCGCAAACTTGCCATGTCTGTAGTTACACAAATGGCAGAAAAACTTATTCTCATCCCCTTTGTTCACGAAAGGCAGAGGTAAATAAGAGGGTGAGGAGCCTTTGTCCAGAGATTTTGATTTTTCAATTTCATCACGGATCAAAGTTGTGTGTTTAACAACAGCGTCACAGTTTGATTTTATACATTTATGCGTCCTGTTCTGATGATTAAGTACTCCTTTTGCAGACAGATGTGCAAAGTTGCACTCCTGGCAGTAAAACAGTGTTTCTGCATGTAAATATGCCTCATGTCCTGTTACAGCGCTGTCAGCTTCTGTTTTACTCCGTACTTTGACAATTTTACAACGAGATTTCCTCTTAAGTATCTTTTTCCGCATCTCAGCACTGTACAAAATGATCTCTTTCTTACTTATTGATGTAATTGTTGAATGTTTTGCACACTGATGACCGACAACGCTTTTGATGCTTTTACTTGTATAATCGCAAAACTTGCAATACATCAGTTCTTGTGAACTACATGCCGAACGGTCCATTCCAGCAGTTACTTTCCCATTGGACTTTTTAAGTACGGGTAAAACCGCTATTTTGCTGTCTTTCTCCACAAATTCCACTTTTTTAGTTTCTGGAGATGCTGGCTGGTTACTGGAGACCACTGCTTCACACTCTGGCACTGACAAAGAAACATTTTGTTGTGACAGCTCAAGTTTGTCTGTTGTTTTCTCCAAAGTTTCTTTTAGAGGTGCAGGCGGTGATGTTGAATGCGTTGCAACACGAGTCAACTCTTTGATTTTAGGTATCGTCATTGCTTCTTCTGGGTGGTTTCTTTGGTAGTGCACATGCAGAACAACAACGGATTTATGGGCAAACTCACATTTGTTGCATTTATACAAGGATGTGCCTGATCCTTTGGGGGTGAGATGTTGAGGCGAAGGTGTATCTTTGGCTTCCTTCAATGGCATATTAGCTTTTTCAGGAGACTGTTCCCCTGTTCTTTCTGGACTGGGTGTTTTTTCACATGTTTCCGGCAGAGGCGATTCCACCTGGCATGGAGTCACTGAATATTTACAAAACAATAAAGAATTGCTCACTTCAAATGTCGGATGCATTGCCGTGTAATGCTGCCTCAAAGCTTTTGAGTCAGTGGAAGTAAATGAGCATTGAAAACATTTAAAAACCAAGTCAAGGTCTCTGAATTTCAGTTTAAATACATCTGGAGCATCTGGATGATTTTCCACGTAGTGCCATTTGAGGTCAATTGCGCTTTCAAACTCAACCGGACACTCAAGGCAGCGAAATGTTGCACTCTGATCTCTTGGGCTGTGAATGTAGATGGATTTGCATCTGATGAAAGGGTGTTCGCTCTGATAATGAAGAGACACATGACTAAAGCTCACATTGTTGTAATCACACTGCTTACAGAAATAAACTTTTGGCTTTCGCGGGGCTCCATCAACGTTGCTTTTCTCTTCTTCGTCACTAACTTCAAATGAAAACTCTGTGCTGCTTGAAGGTTGTTCAGATGGACTTTTGCTTTTTAGAATCTTTTCATCTCCTGATTTTGCTTTTTTAGCCGAAGGACCTTCTGAGGAGTCGTTCTTTGTCTTTATGCCAAGGTTGTTACGAGCAGTTTCTTCAAGTTGTTCTTTAGGCTTGGATTCTAGGTCAGCAGCAATTAAGTGTTCGTATTGCAAAAAACGGAAATATCCACCACGATTATCAATGTCAATTTTGGGAGTAGCAGTGACTTTAAATACACCATCCTTGCTAGCACTGGAGCTTGAGGGAGAGTCCTGTAAAATTAGAGTCCCCTCAGTCTCATCTTTGAACGCTGCCCTGGGTTTCGTATTTAATCTAGATTCTACTGCAAAGTACTTGGTGATGGTTTGTGACGGTCTCTTGTACGTTTTCAGATCTTTAGGTGAGCAAGATCTGTACTGAGCTTCAGAGAGAGACATAACAGAGACAATTGAAGGCATCTCCTCTGAAGCTTCATTCTGCTGGTTTGTTGAAGGCAAAGTTATTTTGACTTCTGGGTTTTCAGAGACGATTGACTTTCCACTCAGATTTAGATCTTCATTTTTCTTGCACCGTGTCTTGTGTTCATTTAAAGCTTCCAGATTACAAGCTTTAAAGCCACAATGTTGGCATTTAAAGTGTTTTCCTGAGCTTCTGCTCCTGTTCCTGTATGTCTCAGCAGATTTCAAACCAGCCCCTTTGAGAGCAGCCTCTACATCTAAGCCATGCACCTTGTTGAGATGCTCAAAAAGGTAGACCTTGGACTTGAAGACCAGTATACACTTGCTGCACTGGAAAGACTTGTCCACAGATGGAGGAGTGATTGTTTCAAAGCTGGCTTCTTTGATGTCTTCAAAGGCAGAAAGCTCCATTGAATCTAAGGAGGTATTAAAACATAATGCTAAATACTTTATATTTCCATCAAAACAAAGACTAAACTACTTTAGTACAATGCATACCGCTTTGCATCTTGCATGTCTCATTGGACCGCTGCACATAAACAAACACAAGTGGAGAACACCTGAGGGATGAAGGCACACATTATTGTATTACATAAACACAGTTTCTACTGTGTAAATGTCCTTCCTATTCAAACATGGTTTTAAAATAACCTCACAAATGATTAATTATAAAATACATAACAATAATCCCTTTGTGTAACATAGAAAATCAAAGTTTAAGTACATGGAACAACTACCTCCCAACTTTCAGCCCTGAAAGCTCAACAGAGGAAAAAAAAAGTCAGTCTTAAGTTTACACACGGATAATACGTTTTCAAAGATGGGGTCGACATAAAATAAGGGTAGGCACTTGGTGTAAATAAATTATATACTCACGCACGAAGGCTTTTACAGGACAAAAGGTTTGTGGGAATGTTTTGACTCGCTTCTGTTCACCAGACGGACAGACTGCACATTTCCGCCATTTTTCCCGCGAGTGCAACAACTTTCCCCTCTTTTCCTCTCCACGCTTCTTCGGTTCTTCTTCTTCAGGGGAAAACATTCCCGACGTTACTATACTGCCACCTACTGTTTTATTCCATCTGTCTGTCCTCGGGGAGCCCAGCCCCGTATGTTTTATATGTTTCAAATATTTTTTCAGCCAAGTACCCTCTAACCCCTGCAAAGTATTTTTGGTTAAGAAAAAAACATGAAATACAGGACTTTGTCATTTGTGTTTGGTTTATTAAACTTTAACCGTGCAAAATCTCTACTACGCTTTTGACATTGTTTGCGTTGTCAAGGCGACAGTGACTGATGGATATGATTTGGCTCGTAACGGGTGGGGTTTACGCCAGAATGTGGGATTTGGGGAGGAATTGAATGATGTAAATCTAAATGTATATTCAGTTTATAAATGTACAATTACATCTATTCAAATATTTTCAATATTTATATAATATTATATTTGTTTTATTTTGTTTAAGGATGTTTTCAAATAAATTTCATGTACCCCCTGGAATGCCTTGAAGTACCCCCAGGGGTACACGTACCCCCATTTGAGAAACAAGTCTTTAACACACCTGATTGACACAAATTGCTCATTAGTAGGCTTGCAAAGAATTAGATGAGAAGTAATTATTTTTATTTAATTATTAATTATTATAATCCATATTTTATTCTCTTTTTCAATTATGACATAAAAAGGATATCAGAGTGGGAACTGTGTTTATTTTTGATGGTGAAAGATTAAATCATGAACATTTTAAAGCCCCATGATATGTTTCACATTATAAAAATTAAGGCAACCTTATTGTGATTTTATTATCTGTAATTTCCCCTCGGGGATGAATAAAGTATCTTTCATTTGATTGTTTTTTTTTTTTTAAATTATTATTATTATTATTATTATTATTATTATTATTATTTATCTTTTATTTATTTGTTTGTTTGTTTATTATCTTTGAGATTGATTACATCAGGACCAACTTTATGATACCTTGGAGTTTAACAAGCGTTTAATTTACTGGCTGTAATGTTTTGTTCTAAACAGATTATATGTTTTATATAGTTGAAAGAAATATAAAGCTATAAAATCACGTGGAAATGATTACTGTCATTGTTTCCCCCCGGAGCTAGAAAACGGACGTACCACAACAGCGGTCAAGCTATCCTCATACTGAGTGGTGTTTATTACAAGTTAATATTTTCTTCTTTGCTTCCGTGGTAAACTCTTCCCAGATTAAATATATAAATATATTTAGAAGAGATGCTGGTGTGATCAAGAAGAGACGCGATGCTCTGTGCAAAGCTGACTAGCCGGTTAAATACGGCCGTCTTGAGGACGATTCACCACGGAACCGGTCATCCTTGCCTGTTTACCCTGTCAAACCGCTTCCTCCAAAACGATGCAAGAAGGACTGTTGATGGTTTTTATTTTACTTCTAGTGGGCCGGGAGATTTTTGTTATAGACAGCATCCAGCTCGTATATTTGTAACACAACATACTGGAAGAAGGTCTTTCAGTTTATCAGCTGCTGCTATTGTGAACTCCGCACCCTCTCATGTCCAACCATACCTCCGTCTTATGAGGCTGGACAAACCTATTGGTTTGTACATTCATTCTTGAAGACAGTCACAAATTTCTGTCTCATTTACTTTAATCAAATGTTATTTAGAAAATGTATTAATTTTGATATTAATTCCTGATGTTGTTCCAATGTTTCCAGTCAATAAAATAGTAAACTAATAATTTTTAAACCCTAAACAATGTGGATTTAGTCACAAGGTTCAATAATTGATTTTCAACAGAAAATTCAATAGTAGTCAATTTTTACCGCTGCTTTTACTGTCCTCTTGTTAAAAAAAAAAAAAAAAAAAAAAAAAAAAAAAAAAAAAACTTTTAAGTTATGTTTGGCTTTTGTGTTATGTCTGGTTTAACAAACGCCTTTGCCTACAAGCGTAATTGATGTTCTGAGTAAGATCTCAGGTAAAATTAAAGTATTTGACAATGTTTTGTACATCCTACCTCTTAATCTCATATCACAGTTTGATGGGTCTGTCTTGCAGGAACATGGCTGCTGTACTTGCCGTGCACATGGAGCATCGCTCTGGCTGCAGAGCCTGGATGCCTCCCAGATCTTGGCATGCTCGCCCTATTTGGAACAGGTGCTCTACTGATGAGGGGAGCTGGCTGTACCATCAATGACATGTGGGATAAAGACTTTGATAAACAAGTATTGTTCATTATTTTGTTTTTTTCTGTGTATTCAAATAGAGCATGAAGTTGTACATATTTTTACAATCAAAACCATATTTCATGTACTGACATCAGTAAACTGTAGATTATTATATTTTGATTCCTGTTTACTTGTTACAAAACATTGTCCATTTAATGAATGGTGTCAGTGGCTATGCACCATAGAGCAAACATATTTATTGCAAATACTTTGGAAACTGCAAGATGTAATGTGCAGTATGAAGTGAATATGTCTTGATCGGGGTGTCCAAAGTCAGTCTTCATGGGCCGCTGCCCTGCAAGTTTTCAATGTATCTTTTTTCCAACACACCTGGCTTCCATTAAATGGATTGAACAGCCAATGAAGTTTAGCACAATGACTGATTACTTTAAGTCAAGTGCTTGGAACAGGGATATATGGAAAACCTGCAGGATTGTAGCCTCCGAGGACCGGAGCTGGGAAACCCTGATCTAGATGATGTGACTAAGACCAACCTTCTCCACAGCAGGGATCCCCAACCCTGGTCCTCAAGGACTGGTGTCCTGCAGGTTTTCCAAGTGTTCGGGCTGAAACAAACCTGACTCAGACTCAGACAAGCTCTGCACATGTCTGCTAAATACACATTTATTTGAATCAGATGTGGTGCAGCAGCGACACTTAGAAAACCTGCAGGACACCAGTCCTTGAGGATCAGGATTGGGAACCCCTGCTCCACAGTACTTCACAGAGTTAAAATATAATTTTATTTGAGCCAAGGCAGAATTAGGTCGACAGAAAAATAAAACACTAAATATATTGCTGTATGAAATAAAGAAGCTCACACTCCTGTCTCTTTTTGCAGGTATCAAGAACAGCCTCACGTCCCATCGCATCAGGGGAGATTTCCCGATTCCAGGCACTTGTTTTCCTGGGTGGGCAACTCTCTCTTGCACTTGGGGTTCTCTTGTGTCTTAACTATTACAGGTAAGCAGAGGCAGCGGTTGTACTCTGCCTGGAGATTTGTTGAGCTTTGATTTAAGTTTATTTAAACAAAATGCAAAAAAGAACTGAGCGTTAATGACCAACAGAAAACACTGAGTTTACTTAAAAGTGGTGCTATAATCCTGACAGCATAGCTCTGGGTACCTCGTCCTTATGTCTCGTCATCACCTACCCGCTAATGAAAAGGATCACCTATTGGCCACAACTTGTCTTAGGTATGTGCTGTGCAGAAGTTAATATTTTGCATTCTGTGTTTAGAGTTAAAATTCCCCTCATGTTAGCACAACTAAAGTTGGATTCCCTCCATTTCTTCTCTTCAGGTCTCACTTTTAACTGGGGCGCTCTGCTTGGCTGGTCTGCTGTGAAAGGTTCCTGTGATTGGTCCGTCTGCCTCCCACTGTACTTCTCAGGAGTGATGTGGACGATGATATACGACACAATATATGCGCATCAGGTGCTATAGCAAGCTCTGTACATCTCTGTTGCACATGGTAGGACAAAGAGGGTGCGATGCACGCTAACATGGAACTCGGTCCAGTCGGTTCTTGTCACATTTTAAGTGGTTATTGCGTGAACTGACACAAGTCGCTGACAATATCACTGATTTGATTCTAAAACTAATAAACTGTTTGCAGATGAACGCATATGATTTAGTTTAGTTTCCACAGAAAATCCTACTGGATCACAGTTTGGTATTTTGTGACACAAAAGAAGGACTGAAGACACCGAAGCTTGTTCTTTTGGGCCTGGAACCATATTTTTCTTCTGCCCCCTGCAAAAGATTGTCATCCCCTTGAAATTATGAACAGTTTCCATCCATCTTTTTAGACAGCTGGTAAAATTAACTGTCCAGTCTTCAAACAAACTGCTTTCTCCCACACAGCTGTGCACACACCTCTTTGATACTGCACAAAAAGCCACCGATAGAAGGAATAAAACTAAAGAAAGCATATCATTTTCAGTTAAACCCATTTTAAGTATTCAAAATTCAATATAATTTAATTAATTCTGCTTTTTTTTTGCATTACCACATGTTGCAGCATTGTGTAATCCTTAAACATTTATTTCACAGTTTTTTGGGTTTTTTTTATTAAATCTGTATCATAGCTGCTTAAAAAGTGAAGTACAAGTAAAACAGTAAAATGACATTTTTTCTTAAATGTTTTACAAGTCAATTTATTACAGTTAAATTTATAAAAACTGATGCTACTGTTAGTTTTTGTGATTGTATTATTATTATTATTATTATTATTATTATTATAATTATCTATGAACTCTTGTCTTTTTTTAATAACCAGGATAAAGAGGATGACATCAAGGTAGGAGTCAAATCCACTGCCCTGAAGTTCCAGGAGCAAACCAAACTTTGGCTGAGTGGTTTCACAGTGGCCATGATGTCGGGACTGGTGGTAGCTGGTGTCAATGCTGAACAGACTCTTCCTTACTACTCTGCACTGACGGCTGTGGCCTTTCACCTGGCGCACCAGGTGGGGAACGCGGTGTTGTAAACTGTAATCTGCATGCTCAGCGGGAAAGCTCTCATTAACAGCAAAACAGAAAAGATGTATAGTATTAGTTTTACATTCAAATGCCACATTAACTTTCCTCTTTCATAGATTTACACGGTGGACATCAACAAAACAGAAGACTGCTGGAGGAAATTTATTTCAAACAGAAGCCTGGGACTCCTGTTGTTCTTTGGCATTGTTGCTGGAAAATTTTGGGAAAAAACAAGTGAGACTCCGTTGCAAAAAGAAGAAGGAGTCAGATAAGTAAGACTGTACAGTATGGAACACGTTAAATAAATAAATGATAAAAAAGAAAAAAAAAAAAGAAGAAGTTCTGATTTTTGTTTTACCAGCGGTATAATTCTGCTGCCATCCTCTGGCCTTATTACTTTGTTTTAGCCTAACAATAAATATCTGGATCTTTCTTAAGAAGTCACTTTGGGTCTCTGTCATTTCATGCTGAAGGAAAAACGAACATCCACCATGCCTGATATTGTGTGCCAGAAAAAACTTCCAGTGTTTTTTTTTTTTCTTTTTGGAGAGGTTGGTGAGAGTGGTCACACTCTGCAGCGCTTCAGCAATGAAGCTGCTGGAGCAAAAAGCTGCACAGACCTGTCGCGGGCACAGCCTTTTCTCCCACACTGTTTGCATGTTCTCTTTGATTCAGACAAAAAGTTAAATGTATCAATTTATACTCAACTCAAAACACAACCTAATACATGTTATAACCATAATTTTGAGAAAAATGTGTATTTGATTGCATCATCATGTTTCAGGAAAGCTGAAGTAAAGTCTGACAAATTATTGGAGAAGAAAGTGAGAGGTGCAAGCATGCCATAAATATATACACATACGTATACATACATATAGCTCCAAAAAATAAAGCGAATACTCAAGTAATGTATTGTAGATCTGAATAAATGATGAAAGAAATATTTTTATTACCTTAAATATTTTCTTCTTTCCATAGTTGAATGTACTGACAACAAAATCACAAAAATTATCAATGAAAATCAAATGTATCAACCCATGGAGGTCTGAATTTGGAGTTTTACTCAAAATTAAAATGGAACACACTACAGTCTGATCCAACTTTGATGTAATGTCCTTTAAACAAGTCAAAATGAGGCTCAGTAGTGTGTGTGGCCTCCACGTGCCTGTATGACCTCCCTACAACACCTGGGCATGCTCCTGATGAGACGGCGGATATTCTCCTGAGGGATCTCCTCCCAGACCTGGACTAAAGCATCTGCCAACTTCTGGACAGTCTGTGGTGCAACTTGACGTTCGTGGATAGAGCGAGACATGATGTCCCAGATGTGCTCAATTGCATTCAGGTCTGGGGAACGGGCGGGCCAGTCCATAACATCAATGCCTTTGTGTTGCAGGTACTGCTGACACACTCCAGCCACATGAGGTCTAGCACTGTCTTGCATTAGGAGGAACTCAGGACCAACAGCACCAGCATATGGTCCCACAAGGGGTCTGAGGATCTCATCTCGGTACCTAATAGCAGTCAGGCTACCTTTGGCAAGCACATGGAGGGCTGTGCGGCCCTCCAAAGAAATGCCACCCCACACCATTACTGGCCCACTGCCAAACCGGTTATGCTGGAGGATGTTGCAGGCAGCAGAACTTTCTCCACGGAGTGTCCAGACTGTGAAGAGCACAGGACACCAGTGGCAAATTTGCCAATCTTGGTGTTCTCTGGCAAATGCCAAACGTCCTGCACTGTGTTGGGCTGTAAGCACAACCCCCACCTGTGGACATCGGTGGGGACCGTTTGAGCAGACACATGCACATTTGTGGCCTGCTGGAGCTCATCTTGCAGGGCTCTGGCAGTGCTCCTCATGTTCCTCCTTGCACAAAGAAGAGGGTAGCAGTCCTGCTGCTGGGTTGTTGCCCTCCCATGGCCTCTTCCATGTCTCCTGATGTACTGGCCCGTCTCCTGGTAGTGCCTCCATACTCTGGACACTATGCTGACAGACACAGCAAACCTTCTTGCCACAGCTCACATGGATCCTGGATGAGCTGCACTACCACTAGAGTGAAAGCATCGCCGGCATTCAAAAGGGACCAAAACATCAGCCAGAAAGCATCGGAACTGAGAAGTGGTCTGTGGTCAACACCTGCAGAACCACTCCTTTATTGGGTGTGTCTTGCCAATTGCCTATAATTTCCACCTGTTGTCTATTCCTTTTGCACAACAGCTTGTGAAATTGATTGTCAATCAGTGTTGCTTCCTAAGTGGACAGTTTGATTTCACAGAAGTGTGGTTGACTTGGAGTTACATTGTGTTGTTTACGTGTTTCCCTTCTTTTTTTCAACATTTGCAAATGGCAGCTGCTATCACAGTTGGAGATTGAGGAGATGCAACACACTAATACTGCAATGGGGACCACTAGGGGGAAAGGTATGGGGGAGATAACATCATCTCCCCCACTGAGACTGGGTACCAAGCTCCAGAGATAGAGATAAGTGAGGGAATAATCAGCCTCAGAGACTGCATCATAGCCATGATGAGATTGAGCCACCCCTGGCACCCACTGGCGAAAATTAGTGATGTACCAGAAAGCCTTCTGGTTGTGAATGCAGCAATAAGTACAATCCCTATTGTGACCATCACTGAAACCAGTGAGCTGATATACAGTACATCAACAGTGGTCCTGGAGAAACTTGGCCGACATAACATCAAGGGCAAGAAGGAGGCACCATGGAAGAGGAGGTTAGAAACCAAAATCAAGGCAACTTGAAGGGCAGTTAGTCAACTGTCAGAACTCCAGAAGGGCACAACCACAAAGAGGTGCCAGAGAGGTACAGCCAGATGTCCATACCTAACGCCCTGGAGACTGCCAAACAAAGACTCCAAGAATTGGCTGTGAGACTGAAGAAATACACAAGAGAAGTTGAGGCCAGAAGAATAAACTGGCTGTTCTCAACTAACCCAGCTAAAGTGTACTCCCAGTGGTGGGTAATACCACACAAGCTGACCCACCAAGGTTGGAGACAGAACAATACAGGAAAGGAATATGGGAGAAGGAGGCATCGCATAACAGTGAAGCACAGTGGTTAAAAGACCTCAAAGCAGACCACAACTCCCTCTCTGAACAAGTCCCACTTGCCATCATGGTGGAAGATATCCAGCACGGACTCTCAAGTATGAAGAACTGGTCAGCGCCTGGCCCTGATATGATCCATGGGACTCAACCTGAACAGCTGACCAAGGGACGAACAGTCCTGGTACTGAAAGACCCCTACAAGGGATCAGTCCCATCCAACTACCGGCCAATAGCCTGCCTCTCCACGACATGGAAGCTCCTGCCAGGCATCATATCATGATGTAAGTGGGCACATGGAACAATGCATGGTGGAAACACAGAAATGCATTGGCAGAGGAACCAAAGGAGCCAAACACCAGCTGCTGATTGACAGAACAGTTGCCTGAGACTGCAAAACCAGATAGATAAACCTGTGCACGCCTAGATTGACTACTGGAAAGCCTACAAGCAATTTTCTGGTGACCATCTTCCAATCGCATAACTATATCAATACTGTATTCCATCTTCATTATTCCATCTTCTTATATAATATCAAACTATCAACAGACTTTATTTCTCCACATTTTTATCCAGTAGCTTAGTTGGGACTATGTAAATGATACTAAGGTACTTTTAAAGCATTCTTCATTGTTTATTTTCTTTATTTGAGATAATCTTGAGTTTATATGTCGTCCCAAAACATTCACTGAAAACTAAATATGACACATAATCTTGAAACTTAATCTGGCTCTACCACATAACTAAATTAGCACTGCTACATTGTTTCAGGCAGTGTCCAGTCAGAGGCTGGTTCCACATAGACCACCCCTCTAACTCAATTGCTAAGACCTGACCAAAGCTTTGGGCACCAGAACTTCTCTAATTTAGTTCTGCTTCACTTTGTCAACTTTGCCCTTTGCAGAGATAATGTTCACTCATGGTGTGATTTAATAGAAGTTAAGAGCTTCATCTGATGTATGATATGTGCCATCAAAAGGTTAGTCTTCTTCAGCAGCAGATACACTGACTTTTACACACAAGTATTTCCTTTACTATGACTCAAAAAAATTATCCTGCTGTTGCAGAGATATCCTTATTTCATTATGGTTGTGCTTTTTTTCTTTTAGCAAAGGCCTAAAAATAGGCACAGAGTTGCCATCTAAAAGCTATAAGATGTCAAAATTAGTATCTGATACTGACAGACTTGTGCGGATAGTACTCTTTGTATTGTATAAGTAGGTGCCATGAGGTTTGCTACAACATCTGGATACTAAACATCCAAAAGTGGAGACAGCTGGATCCCGGGAAGCACATGAGCTGAGTAGAGTCTGCTTCCAGATTGTTTCACATCTCAAAAAGGTTTTTACTGAGCATAATAACTGTATGTGAGAAATTATGTCACACCTCAGTCACACCTCTAACCACCTAATGAGCCTTCCTTATTATTATAATTCTCTACACGTTTCCTGTCCTCATCTGTCCTTCCTCATCCATTTATTTTCCTTTTTTGCCTTCTATCCATCCATCCATCTATCCATCCATCCATCCATCCATCCATCTCTCTCATTATTCAGTTCTCAGTAGGTCAGTTTAGATCACTCCCATTCCCAGACAGAAGCCCCTCACTAATTCTCCTTTTTCCAGCCTTGAAACTTCAGACCCCTCAGAGAAAACCAATCAAACTTCATCCATACCTTTAGTTAAACCAGTAAACCTCTAGCCTTGTTTTCTGAATTTAAATTGAGTTTAATCTGGTAAGTGTTATGTTTCCATGTGCAGAGAATATCTTACCTGAAACACCATGCAAGTAGCAAGTAGCAAATGAGAAAGTTTAACAATTATATGCACCATGGTGAAGCTGACACAACAGGAAACAAGTTACCACACACACAAATAGTTTGAATATGTGTCACTAATAAACTTGTGTGTTCTTCTCACAAACATGTTTTGTCTTTGTATTAGATTATTCAGAGATGACTCAGACGGCATTACGCATCATGCTCTTTCACAATTCTAACCGACAGGAAAAGATCGTTTGGATTTCTGGAGAGATTTTTTCACACAAACTAATTTAGCCATTAAGTTGCAAGACAAAGCAGGTTAGTTCATATAGCATATTTCATGTACAAGACAATTGACAGTGCTCTGTATGAACAGTTGCAGTAAGAGGAGAGAGGACTTCTGCTTTATCCACCTTTGTTTGTATTTTTCTTTATTCTTGCCAGCCAAGTTGGGCATCATTAAAGAGTTAGCCGTGTGTGACAAACTGCATTTCATCCTCTTGTGGCCTCTTAGTCATCAGTGTCCCTCCTCTCCTCAGTGTCCAACACAGATTAGAATACAAATACAACTTTCCCCCATCAATTTACATTGTTTTTCACAAAGGCAAAGCAATTCTGTCTTAAGAGCCTTATATATTTTCCACACTCCAAACACATGTCAATGTAACATGATGTACATAGAGTTACACTTGTCTCTGATAACTCACAAAACACACTTGATACTAATGGATCTCAATGCATTGATATAAAAAACTCATCAGAGTTAACCAATTAATGGCCATTCTACGTAGAGCTTTTCTTTTAAACAATGGTGAAGACAGAGCATCAAAAATAAAACCTCATTTCCTAAAGGTTCAGCCTCCTGAGAAGGTTCATCACGGCATCAGACATGCTGCCACTGATACTCAGTCCAGTGCTTGTAGGAACTGGCATAAATCTTTTTCCCCTCCATGTTTCCCTTCCTCAAAAATGGCTTTCAAGACCATAACTGATGATGATGATGGTGATGACATTGACTTCAGTGAACAGAAGATGGATCAGCTGACAGTCCATATATTTTAGGTCTTTATTGTATTCCTAAACATTTGCACACAACATATAAGGACTTTTCATCGGATTACTTTTAATTTAGCCCTTAATTCTTCTTTTGTCCTCCACTTGCCCAGTTTTTCACTCGATCATGTTTGACCTTTTTTACGTCTTCTTTGTGACAGGCTGCTACTAACAAAGTGCCTTAAGATAAATTTTAATTACTTTCTTTCCTAAGTTGTGAGTTTTGTAAAGATAAAGCACTGGCTTTTCTCTTTCATTTGGTTTTTGATGCTTTATTGATGGAAAGGTCAGTATAAGTGGCATTAAAGAAACACAATCCAGTGGAAATAGTGAAATGAGCGAACAAAGAGCGAATGTCCACTGTAAAACCTTCAGAAAGCCTCTGGATGTTTATATGAAACTGTTTTAAACATATTGTTTAATAAAGAGAAATGGACAAGTCACTTCATTGGTAGGTGGGCTATGTCTAATTTCTGGTACACTATTTAACCATGTTAGGTTCACACACATTCTCTATGAGCAGGGGCACCGCCAGGAATTTTGGGCCCGATGAAAGACAATGGCGTAGACCCCACCCCTTGATCGCAATTTAGATTTTTGTTTTTGCTTCAATTGCTTCAAGCTGATAAAATAAGAAAAAAGCTTTTCATGGGAATAATAAAAATCTAGGGCTGTGTTTAACCTTTTATAGGGCAAGTGACTATTTTTGATCACTTTGTTTTCTTTCATATTCAGCATAAAACTATATATACATATATATATATATATATATATATATATATATATATATATATATATATATATATATATATATATATATATATATATATGTATATATATATATATATATATTAATGTAACAACAGAATGGAGGTCTTGGTTCATACCAGAAGGACAATTTTAGGTTAAAATTTCTACTTGAAGGTATTTCATTGAGTGCCCTATAAAGGGTTAAATCACAGGGCATACATCTTTATTTTAATATAAATGTTTTATCAGTTTATATTACTGCTGTATGTTGTTACAACGTTTGGGAAAAAATTATTTATTTATTTGTTTATTTATTTATTTTGTTTTAAAATGGTCTTGTCCAGCATTTAAGCAAGCAGACTGATGTTCTGGATGCTGTGTTCTGCTGAGCAAATTTATTTTGCTAAGGGGAGCTTTTAGAAAAAAATTAACCCATTGTATTTCTGAATTTTTATTTTATTTTTCTATTTGTTTTGGATAATTGTTCATATTGCAGAGTTTATGCTGCTGGACCAGACTGGAGAGGCTAGAAAAGGGACAGAAAGAGAACAGAAAAGAAAACAGAGAAAACAAGAGAAAGAGATCGCTACACACACGTATATACACATACATACCCACCTACATACATATGTATAAACACACACACACACACACACACACACATATATATATATATATATATATATATATATATATATATATATATTTATATATATATATATATATATATAATTTTTTAATGAAGGTTTAATGATTTTCTCATACAGTTTGTACATATCAAGTCGTGGGGCCCTTAAAATCTTCCTACCCCCCCTCCTCCCCCATGTGGCGCCTCTGTCTATGAGTACACTGTTGGGTACACTATGGTTAAAGTCCAATTTGCGCCTAGGACTTTGAAACTGGCTGCTGAAACATCAGAGGACTGACACATCTCCATGCTCTCCTTCTTTTGGTCAATGGAAGTTTGGCACGTGAGAAAGTTGAGCAGCTGTTTGACCGGGGCTCGTCACTACGTCACGCAGCATCTCCGCGCCAATTGGTCCGCTTTTGTGCGACCGTGCCATTGTATAAAACTCTGCAGTTTTAAAGGAGTTGGTAGTATCACCCACACTAACCGCGTTTTAGTCTGCGTGGAGGAGGGGGGGACGACAAGGCTTTGCTGATTTCGACAGACTTTGTGTTGCAAAGTGAATTAAGAGATGCAGAGCTGCGCCAAGTCCTGGGGGGTCCTCCTGGCCAGGTCGGTGAATCCGAGCGCAGCGTGCAGGCATCTGAGCGATAAGAGCCGCTCGGTGTGGAAACTTCAGGGCAGGATCCGACGCAGCTCAGCGTCCCTAACAACAGCAGCCCGGGCTCTGAGGACGTCGGCAGCCGTCTCCTCCAGGCAGATAGACAGAATATTACCCAGACACGATGATTTTACGGAGAGACACATTGGTCCAGGTGAGCGGGAGAAGAGAGAGATGCTGGATTTACTTGAACTCGAGGTAAGATTTTACAATTTTAGGGGGAAATTAGGTTTAAGTCTCTTAAAATTAAGTTTCGATCATAAATTACTTAAACAAACAAAGAAGAAACAGCTTAAACATGTTAGATTTCTTGACGCGATTTGCGCGCGATTATTCACTAAAGATGCTTTTGTTCGCAGTCGATCGACCAGTTGATAGAAAACACGGTTCCAGCCTCCATCCGCATTCAGAGGAGTTTGAAGATGGATGATCCAATCTGTAAGTTTTATTTCAAATATACCCATTGCCTTCTTAAACATTTAATCGTGCTATTTTTACATAATTCGATGGGGGGGGGGGACGGGGACGCTTTCTGATCAATGGTTTAACAAATGGTGCAAACCTGCTTCAAAAAAGGCTTTTTATATATTAAAAAATGTTTTAATCCCAGTGAGAAACCGTTATTTCCCCCCTCATCTAGTGGGCGCAGAATGAAGCCAAGTGAGTGGCTGAAATGTAGGTTGCACCTCTATTGTGCTCCCCTCTGTTAAGTCTTCCTTTGAACATATTAGGAGTTGTTTTTGCGAAACTCGGCGAGCGGCACCAATCTCCTGATGGGAAGCCGATGCTCATAGGATGGCAACTGGAGTGTAAAGTTAAGCCTTGAGCTCCGGTCCCAAGTCCAGTTCAATCTGGTTGCAGCGTTCACATTACATCACAGCCGAGGGGGTTCCTAATAAGGTGACTTCGGTGCGTTTTTGCACGAGATTGCCCTAGATGTGTGCGTTTCTTTTCGCTTTTATCTACTACTTCAATATGTGCATATTTCAGCATCTTAGTATGTCAGTTTCTATGAATTTGATTTGGCTTTTTTACGAAACGATATCAGCAGAGCAGCACAAAATGACAGAATAACCCAACACAAGACGTGAATGACTTCAATCTGACTGAATGCATAAAGAATGTGTTTGCAAATGCGAATGATTTTTTTTTCCCTGCATATAACACACTATTTTTTCAGTCAACAATGATGTGCACAAGTAAAAGAGGATCAAATTAATGCATGTCATGTTTTTACAAGTAGAAATATTTCACAATTTGATGTTTGTTTTAATAAAATAATTTTTGGTCTTACTTTTAAATGACCACAATTATATTTCAATATTTGCTGTGGACTGCAATAAATCATTACTTATTTAATCAATTTATTTATTAACCAGGCTCAGGGTCATTTTGATATAACAAACAGCAGCTGCCACAAGGTTGTAAAGCCTCATAAAGGTTTCCATCTTGTACCGCTTAGTCATGCTTAATTCATGATGGTTGAATGTGGGGGTAGCACGATTTTTTATTGATCATATTTATCTTTTTAAGAGTGTTAAGTCAGTTACTTTACCCATCACTGCTTTGTTGATCAGGAAAGTTTACTTTGGCTGTATGATTGTATTTTTGTCTGTGTTTATCATGTTATTGTTTGTATCTGATCATTTGCTTCTGCTTTCTGAGAGGCTATAAAGTGGACTTAGTAATGGTGAGCTGAACATATGAAGTGTTTGGGATCATTTTTAAATGTGATGAAAATTGGCAAGAATTCAGGTTAAATTCATACATAAACTCACGAGGCAACATTAAATATATGAAATCCAACCTTATTATCCTGTCATATACCCAAAAAATCTTATAGTTTGCTCTTAATAAATACCAGATAACTGTTCTAGAGAGTCCTGATCATGTGACATAGTTTGTTTTAATCCCGAAGTAGATGTGAAGAATTTCTTTATCAGGTATTTATTGTCATTTTTTTCCTCATGAGCTGGTGGCTGTGGTCTGACCTTGTGTGGACCCCTCCCTTGACTCTGTCAGGTTTCATAATGCAACAAGCCATGCTGAAGGAATAAACTGGAGGCTATGCTACTTTTCTGCTTGTTCAGCTTTGAAGGGCTTCGGTCTGCAAAGCGAGCGAGGGATTCTCTCTTTAACAATAGACCTCCTGGATGGTTCTGAATCAGGCTGTTTTTTTTTTGTTTTTTTCTTCTTTTTTTTTGCTGCCCTGCAGAACTCAGACCATGGGAAAGCCCACTGAAACAAGCACATTCACCTACCAAAAAAATCACAAAGGAGAAACGGACGATACTGCAGGCAAATTTGGCCACATGTGAACACTTTACTAGAATTCAGTGTTGCCTGTTTGCCTTTTGAAGAAGTTGAAAATATCCTCTTGTACACTGGTTTTGTCTCACTCGACACCAGGGGCTGAAGGTATCTTTATTTTTGCAAACACTTGGTTACGGGCAGGCGGTATTGTCCATTCCTTGGAGTTGCTAGGCAGCCAGGAAGGCCAGAAGAATCTCAGAGGCTGGTTGTGTACTAGTAGTTTCCATACAGTGCTGGGAATGAGGCTAAACGTCAGAATACGAGCCATTTGGGTTTGCTCTCTGTGGAAAATGGCTTATTGGATGTGAGATGGAGAGAAAGGAGTTTAAGTTAATAATCATCTGGAAAATGGACGGCTATAATTCATATGGGTGGGAAATCAAAACAAAAAAATCAAGTATCGGGGTTTTTTGCTTCACAATATTAAGATTGATTTTTATGTTAATAAATTGATTTTTTTTTTTCCAAATAAATAAAACTAATCCATTATAAAATTTTTGTCATTTTTATTGGTTTTTTTACTTGTCTTCTCAGGCATTATAGCAGCTGAATGATGGTCTGGCTACGGTGTTTTTCCTAATTAAGAAAAATGACAAGCAAAAGAAGTTTTGTGCTTTTTTTTTGGTTTGTTTTTAGTCGACAAAAATCAGCAAAATCAAAGAATCGTGAGAATTGCAATTTAAATCGAATCGGCACCCAAAAAAAAAAATCGGAATCAAATTGAATCGGGCCGAAAGCATGTCGTCACAGCCCGAATAATTCAGCCGGTTTAGCTGGTAAATGGTTGCATCTCTAAGTGTATTTCCCCCTTAACTGCTTGCACGCCATGCTGATTGTCTTCATCCTGAGCAGTCAGTGTCTCACATGAGACGAAACACCGTTTAATTGGAACATTTGAGACAACTTGTCTGAAGTTGTTGTAAAATTTTACAAATCTAGTTTTCAGTTTTAGTTTTAATTTAGAAAACTGCTGCTTGATTATTGTTTAAAAGCTAAAACTTTTTGATCTTTTAGGTGAAAATGAGGTTCTGGAAGCCTTGCAGGAGATTGCGTCGCAGAACAAAGTGTGGAGGTCTTATATTGGGATGGGTTACTACAACTGCTCCGTTCCTCCACCCATCCAGCGGAACCTCCTGGAGAACGCCGGCTGGTGAGTGCTCACACCTTCTCAGGTGTAAATCTTAAAAGTGGTGGATTCTTTTGATGCAGTCACAGTTTGTTTGAAAGTTTAGGTTTCTCATTTGAAGTTTAATTGCTGTGGTGCTGAGTAACGTGCCTTTTTAATTGGACATCTTGTGACTTTAGTCCAAAACAGTCATGTGAGAACTGATGATGTGCTTCTCTTCAGCTTTCTGCTGAACAAGCTTTCCTTTCACCCAAATCCAAATCAGTCACCCCCTGCCCATATTTTCTCTAAATCCCCAGGACCTGAGGAGACAAACAATGCATTCTTCTGTCTCGTCCCACTTCCTTGAATAGCATCGACTTTGGGCTATTGTCCTCATGTCCTGCCTCATTCTGTTGATTCATTGTGGATTTTTTTTTTGTCGTCAGGGTGACTCAGTACACGCCTTACCAGCCTGAGGTCTCTCAGGGTCGTCTAGAGTCTCTCCTCAACTATCAAACAATGATCTGTGACATCACAGGCATGCCGGTGTCCAACGCCTCCCTGCTGGATGAGGGAACAGCGGCTGCTGAGGCCATGCAGCTGTGCTATAGGTATTAACACGCTGCTGCTAAATGCAAAAAATGCTGGAAGATACAGAAAACATTATGATGCTCAGGATGTGACATGGAAGCTTTGTGCATAAGTCTCTCCTCACAAGTTGAAACTGCGGAGCAAAAATATGTTTTTGTATTTTCAGTTTGCAGGAAACTATGTGTTGTGCTTTGCTTGGGTCATAGATTCCTCACTTATTTGTGTTGTTTGCTTGTAGACAGAACAAAAGACGAACTTTCTACATTGACCCTCGCTGCCATCCCCAAACCATCGCTGTAGTGCAAACCAGAGCAAAGTATGTATTACAAACACACAATCTGTACAGAATCTGTTTGAGGCGTTACCTGATGGGGCAACAAATATGAAGCATAATTATGTGCAATTAAAGATTTATTTACTGAAAACCAATACTACTGTGTTCCATTATATTTATACAACATTACTAAACGCATCATTTTGCAGCTATATTGGAGTGAAAACGGTGCTGAAGCTGCCTCACGAGATGGACTTCAGTGGGAAGGATGTGAGTGGTGTTCTTTTTCAGTACCCCGACACTGACGGCAGAGTGGAGGACTTCACGGCGCTTGTAGATCGAGCACACAAAGGAGGGGTAAGAGAGCTTTAAACTGGGGTTTAAAGCTTTGTATCTTCTATACAAAACTATAGAAGATGAACTTTTTTTTTGGCAATTCTGGATGTTATTACCAAGATGGAAATATAAAATGAGTATTAAATTCTTTTTTAAAGTATGTCTCTTTTCCAGGAGTAGTTTCAGCATTTGCACCTGCACACATTTTGATTTTATTTTTAAAAAAATTTTTTTTATTATTATTTTGTAAGGGAAGTTTCCATAGCTCCAAATGTCATCCACTTGAAAGCTATTGAATACCTCTTCTCATAGCAGCTTGATGTAAACATTTATGTCAACAACAAGGCTGTATATTGTTGTAGCTTAAACTCAACTAGCAGCCATGCTAGCCTCCCCTTTAAATAAAGATGGATCATGTAGCTCTAGCTTACTCAGCGCTAAGTGACTTGGATACTGAGGTATCTTTTGAGCGTCTTTCCAGTTTATTTTCAGTTCCAGTGGGAAAATATTGATTAACTTATTTGTGTGGTCTTTAAACTCTCACTAAAAACCCAATATGTCATGTTTCCCCACATTCCCTTACAACTGATCTAGTGCTACCACACAACTTTATTAGCACTGCTACGTAGCTTCATGCTAATATTACTCTGGCAACCTCTTTAGTTCTGTCCTGTTTGCACATTTACCAACTAAAGTCAATAAAACAATATTTTTTTCATTATCTTTTCCAATCCAGGCCCTAGCTTGCTGTGCTAGTGACCTGCTGGCCCTTTGTGTGCTACGTCCCCCCGGAGAGTTTGGTGTTGACATCGCTTTAGGGAGCTCCCAGAGGTTTGGGGTTCCCCTCTGCTATGGTGGTCCACACGCTGCTTTCTTTGCAGTCAAGGACAACCTGGTACGGATGATGCCAGGCAGAATGGTTGGAGTCACCAGGTAAAGAAGTTGTGTTGACTGATCAAAATGGCTTGTTTTTGTTTGGGAGTGAAAATGACAACCCTAACAGAGAATTCAAAATGTTTCTCGAGAAATTCAGTATGAAACAGAAGATTTTAAAATTTCAGGGATGCAGCTGGCAAGGAAGTGTATCGTCTTGCACTGCAGACCAGAGAGCAGCACATCCGCAGAGACAAGGCGACCAGCAACATTTGCACTGCACAGGTGTGTGTGCCTTTTAAACCTGAAAACTTTAGCATCTATACATGGGGTTTTATATATAGCAGGAATGGCTGAGAGCCCGGTCTGCCAGCCATTTACAGTAGCTGTTCTACAAAGTCCATTTATTTTACCAGACCTTTCTTTTCTTTATTCTCCATAGGCTTTACTGGCCAACATGGCTGCCATGTACGCACTGTATCATGGTCCCCAGGGGCTTAAACACATTGCAGAGAGGACACACAACGCTGCGCTGATCCTCGCTGAAGGTAAAATTCAGTCTAAACTCATATAAAGACCAATTAAAAGATACATTAAAGGAAAAATAATAGTGCTGTTAGGGGTTAAAAATGTTAATGGCACCATTTCTGCTTTAGAAAGTAGGAAATTATTAGATTTCGCCTAAAATGCTGCAATTACAGGGGAAAAAAAACTATTTGTACACATTACGCAAAAACTGTACTATTGGCTTTTAGTTTATTAGCATAATTTGTATTTTTGAGTAAAAAAATTGTTTGCAAAGATCTCAGATTAGCAACTGATTTTAGAAGTAAATTTAGGTTTCCATTTAAAAGGATGATAATTGTGGCTTGTTTTATATGATAGATAGTATAAATCACAATTACAATGTTTGTGCAAGTATGTACATTGAAAGTATAAAGTTGATGCTAATTATGTTACTAAAGGAATAAAAACAAAAGGGAGAAGTGTAAAATGTAACTCTATCAGTTTAAAAAGAAGAAAAAAAAACTGCATTTCAACCCAAAAACCTTATCCTCATCTCTGAAACACGGTGGAGGTAGTATCATGGTTTGCGCCTGTTTGACTAAATCTAAATCTTGAGAAGAAATCGGTGATGCAGCAAGTCGATGACCCCCAACACATATTACCCATGAAATGGGTAATAATTAGACTACGTAATCTTTTTGGCAAATAATCCAGTTTCACCCTCTGAAATGCAAATTAAAACGTTCATGCCTGTAATCTTTTTCAGGACTAAAGAGAGCGGGACACCGACTGCACAGCGACATGTTTTTTGACACACTAAAAATAAACTGCAGCGTTGCTGCTAAAGACATCTTGGAGAGAGCCGTGCAGAGGCAGATAAACCTGCGAGTCTACGCCGAGGGAGTGGTCAGTATCAGAAAACATAGCTGAAAACACTGCATCGGTGGTTTGGGGAGGTTTAGACACCGAGGTGGAGCATTGGGCGGGGTTGTTTGAAAGTCAGCCTAAAGGGGAAATAATGCCAAAGACTGCTTAAAGAATGGCAATAAAAGTTGAAATAGGCAAATAATTGCATACTTTTTGTTCAGACCATGTGCTCCATGCTTTTCCCTTTAATCACACAACAGGTTAGCATAGCAACAAATATGAAAGAGATGGTCACAATTACAATCAATATTCTGCGTTTGTGTTACTTTGGTCCAAAAGACTTGTCTAAAATGTTTCATTTTGCTTCTTGACAACCAGCTGGGGGTCTCATTGGACGAGACTGTGACAGAGAGGGACTTGGATGATTTGCTGTGGGTCTTTGGCTGTGAATCTTCAGCTGTGAGTTGACGCTTCCTTTTTTCCCCCCTTTTTTTTATTTTGCATTTATTCAGTATTTTTCCCCATTTTAGGAATTGTTCCCTTCAGCTGCATAATAGACTAAAAGCAGTGCATCTCTTCATTTTAATTTCATAATTTGCAGGAGCTGATCGCAGAAAAGATGGGTGAACGGGTGAAGGGGATCATGGGAAGTCCATTCAAGAGAACAAGCAAGTTTCTAACACACCAGGTCTTTAACAGGTCAGTGCTCAGTTTATTTATGACACTGTTACATATAGTTATAATGCAGTTTTATGGAGGGAATTTGGTAACAAATCCATTTGATTCTGTTTAAACCTGGAATTATTCACAGCCGGTTTGGAAAGATTTTGCAGTAGTTGCAAAATGAGCTGTAAAAGGTCATCTGTCTCCTTTGTTTCTTTAAATGGAACATTTAATCTTTATTAGTGTCATAAAGCCCGTCCTGGTATCAGGGCTTCTAATGTCCAAGTCCTCCTATTGTTTGACATGATCATTGAGACTTGCTTGGGGAAAATTGCTCTGTCAACCAATGTTAAAAAGTGTATACCTGGTTTAAATTTACTAACTTATTGGCTATTTGTGTCCAAAAATACAAGGACATTCATTAAAACTTCTACTTCGTAATGGGTTAATCTTTTTCTTTAGTTACCACTCTGAGACCAACATTGTTCGGTACATGAAGCGCCTGGAGAACAAGGACATCTCTCTGGTGCACAGCATGATACCACTGGTTAGTCCGATGTAAATAACCCTAACCCCCTAACCACTGATATGCTAATGATTAACAACTCACATGCTGGAGTATTGCAGGAATAAATATTTTTTCTCTTAAGGGCTCCTGCACCATGAAACTCAACAGCTCATCAGAGCTCATGGTGAGTTCTTTTCTCATCATAAGCAAAACTTATGTGTTGCTTCCCTTTAAATCTCATTTAAATACCTATTTCCTAAAATAAACCTGAAATTTAACATGATGTGGAAATATGTTTTAACTCCTTGGTCCTCTTTCAGCCCATCACCTGGAGGGAGTTTGCCAACATCCATCCCTTCGTGCCTCTGGATCAGGCAGAAGGCTACCAGAAACTTTTCAAGCAGCTGGAGAGGGATCTCTGCGAGGTGACAGGCTACGACAAGATCTCCTTTCAACCAAACAGGTGAGATCACAAACCCAAATATACAGAATTTGTCCCTAAACAAACTCTTGTTGAAACTTTTATTTATTTATTTTTTTTAACAGCTGACTGGTAATGATGCTATGCTAGCATAGTTGGTCTGGTGTTGGTACAATTTTCTAGTTACTAGTACACCATTTATGTATTATTTGTGCTTGAGTAAAACTTTTAAATAGGTGTATCTTGTCATAAGATTTCCTAAATACAGAAGAAATCCGTTATACCGGGCTCCAAACGTTGTTGGGGCTGTAGGCTATCAGTCTTGTATCACTTAAAGGGCAGGCTGAAGATGTGGCATCAAGAACAATGACTTTCTTTGAATGATAAGACTACATAAAACTTTAAGTGTAATGCCATCTGTAGTGAGCATTTCCGCCACTTCCAAAAACTAGCACAGTTAGAAATGGTTTTGTGGTTCAACCAACTGGTGATATATTTGCGATATCCAATATTATCGGTCTACGATATTATCGGCCAATATAAATTAAAATACAATATCAAACATTATTCAGACTTTTCTTTTTTACAACACAACTTTTACACAATATGCACATATTATTTATCAAACTCTTCAGCCCTCTAACTCAAAATGACAAAATATAAGATGTTATGTATAGTTTTCCAGATATTTTTGTTCGTTTGGCACAACTTGTTTATATCGGTATTGGAAATTAAACAAAATCGGTACACTGGATGTCGGTAAAAAGGCTGTTGTGGAAATTTCATATTCTGACTTTTTTCATATAGTATTTCATATTCTTAGAATATATTCATTATGTTGCAGTATTGAACATCCCTTTAGTTAAATTAAAGACACACTATAGAACTTTTGCCATTTTCCCCATTACCGCCCACTATCGACGGCTAATTCGGCATCTATCATGTGCATTTCTGGAGCCGCTGCTACCTAGCAGCGTCCAGAAGCTGAGAAACCGCACTATAGAACTTTTACATCTGGGATGTGACGTTTCGCTTCACAGTATAATAAGGAACTGGCTGTTTTGAACATGCAAGATCGCTGATTCAGCAAAGAAACGCAAGCAGATTAAAGGAGGCGACAATTCACAACAAAGTAATCTCAGGGCAATTTCCAAACAATCAATTCAAGACAATTCATTGTGATCCAATGAAAACACAACCCCTTTACTTACCATACTTGGCATGTGAGCATGCTTCATACTTCATGTTTCTCCTGATAACAGCAGCAGTGGGTGTGTGTGTTATCAGCAGCGTTTGTCAAGAGTTATCATGCAGTTAGCTTTTCATCCATTCTCTCTCCTCTTTTGGTAGAGTCTGCAGACTGTTCTTTGGACTTTGATGAGATTATGTTTGTGTGAGATGCATGACCACGGTATGCCTGCCTTGTTTTTCAGTGGTGCTCAGGGAGAATACGCTGGCCTGGCAGCCATAAAAGCCTACTTGAACTCAAAGGGGGAGAGCTCAAGAAGTGTAAGTGTGTTCATTAAATAATAATCAGTCTGAATGGGTGTAAGTTGATCCAATTTCATAACACCTAAAGCTTTTACGTGACAAACCCAGACAGGATTAGGTCAATTTGCCCTTTATTCTTGACCCACCGGTCCCAAAAAAAGGCCTTGTTACGTTAACTCCTATCAGCGGGAACTCCTACAGTCTGTTTTATTGTTTTCTGCTACTACAGGTCACTTTGACATGACAGATTAACATGTATTGGGTATCACTGTAGAAAGTTTGTTCAATATCCCAACATGCTGATTGATAATAGCTCGAGGACAAAAGGAGATAAGACACCCCCCCCCCTCAGATTAAAGAAAGGCTGACTCTAGTATTCTGCTCTGGCAGTATAAAGGCCTTTGTTTTTTAATAGCTTTCTCATAACTACTTAGATAGTAGGTTGATTCCAGTCAAGGTCCACGCTGTCAGCTGTGCAAACAAAAGGGCTGAAAGCAGTGTGATTTCTGCTGCTACCTGCGTTCAAGATTCCATATTTGGATGTTTCTTTAAGACTTTTTTTTTTTTTTTGCGGTTATATGCAAGCATTGGCCCAACCTACGGGTCTAAGTGCCCCACATGTCCTGTGTGCTGAAGTTACAAAATGACAAAAGCATCATCCTAATAAGGTATAAAATCAATTAATGTCCTGCAGACAAGTTACTCATTAGTAGCAGAGGTAAGTGGTCAGAACTAAATGAGTTACAGCATTTCCTCACTTGAAGCGCTCAAAATCCTGCCTGTTTTTTACAAATGACATGCATCAACTTACTCTACAGTATTACAAGTAAAGATACAATACCGCTTCTTGCTAACTTAGTTTTTTCTCATTTATCTAAATGTGTTTTGCATGTGTGTCCCTTTTTAATGTTTATTTGCTCAAGGAACAATCTGAATAATAATATATAGATCAACCTGTAGCAGTTTTTTTAAAATTTTTTTTATTTCTTATCAATAATAAAACTAAAACTGCTTTTAAAAGGTTACAATTTTGCAACAGTCGGCTTGTAATCATGATTTTCCCTTTAACTTATAAGTGTTTGTGTTTCCTTATTTTCCAGGTCTGTCTGATCCCCAAGTCTGCCCATGGCACCAACCCAGCGAGTGCTCAGATGGCAGGCATGAAGGTTCAGGTGGTGGAGGTGGACAAAGATGGCAACATCGACTTGGCTCACCTCAAGGCTCTGGTAAGAGCTGAGCTCTGAAAACAGAGTCGTTGTTTTTTTTTTTCCAAAGAAGATTTTATATACTTCTGTGTTATGTGTTGATTTTATTCTTTTGCTGGTAATTTTGTGGGAGAAGGGGGAAAAAAATCCCCCAAGGTTTTAATTAAAGACTATTGCAGCTTTTATGGATCATGGTAATAATTCAATTCAATTGTGCTTTATTTGTATAGCCCCACTTTACTACAACGTCGTCACATGGCACTTTACATACACATCATTTAACGCCAATTTATACATATTCTATAATAGAAACCAACTGATTGCATCGAATCATGACTTCAATCCAATCCCCCATCCTGAGCTGAAAAAAAAAACTCCCTTTTAACAGGAGGAAATTAGGGCTGAGTAACAAAAGCATGGACTAATTTTTCTTCATCTTTCTGAGACAAGATGCCTCTCATTTTTGCAATATTACGCAAGTGGATAAAGGTTCTAGAAACCTGTTTTAAATGTGAGCTAAAGGACAAATCCTGGTCAAGAATGACTCCAAGATTTCTCACAGTGGTACTGGAGGCCAGATTTATGCCATCCAGATTAATTACATAACTGGATAAGTTTGTCCTAAGTTTTTCAGGCCCGAAGATAACAACCTCTGTCTTGTCTGAGTTTAAAAGGTGAACATTCAGAGTCATCCAGGTCTTGATGTCTGTAAGACATCTTTGTAATCTAACAAACTGATTGGTTTCATCTGGCTCTGTGGAAAGGTAGATCTGAGTGTCCTCCGCATAACAATGAAGATTTATACCATGTTGCCTGATAGGGGTGGGAAAATCGAATCGAAAAATCGGATATCTGGATTTTTTGCTTCACAATTTTAAAATTGATTTTTTTTTTTTTTTTAAACAAAAAAATATCTTTTTTTTTTTTTAAATAAATAAAAATAATCCATTATAAATTTGTAATTTTTATTGTTTTTATTGATCTTTTTACTTGTCTTCTTGGGCATTATTGCAGCAGAATGATGGTCTGCTTACTGTGTTGTTTTTTCCTCATTGAAATCAAGAAAAATGGTGAGCAAAAAAACTGTTTTGTACATTTTTTTTGTTTTTAATCTACAAAAAACAGCAATATCGAATAATTGGGAGAATTGCAATTTAAATCAAATTGGCACCCAAAAAATCAGAATCAGATCGAATCGGGACAAAAGCATGTCATCACAGCCCTCCTGCCTGATGATATTTCCTAAGGGAAGCATGTATAATGTGAAAAGTATTGGTCCAAGTACAGAACCCTGAGGAACTCCATGACTTACCCTGGTGTGTGAGGAAGACTCATCATTTACATTTACAAACTGAAATCTATCAGATAAATATGACTGGAACCTGTCTAATGCGGTCCTTTTAATCTCAATAACATGTTCCAGCCTCTGTAGCAGAATATTGTGATCAATAGTATCAAATGCAGCACTGAGATCTATAAGAATGAGTACAGACAGAAGTCCTTTATCTGAGGCCATGAGAAGATCATTACTGACTTTCACCAGTGCTGTCTCTGTACTATGATTAGCTCTAAATCCTGACTGAAATTCTTCAAACAGATTGTTTCTGCTCAGATAGGCGCATAGTTGTGTTGAAACTGATTTCTGAAGAATTTTAGACAAGAAGGGGAGATTAGATATTGGTCTATAATTAGCTAAAACTCCTGGATCCAGAGTTGGTTTTTTGAAACAACGGTTTAATTACAGCTGTCTTAAAATATTGAGGTACACATCCTATTAATAGAGATGAAATAATCAGGTCCAGTACAGATGTATTAAGAAACATATCTCCTTGAATAATCTGGTTGGGATGGGGTCTAAAACACAGGTTGAAGGTTTAGATGAAGCTATTATGTTGGTTAACTCTGAGAGCTGTACAGGCCAGAAACTGTCAAAATGAAAATCAGCTTCTAAAGACGTCTCTAAGGCTGCTGCAGATTAAATAAATTAGGGTTAAGGTTATTACTGATTTCCTTCCTGATAGAAACTATTTTGTTTACAAAGAAACTCATAAAGTCATCACTGCTGAGGTTGAAGGGAATCGATGGCTCAACAGCACTACGGCTCTTAGTCAGCCTGGCTACACTGCTGAAGAGAAACCTGGGGTTGTTCTTGTTCTCCTCTATTAATGATGTATAATAAGCTGTTCTAGCCACACGCAAGGCCTTTTTATACACTATTAAACTTTTTTTTCCAGACTATGCGACACTTCTAAACCAGATGAACGCCATTTTCTATCCAAACACCTTGATGTCTGTTTTAAAGCTTGAAGCTGGGAATTAAACCATGGGGCCCACTTCTTCTGAGTGGTTCTCTTCTTCTTTAGAGGAGCAACATTATCTAGTGTTATACGCTTAAAAGCTGTCACTCTAGAGTAAAGCTCGGACGGATGTATTCTGTCAAATTATTTATTGGTTTTTACCTGTTTATTGGTATTGATTTTAAGTTTATTACTTTGTATTTATTGATATTTTAGTATTGTAACATTGTTCAAACTGTTCACGTTTATAAAATCTGCTATATAAATAAAGTGGACTGAATTGGATTTGAAACTAACAGATGGTATTGCAGGAAATACTGCTGAAATGCACTTCTTTAATTTAACACTATCAGACAAACATCGACTATAATGAATTTTCTTCTCAGCCATTGTGTAGTCAAGTAAAGTAAACTCAAAAGTTATTAAAAAATGATCAGACAGAACAGGGTTATGAGGAAAAACTGTTAGTTCACTATTATTGATGCCATATGTCAAAACAAGATCCAGAGTGTGATATATATATGACATCACTAGTAGTGTGATCAGTAGATGCTGATGTGGCGCTTTGCTCATTAAACTCTTACTGGTCTTATATAATACAGTCTTAATAATAACATGTCTTAAATCATTTAATTTCCTCCAGGTGGACAAACACAAGGCGAGCCTGGCCGCCATGATGATCACCTACCCTTCCACATTTGGCGTGTTTGAGGAAAATATCAGAGACGTGTGTGATCTGATTCATAATAACGGCGGTCAGGTGTATCTGGACGGAGCAAACATGAACGCCCAGGTGAGGAAAAAAAAAATGTCACTTTTGTTTTACGAAGCCCAAATCTGAACATTGTTAGTGGAAAGTAGTTGTGACAACCAAAGGCAGTAGGGTAAAGTTTATAGATGTCCGTTATCACTCAGTAAATGGATAACCGTTGGGCATTATAGCTTTTGTGCTGTCATCTGCAGTATTTCTAGCTAATCCAGTGATTTTTTTCAGAAAGATTACAGGATGTTTTTCTGACACTGCCTGTCATCACAAGCAGAATTTGTTTATTTCTGCAAATGATAAACGAAAGAGTGAGACTTCTTGTGCTGTTTTTTTTCCTTTTCTCCTGACTGATATTTCTGAAAAGAGAAGACAAAACACTTTTTAAAGCCATTAGATAAAGTGATTATTATTATCATTTGATAATTCTCAACGCAACTTTATTTACAAAGCCCTTTAAAACAACCAAAGTTGGGACAAAGTGCTGTACATCAGCAAAAATGACGAGCTAAATAACACAATAAAACAATAGATCCTACAAGGAATAAAATAAACAAAATAAAATAATAAAACAAAAAGAATTAATAGTAAATAATAATAATTTAGAGTAATGACTGTATAGAATTAAAAGCTTTGACTGTCTTCCTTGCTCTATGTTTCAGGTTGGTTTGTGTCGTCCTGGTGATTACGGCTCCGATGTGTCTCATCTGAACCTGCACAAAACATTCTGCATCCCTCACGGTGGAGGAGGACCCGGCATGGGGCCAATCGGAGTGTAAGTCCCAAAATAACCCACTCAAAGTGAGATTCAGTATCAAAATGTTTTACATCAGCTTTAGGCATTACCTTGGTGCTAATCATTGGTTAAATTGTCTTTTGTTTATTTATTTACAAAAACACTGAATTTGACTGTGTTTTCTCATTAGGAAAGCCCATCTTGCCCCCTTCTTGCCAAGCCACCCGGTGGTTGCCATGCAGTCAGTCAACAGCAGCAGCTCACTGGGCACCATCAGCGCCGCTCCCTGGGGCTCCAGCGCCATTCTACCAATCTCGTGGGCTTACATCAAGGTCCGTGCAGGTCATTAGTGAGGCTAACGTAATGGGAAGATTCTGATCTGGCTCCGGTTTTCTTTTCTTTTTTTTTTTTTTTGTAATTAAACAAAAGATAACAACAACAAAAGGTATGAAAAATATTCTTCCATCCAGGTGGGAAACAAAAAACACCAAAAATATACATCTCTATATAAACCCTCACATACACATACCAGACTTTTCATATACAAAAAACTTCCCTCTTGCCCTTTCCTTCTACACACATTTTCCCCTTTAGCTTTACATTTATTAAAAGTTAAGACTACTTATACATCCAAATCCACATATCTCCTATTCCCACTATCCCAAATATACAAAACTGTTATTATATCCCCCTACCCTTATGGTTAAGGACTCCAAACATATATAGAAAAAACCCTATACCCACATATACAGATACATATTTATATATTATGCACAATTGGATAATATATTTAGTAATTTATAAATGATAAATTCTCTTTTCATTGGTAAAACAAAACTAACCCAGTTTTTTTTTTTTTTTTTTTTTTTAAAGTTTTCTTAATGTTTGTATTTGTAGTCTATTTATGAAAGTAATCTTTTCCATTATAAAAATATTATACATTTCTGTAATCTACCGTTTTAGGCACCTCTATTTCCAACCTTTTCTTAGTTATTGCTTTTTTTTTTTTTTTAAGCCGGAGTTGGCTCCAGTTTTCGTCGTTTTAAGATTACCTAGTTGTCATGTCATCTTCATGCAAAAGTCACATGAAAGGAGTTAAATAGGTCAGATTGTTTTTGTGAAACTTGAGTTGCAGTTAGACTCATTGTCTCCTGCCTGATTTCAGATGATGGGATCAAGGGGACTGGTTCATGCTACAGAGGTTGCCATCCTTAATGCCAACTACATGGCCAAGAGGCTGGAAGGTCATTACAAAATCCTCTTCAGAGGCACAAAAGGTAAAGCGTTTCTTCAAGTAGTTTAACACAATTCATTTAAAGATGTGTAAGATTTTGGTAGTGACCTTGTTTATTTTTTTTTTTTCCTGAGCAGGTTTTGTTGCTCATGAGTTCATTCTTGACGTGAGGCCGTTCAAGAAGTCGGCTAATATTGAGGCTGTTGATGTGGCAAAGAGGCTGCAGGATTATGGTGGGTGGAGTTGAACACGTCTCTTCTCCACTGTAGCAAAAACTGTATTTGTTCCAGTATATGATGGACTTTTTTGTGTTTGTGCTGGTGTTTAGGTTTCCATGCTCCCACAATGTCATGGCCGGTGTCTGGAACACTCATGATTGAGCCGACAGAGTCTGAGGACAAAGCTGAGATGGATCGGTTCTGTGATGCCCTGCTTGCAATCCGCCAGGAGATCTCCGACATTGAGGAGGGGAGGATGGACTCCCGCATCAACCCGCTCAAGGTAATATGTGTAGCTTTATTTGAGTGAGGTGTAAAGATGCTTTACAGTGACAGAAAAGCCAAGCTGTGACTTTTGGCCTTTTGGGTTCCATCTTCGATCGTCATGCTTCTGTTTCTGTGCACAGATGGCTCCTCATTCTCTGGCCTGCATCTCATCATCAAACTGGGACAGGCCCTACTCCAGGGAATACGCTGCTTTCCCCTTGGTAAGTGTCTCATTCACACACTGATAGCGGTGGAGCAGTCACACAGGAGTTTTGAGCTTAGTATCTCATCCACAGACACTTAGGCATAATTAGTAAACAGGAATCAAATCACCAACCTGATCCTCCTGAGTCTGCAGCCCAAGCTGGAAAGTAGCCTAGTTAAATAAAACTTTGACTCTGTCGCCATCTAGTGTTCAAAAGGGGGAAATTAATCCATCGTGCGTTCAATGTAACGTGAAAAAAGAACACTTCCAAATACCACAATTATTCTGGTTTTATTACGGGAAAAATGTTAAAATGTATGAATACTGCACAGCCAATATCTGACAGTATAAAAAGTTTTTTTTTGGTATTTAAATCACAGTGATCAGCTTTAAACAAACCAAAAACAACTAGAGTACATTTTTTTCCTCCAGTTTATTCAGGATGTAATGCCAGGATGAATAGGGTTACATTTATTCAGTCAGTAAAGGGGGAAAAAACAAAACCTATTCATAAAACCTTTTCCTGATGAAGATGGATTGCTTGTTAACAGGACTGCATGGTATGCAATATTACTGAGTATTGTAATGATGTTTGATTTAGTACAGTGGTTCCTAAACTGGGGGGTGGGCCCCACAGGGGGTAGCCCAGAGTTATCACAGGGGGAGCGCGGCAAGGCCAAATAAAACTTAGTAGTTTTTACACTAGATGAATTTGTAAAAGTACTCATAGGAAATTATGTTAAATCAAATTGAAAAAAAGAGAACAAACTATGATGGAACCAATCTGTCCCTGCTTGATCAGTAAAAATATTAATCAATGGTGGGTAATAATGAGAATGCAGTCTTTTGCATGGACCAAAATATTATCATCTAATATAGTGAAGTATGAAGCCAAACAAGTTACAACACCACTTGGATACATTTCATCCTGAACACAAAGAAAAGCCTGCAGGTTACTTTAGAAATAAACTATCATATATGGAAAAGTTGTTTTACAAAAGCAGCATTGTCTCATAGTAAACTTCACTCACCTAAAGTTGTTTGCAGAGATTCGTAGTTTAAAATGTTTTATACTTATGCATAAGAATGGATAATAGTACTGACACGGTTTTAATTATAGATGCCTACAATAAAGGGGGCCCTGCAGAAAAAGTTTGGGAACCACTGAAAGATCAAATATCTCCAGAGAATAATGTCTTTAGTATCCCATTTATTGTTGTCCATTTAATCTTTTGCAATATTGATAATGTGCATATTTTGGGATGACGACAGTTTTCGATATATCGTGTAGCTCTTTTTGAAAAGGATCTTAAAGTATGTGCTCACTTTTAAATTGGAAGGAGATGAAAACAAAAGGTTTAGTCATGCTGGGGGATGTGGCCCAGTGGTTAAACAGTGAACTTGGGCCCGGAAGATGCAGGTTTAGTCACTGGATGGCAACAGAGGTGGTTATTTAAGGGATTAAGGCTTTTTAAGGTCTTATTAGGGTCCTCTCTTCTTACCCCACAGCCCTTCATAAGGCCTGAGACCAAATTCTGGCCAACCATCTCAAGGATCGACGACATCTACGGAGACCAGCATCTCGTGTGCACCTGCCCACCCATGGAGGTCTATGAGTCTCCATATGAAGAGAAAAGAGCATCCTCATAGACAGTTTGTAGCTCTGTCCCAATGCCCAGCCTCTCCTTTAGACATCAGCGGAGCGCTGAGCTGTCTCTCGTGTTCATGATTGTCTGAGGGGTGGACGTTGGGACCTGGCTTGCTACACCTGAAACTATTAAAACGGACCAAAAGGTGCAAATTCCCACTTCCATAAACAAGTGCACTCTCCAGCACAAAGGCAGCTCCATAACACACCTGCCCTTAGAGCTGAGTGCGGTTCATATAAACTCCCAACACTGATAAAACTGCCCTTTGTGCCTGTGTTTATTTTTATGTTTATTTTCTGTAATATAGCCAACTTTATTTTTGTTTGCAATTCCTGACAAATATAAGTGTTGTAGCTCTTTTAGGTTTTTGTTAATATGCATTTCTTATGTTTTAATGGATGTTGCTTGTAAACCTAGAAGGCTGTGGTGATTTGAAGTTTTCTAATCCAGTTTCCTTTGTAGGAAAAAAAATGTCTGCAATAAACATGTTTGTGTTAGAATCTGTGTTTGGTATGAAAATATTGGAGATGCACAAGTATAATAAGAGTCGGCGACACTGAAATTGAACATTTATTTCATAGATAGCTCCTTGAAATGCAACATTTTGTTTTCATGGCGGTCTACTGCCCCCTGGTGAGTTTATGCAGAACTACATATTACTTTTTTTTTCCTTTTTCACTTGATAGTGGTGAGGAAAATTTATGTTTAATATTTGCTCAAATGACATTTCTTCACAAGTTAAGAGTGTAAAGTCGATACAAATAAAGTGATCAGTCGGGAGTCTATTAAACTTCAGAGAATTATTCAAAGCCCACTTATCAAAAAAAAAAAAAAAAAAAAAAGAAAAACAAAGAATTGGTGCCTTTTATAAACCCTCCTAAAAAAGTTAGAGATGATCCAGAGAATAAATATGTAATTTTCTGACTGCATTGTAAATACAAGCAGACTTCTTTCTGTAGGCTTAGAAACCTACAGAAACCCATCGTCACGTCACTGGAGAATCTTTCTTTAAAAATAAAGGATGCTGTCATCTAAACCAAGTTTTGAGGTCACATGCTGTCACACCTTTTGCATATTTTCAGTGAAAACCAGTCAGCCGGAAAATGTTGAATCCCATTCTGCCGCAGGAGCCTGAATGCTGAACTGGTCCGACTAAAGTCAGTCACACTGAATACATGTCTCAGTATTTTTTAATGGACTGGTATGACTTTTCAAAAACTACCTTCATCAGAAATACATTAACTGTTGCTGTACCAGGTGGGGCTGTCTGAAGTATGCGAGTTGTGGTTTTCCTGATTCAACCTGCACTGCTGCCCTCCAAAATTCATTGACATAGCAGAAAAAAAATCTCAGGACTGCTGAAAGTCTTTTCAGACTCTATTGGAGCTCGGGGAAAGAAGTTAAAGACAGGCATCACCATCTGGCAGATCAGTGCTGACATGTCATAACATAACATAACTGTTTAAGAAAACACTTTTTTTTTAATCTATAAAAACTGAAAGAAAAAAAAAGTTTTCCTTAAGGCATTAATTTGCCTTTCATAGACTTGTTTGAGCTTCAGTTCAAAGTCTTCAGTCACATAAAACTTGCTGAGCTGTTTGCCCAACGCCACAGCTAACATTTGAGTAATTTGTACAGCACACACCACATTCTAAATATCCACATCCTGGTGTCAGTTTCACACTGGGGTGGGCAGTCCCCGAGGGGCCCCAGCAGGCTGCGTGTTACATACAGAAAGTACTCACAGTAAAACGTTTAAAACTAGTGCAAGGATTTAGTTTTGAAGACGGTGCATCCGACAGCAAGTTGAAAACGTTTCATATAATAAAACTTGAAGACTTCATTAGTGAATTCCATCTATAACAAACACAAAACTTAAATCCGATTCAGTAAAGTAGCACTGAATGCTTCAAGTATCACACAGATCTGAAGTTAACTTCAACAGTTTTAAGACCGTTTACGTTTCAATAGATAAAAATAGAAACCACAGGAGACAAGAGGAGCCAAATCAGCTGCAGCAAACAAAACAACCTGCTGGAAACCTTGAGGTGGAGGTGCAACACCCCTGCTTGAACAACACTAACCAAGACAGTCCTCATTACCCCCTCTGCTGGAATTCACTGACTAAGACATTAGGCTCTAACACACAGGTGTCAAACTCTAGTCCTCGAGGGCAGGTATCCTACAGGTTTTTGTTGTCTCCATCCTCCAACACACCTGACCAACATTCATGAATAGGTTGATGAGAAGCTGCTGGATCCATTTGATTTGAATCAGCTGTGTTGGTAGAGAGAAACAACAAAAACCTGCTGGAAACCGGCCCTCGAGGACTGGAGTTTGACACCCCTGCTCTAACTCCTCGCTCTTCTCCCATTTCTGCATGTATAAAACATCATGTCTCTTCCACACCTCCAAGGAGACATCAAAACCCTCCTCCTCCATTTTACTCCCCCTTCTGCTTTGATGTTCTCCGAGTCCTTCTGCAATGATGAGCGAATACTTCCTCCCACAAGAAGCCGAGGTTAGGATGTCTATAGCGGTCTCAATTCCTGTCTTCCTCTATAACAGGAGAAGATTGACACACTCCGATCAAGCATTGCATGAATCAGCCAATCATACCAGCTTAGTTATCAATTCCCTTACAGCCACGGAAAAACTGTGTTACAAAAAGTCTTGAAAAGGTACATCATATAATCTTAAATTATCCTAACCGCTTAGTTCAGTGAAAGGTCGCATGGAAGCTGGAGCCTATCCCAGCTGTCTTCGGGCAAAAGGCACAATCCTATTATCAACTTTTATTAAATTTCATATCATTGGCAGGTCAATACAGTTCTTTTATAAATGATTTTATCAGCAGGTTTGATACTGTTTGGGAAGCAAAATTTATTTGGACAGCACATTTAATGTACAAGGCAACTCAAAGTGCTTTACATAAAACATGAAGAGCATTGCAGCAGGGTGTAGAAGAAGGATTAAAAGCTATATAAAAATATAAATAGAAACAAAATAACAGTAAGTCATAATTAAACGTGTGCAAAAATCATAATAAAATAATGTAAAGTAAGTAAATGGGATATAAACCATTAAAAGGAAACAACAGTCTGGTGAAGCTGAGAAATACCGAGCAGATTTAATGCATAAGCACAAGAAAAAACTTTTAATTACGGTAAGACCGGTAGAAAAAGGTTTAGTTGATTCAGCCCTTTGTTCACTAAAACAGAGATGTTCTGCAAATCTTACAACCATTAAAGGCATCGGAAGTACAGCACATGAAAATAAGCAGCTACTGTCTCATGCTGTGATGATTGGGACATGACGGTTAAAGCTGGTTTTCCTGCATCTCGACTTTAAATGACTGATAGAAAAATACATTCTGAGTTACAGCAGTAAATAATGAGATCAACCTGAATTATCAGTTAATAAAAAACAGAAGAATCCCACAGTAAAAGAAGTCATTCTGTGGACAAATGATTAAATAAAGATAAAGCTGATGTTTTGGAACAGCTGGGTCAAAGTTCTGACTATAATCCCGTGAGGAAACTGACCGACATCCCAGAGCTGAAGCTAGTCGCAAAGGAACCAAAACTCCTCCAAGATGATGTGAAAGACTGATGTAGTGTTGGAGGGGGAAGTCAGTCATCAGAAGACGATGAAAGCAATCGCTCGAGTACTTTTATCCCTAACAGAAGCGTAATCGGATACTTTTCCTTATTAAATAAACGACAATACATAATTATTAACATTATGTCATCTGCTTTTAATTAATGTAAAAATCTGGTGAGCTTTTTGTCATACATTTATGCAGAAATATAAAAAAAGCTTCTAAACATTTCAAGTACCACTATGAAACATGCACTCAGCAGCCCAAACATGCCCCAAGAGTCAATGACAGCCAAATCATCCCGCTCCTGGCATTAAACCAAACACCACACAAACACACAACAGTCTAACCGCGTCTTACATAACAGTGTCTCATTCAACTTTTCCCGTTTCCCGCTCTTCTTGTTGGTCGACGGGCTCATGACTGTCAGCGTCCACCGATTTCCTCCTTTGCACCAGGTGGTCGACCAGGAGGACAAACACTGCTGATGAAAGAAGGCAGAAGCCTGCGAGGTAGAAGGCAGAGCTGTAGTCATCGGTCTTGTCCACAAGCCAACCTGCAGAAAATAAAGGAAAATATCACACAAAGTGCAGCATCAATGATTATTGTTCTTATTTAAACAGCAAAGTGTGAACACTTTTAATGAATGTGCATAAAAAGGATTTTTATGACTTCTGAGACTTTGCTTCCCATTAACATACATCGACAGGTATCCTACTGATGATGAAAAGCACATTTTTATTGTGGTGCAAAGAGCTGCAGTCAGCCAAACAACCTTTAAATGTGAGTTTCAAATGTGCAGATACCATTCACCTGACTGATATCAATCATTCATTTGGGTTATTATGTGACTCTTCTGGTCATTTTTCCTCCCATTAAACACAATGCAGCATCTCTTATGATATCACAATTATCACTAGGATATGCTGAGCTGTTAAGTGAATTGCTGGGTGACCAAAAAGAAGCTTTTTGAGAAGTGTCCTGCTGAAATGTGTGAGAAAGGAAAAACACATCCAATGTATTTATGCAACCATGAATGCAGATGTGGAAAAACAGCATACCATCAGCGCGTGACGTGATGTGTCCTTCCAGGTTCCCTTTCCCCTACAGCGTTCATACAAAGATGTAAACAAAAAGCTTTGCTCTGGAGAATGAGCTCTAAACAAGCCTTTCCCAAACTGAGGGTCCCAATCCCCACAAGCGGTAGATCATTTCAGGGAGTCACCAGATCAGTGCGTAAAGATCAGACTGTGAAATTAACTACTTAGTTTAGTGAATCAAATCCACAAAGAAGCATTTCTTTCTCCTTTTTTATGAAGTTCCTGAATTTCTATTATTGGGTGTCAAGAATTTTTTTCTGACAGGAGCTTTTAAAAAAAGAAACAAACAAAGTGGCCACATTTCGACAAGAGAAGCTGATTTTCAGCACATAGGTGCTCTGTCACAGCTGCTAACACAATCCACCAAAAACCACTTCATCCTTATTTATGAAGATTCTGACATCAACAACTCAGCCGCGCGTGACCAGCATATGTTATCTTGGGAATCATGGCTGAACGACGGCTCTGGATTGACAGGAACTGGCAACAAAAAGTCTTCTATTATATGAATATCACCTGTTTCAGGCGTCTAAAAGATCTTCAACCAACTAAAATACATCAAAACATGACCTTTGACATCAATATGTGAGTCCAAGTGAACTTTTCTTGAAAGAAATTCCCTCAAGGCATTCATGAAAATGGGAGGGTTGAATAAACAACCCAAAGTCATAACAATCTAGTCACAGCTGTGGCCGACATGAAGGCATTCTAAACAAAACATGTTATACAGAACAACCTCCAGTAATTCAACAATTCATGCTTTAATCATATCTAGATATATATATATTTTTTCCTCATGGCCGTGTCTAAGATCTGTCCTTTTACTTCAGTTTTTAATTCAGCTGTTTGCATTCATTTTAATAAAAGCGACACACCACATGATCCCACTTCATGGCTCCTTGTTTAGACACTATAATTTGTGATGTCATATTGATCATCATTTATAATAAACCAGTCATTGAAATGTTTAACATCAAATAACTGCAAGTCAGAGTGTACGTCCTTATTTATAATCATGTAATATAAACAACCTTCTGGATAATGGTTTCACATTATTTCACAGAAAAACAAACAATAAAACACAACAAAACAAATGACACATTTTTGCAAAACTATTGTATCTGAGTAAATCTTAAAACATTTAAACTCGATTAGGCTGCTGAATTCATGCAAAAGATGCTGGGAAGCTCCGCCCACCTGTCTTCAACACACTAAAAGTGTGTGTTGGCTTTTTTATTCTTTTTCTGCCTCTTAATCAACCACATCAGTTCCATATTAACTCAAATATTCCATGTTTTTACTTGTCTGGTGTGTTTCTTGTTGTTATTTGGACTATAAAGCAAAAACATGCAATTTAATAATTGTTCTTTGCATGTGCATTGATGAGAGGAGATGAGGTGTCTCTGAAGCTCCAGTTCCAAGTCATTTATTAATGAAAGATGCGAGGGAGCACGCATGCAAATAGAATCATACATCCTAGTATTTTTGGGCCATCAGTAATTTTGTTTGGTCATACGCCATCTTTCAGTATGAAATTCACACAAGTCTTTTGACCAGTAGGCTGCACACCTAAACAAACAAGCAAATCTGTTTTAATAATCTAAAATTTTGTAAATGATTCAGTAGCTAGATGAGTAAATGCTTGTAAAACCTGTTGGTGCAGTGGTTTTATCCACTGTAGATTTGGGTGTGTAGGGCTGCAAACCTTCAAGCTAGTATGTGGCAACGTTCGGGTTAAAATTTGTAAAGAGAAAGATTTTGTGACAACACATTTAAATATTCTTGATAAATTTTCCTTTAAACTGGGCGGTTTGGAGGGACAAAAAGGTATCCTGATGTGACATCATGCAAGCGACTGAAACTCAAGCCCCTCTGTAGGACGACAGTTTGTTCTCCAAATACAGCATCACATTTTCTCGTCCACGTGCCTCAAACACAAAGTCACCCCTTCCAGTATGATGAAATATGCATAAATAAATACAGGAGATGGGGTTTAGGTTTAGTCAAGCAGCTCATGAAGAGATAAAGCAGTTTTTTAATGTCTCTGCATGTGAAAGGCTTTAATCTTTGTACCCAGTTGTATCAATAACTGGACATTAAATGTCAAAACTCCTTTTCTTTTTTCTTCCTTTTCAGAAATTGTCAAATATAAAAAAATGAAAAAGATTTCACTGTATTCACCTTACTGTACAGGACTGTAAATCCTTTACAATTTAATAATTGCTAAACAAATTTTCACTCCCTATTGCACTTTTGCTAGTCAAGCAATCCACATAAACAAGGTGTCTCTGGGGAAAAAAAAGCCTGTAGAGAGCAGGAACTCAGACTTTCCAGTCTACCAAGTGTCGGCCATACTTGTTATTGTTTTCATCTGCTTCCTTCTTCCCCAGTCAGCTCGCTCTCTTTAGTGGCAACATATTGCTCCACGTCACAATCCGCAAAGCCACGACTCGGGAGTCGTCAGCTTTCCCCACACGCATGAAGATTTTTGGACATAAATATTGAACAAGTATAATACTTGCAATTGTCAGCCCTGACACGTTTTAACCCTTCACAGGGCACTCAATGAAATACCTTGAAATTAGACATTTTAACCTAAAATTGTCCTTCTTGTATGTAACAAGACTCCCATTCTGTTGTTACATTAACAAAAAAAAAAAAAAAAGTTTCATGTTCAATATGAAAGAAAACAAAGTGATTAAAAATCGTCACTTGCCCCATAAAGGCTTAAAGTGGATTGTCAGGACCAATTCACTCTTAACACACCTCAGATCGAAGGATCCTTATACTGAACAATCTAACAAGACTTCAGATAATCTGGTGTTTGCTGTCCATTGGTTAGGAAGGGAGAAAATTAGCACAAAAACTGCCAATAAGCCTTGTGTGTACCCAGCGTAAGCTTCCACTTGAGATAATAATGATACCTACAACCCTTCTAGCTGTGAAGATACAGCATATTTCATCATCATCATCATTTAAAATGGATTTGCTTTGGAATTTTACACAATGGGCCGACACAGCCTTTCCCAATACGTAAAGTGAAATCACTTTGCTGCAAATCCCTAAAGGCTTTGCAGCAAAGAGACTCGTGATCTGATTCTGCCAGTGTCACATGATCTTAGTACATGTGTCTGTTGTTAAAAGCCTCGGTCTGCAGTATCACTATGAAAGCTGAATTCTGACCAGAACAACAGAAAGTTGTTATTTTAGCCTCACTTAAGAGCAACACAGTAAAAAAAAAAAAAAAAAAAAAAAAGCAGCACCAACTACTTACCTCCAGCAGGTGGACCAACGAAGCCTCCGATGCTCCTGAACAGCATAAAGAGCCCCAATCCACTGTCGAATCCGTTCAGGGTCACGATGTCCACAATGGAGGTGACATGAATGGCCACCACACAGCCAAACAGGAAGCCATAGAGCGAAGCAAAAACTAGGATGGCCCAGTAGCTGTGGCTGATGGGTAGCAGAAGCAACACCACCCCGAGCAGAGTGGTGACAATGCAGAGCAGCTGCAGGTTCCTCAGAAACCTCATGTTGGCAAGCCACCCACAGAATAACCTCCCTACCAGGTCAGCTACCGCCAGCGCAGACAGGATAAAAGCCGGCCAGTACTTGTCTATCCCCAAGCTGTTGGCAAAGGGCACCAGAAAGAGAACGGGGATGAAAAACCCTGCTGCTGCAAAGATTGCAAACAGAATATAGATGAGAAATTCAGGCTTTTTCAGAAGGGAACACTGGAAGATCGCCTTGCTCTTTGATGCGAGCACCGCATCGCCATCCTCCGAGCTGTCTTTGTTTTCTCGTGATGGACCGTGGGACATCTGCAGGGGTCTCATGAGTGCACCACACACGCAAACATTAAACTGAAGGCCTGCAATGATGAGCAAAGCACCCCGCCAGCTGTACATCTCAATGAGCCACTTCAGGAGGGGGCTGAACATAACAGCGAAGACACACTCCCCTGAGCTGGCAATGGCGTGGGCAATGGGACGCCACCGTGCAAAGTAGTGGCTCACCATACTCATGGCTGGAACAAATGAGAAGGAGTAGCCTGTTCCTGGAAAAGAAGGTGAAAAAAGAATCAGTCAATTATATATTTTTTTATATATATATATATATATATATATATATATATATATATATATATATATATATATATATATATATATATATATATATATATTTAGGGCTGAGGTTTAATTAATTAATTTTGGATTTAATGGAGGCAAAGGAGGTGACAAAAGTAAGTCAGATTTATTTGTATAGCACCTTTAAACTCGTAAAATCACAATAAAATCCATAAAAATAAAAGCAGAGCACGTTATGACAGCAAACTGACAAGATAAATTTAATCTCTTTTAAAAGGATTTACTCCAGCAACACCATATTAACGAGCGTGTCAGAGCTGAGAATGATAGTTTTACACTATCAGTAGATCTAAAACTGGCCGGGAGAGCATTCCTATGTCTAGGAGCAGTAGAAAAAAAAAGAAAGCTCTGTCCCAGCAAGCCTACAGGTGGTGGGTGCAGGGGATAGATGACAGTAAATGGTACAAAAAAAAAAAAAAAACAGCTGGAGGAGCAGAATGCATCTGATCTGGTTCATCTTTCCGCAGGTCAGTAACATGACTGTGTTTACAAAAATCCCTGTTGAGGAGTTTTTTTTTTTTTTTTTAAAACAAAAATGGCAAGAGACTCAGCAATTTGCAAAAACAGAAAACAAAACAAAAAACAAACAGAAAAAAAAAAATCTTCTAGGAACTGGCAGCAATTTCACACAACTGCAAAATGGTGAAGACTTTGACTGTTTCCCCAGTTTCCCCTACAGTGTATAATATCATCAAAACATTCAGATCATTTGGTGACATCTACACAAGGCACAAAGCTATAATCCAACATTGAATGTTGATGATCCTCAGGATCCTTAATTGCATTAAAAATGGCCACCGTTCTGTGGCATGATCATGCTTCAGAAGGACACGGCTAAAACAAATAGGACATCTGGAATAACAGCGTGAACTCAGAGTAAATGAGTCCAAGTGCAGTAATGATTGAGCTGCAGTCGAGACTTTTCACCAGCTGAAAACATTTAGTGCATTATAACACTAAATAAAACAAGAACGACTCAGAACTCGTGAGTAAGTAGAGTTCTGTCAGACAAAAATCTGTCCAGCAACTTCTTTTCTCGGCGACTAGACATATACAGGCTGTAGTTAAAGAGCAAGGGATGCTATGCAGTGGTATAAATGACCCCCCCTACATTTCTGAGATGCTTTCTCGCCATTAAAACTGAAATGTGAACATATTTTCCATCACATTGTGTTTCACTTTCAACATTAGACATTTTCTATGTTGCATTTCAAGTCTTGGATTATATGATGTTTCCCACTTCCCAGTGGCCATCTTTTTCTGTTGTCTGAATTCATGTTAAATGGAAATATTTGGCTTTACTGATTAAACTGGTGGGCATCTGTGGGTTCAGGTTTTTCTAAGGGATTGACCTACATTTTTATAGTACAGCTGTAAAATGTCAGGAAAAAAAGCACTTTTCCTCAGACATTTAAAACAAATACCTAATATCAGTTATTTGACATGTTTATAATCTTGTTTCTTTATAAAATATTGTTTTAATCTATGCTATGAACTTCATTTTCCATTTTGTTTTGCTTTTGTTTCTTTTCTCTTCATTGAATCTGCAGACAAGTGCAGCTGCTTTCGATTATTTAACTAATGGGATTCAATTAAAAGAAAAAAAAACTTGTTTTGTGTGTAAGAAAGAATTGCATCATTCTTTCCAAAGCACTGCATGTTCCAAACTGCTGGTGATATGTCACAAAGAGCACATATGAATCATTCACACTTTAGAAATCTGGGAAAACAGAAACAATAACGATATTATATTGTATCAGTGTTGTGAAACCAAAATAAATACCTTAGAAAACTGTCAATGGGAACCATTTTATATTTACATTTAACACTACATTTTACATTTTCTCCTATTTATTTATTTATTTTATCATTTATTCTATATTGATTTGAAAACGAAAGAGAAATAAACATTTTCTTTACACATCTATAGCTTGTAATTTTTTTCTTGGATACTTTTTTTTTTTTTGTATCATTCAGAAATGTGTTGTTACTTAAAAACTGTATCCATTGACCAATAAAACAAACAAAATTAGACAGGGCAGATGAAAATAAGAGGACTGGTGCTACCTTCCAGGACGCCCATTGTGAGGTAGAGCCAAGGCAGACTGAGGTTGAGAGATGCCAACATCATCCCTGTGGTACACAGCAGACCTCCAATCATGATGACCACTCTCTGAGAAAACCGTAAAGTCAGAGCACTGGCAGCTGGAGCTGAAAGAAAAAAAAAAGCACTGGAAAAACTCCCTTCAATTTAAAACTGATAAGGTCTTTAAAGTGGATAATAACATCTTTACCTCCAATGTGAAACATGGCAATGGTTGTAGACGACACCCAGGAGGTAGTGCTGGCCTGGACTCCAAAATGACTTTGAATATCCAGGAAGAAGTGGCCGTAGTTTTTGAGGACAGCAGCTGTAAGGCCCATGGTGACAAAGGCTGATGCGACCACCACCCAGCCATAACCCCCGTCAGGAGGTCCGGCTCTCCTGGACTTCATCTTCAACTAACTCAGCAGACTGCTCTCCTGCCTGTACTGAGAAGCTGTTATGTAATAACCCCCAATGTGGGTAGGACTCGTGAAAATGCAATGCACACATGCACAGCAGCTGGAAAAGCCAATAATGCAAATATAGTTTTAAGGACATATTCCCTCATGAATGTTATTGGAGGAAGAAAAAAAACCCCAAAACAAAACAAAACACGTGCACAGAATTTCCACTTGTTTAAAGGAGCATTTTCCAGTAAAAGCTGTGCAGGCAGCATGTCATACAACATATAATACAACATTCATTGACTCGGCTTCCAGGGTGGTAGGAGGTAGACACACAGAGTGAGAAAAAGAAAAGAAACCCCGCATAAAATAAAGTGAACATTTCAGCTGAAGTTTAAACATTATTGACATTTGACTAAACGTTAAACACTTACACGCAGCTTCAGAAGGGGGGTATTTCAGGCTCACATCTTCTCTTATCGCAGCCAGCCCAGTTTTCTGATGCCTTCTTATAGTAAGCTTCTTGTATATTCCGCAAACTCCTTTCGTTTTCCAGCGCTGTCAAATTTAGATGACAATCTGAGTGCGCGCGGCGCGCTAAGTAGTGCGCGTGCCACGCGGACGTTTTAAGGTCGAAGCGCCTCAGAGAAGCTAGCATCACCATCAAGTGCAATACATGCCTTTAATTTCGCAAGTTCCGAAGGTCATTTAGACAAATGTTGGAGGATTCAATTATTGTTATTAATTAAAGCAACAGCAAACAATTTGTTTGGGAATATCTCAGCTAAACATCACGAGCTTGATGAAGCTCAAGCTGTTTCGCGCGACCGCAACTTCCGGATTTTAAAAATCATCGTTGTTCAATTATTAAAAAAAAAAAAAAAAAAAAAAAAAAAAAAAATCAGATTTGAAGTTTAATGAAAGAGGATAGGTAAAGATTTTGTAAAAGAACAAATGCCTACAGTCTTTTAATGTAACACACAGGTTGTTATTTATATATGCTCAAGTTAAATGTCCCAAAAAAGACGAAAATCTGTTGCAGTATGAAGATTAAATACTGACTTAAGTAGGCAGCAAAATATGGCAACATGTATAAGACAAAAAAAAAAAAATTCAAATAAAAAAATGATTTTGTAGCATTTTACTGTTCTGACAAAGATCATTTTTAGTTGCACTGAAAATGTCAAGAAGTAATTAAAAAAATAACCGTGTCTTTATTAGGCTGTAAAACTAAGCAAAAATAACCAGAAATGTCACACAACTAATATTATATTGATTTATGACCAATTTATGCCTTTACTTGCCACACTTGCTGATGTTTTTCATGTGATCAAGTAGATTAGATAGACACCTGCACGCTTCTTACACCTCATCTTCTTTAATAAATGTCTTTTAGTTTTCTTACACAGTATATGCATTTTGGCTAAATAAATATATAAATAATTCATGTTTTGTTGCCCATCTCAAGATGTGTTAACATAATTTGAAGACCTATAGCACGTTGATTATTTTTTTGAACTGTTGTGCAGCATTTATGAATGCATAGAAATCTCAAATGCTTCCAAAGCATGTTAACAAATTGCATTGACAGATTATTGTGCTCATGTTAAAAAGAATTTAAGACTCCATTCACAACATGGGCGTTGCACCCTGGGGATGAGGGTGTCTTAACACCCGCTATTTTCCTGCTGAGACGCACAGGCGCCACTTGTCAACGGCAAGCGAGTCAAATGTTTGAGTCCCTAGCCAGAAGGAGGCCCTCGAGGGCTGACCAGTCTTGAATCACTGCAGTGCAGTGTAGAGAATATGCAATGAAAGTGGTGGGCCAACGCAGAACTTCCTCAAAGCACCCCAACTCTGGTTCTTGCTGCAAGTAGTTGTGCATCTTGCAAAAACCAACAGGTGAAAGCAGATTTATCAAAATTAGGAGAAGTTATCTTTCTGGCAGGGGGAAAAGAAAGAACAAAAAGCAGGAAGGACCAAAAGACAACAAGATAGTGGTAAGTCATGCAGATAATACAGAATACAGCTCAGAGCAGCTTGATCAGTCATGCTACCATAGAATACATGGGTGTGTGATCCTGGGTATCACAAAGCTGAAAATAAAAACAGATGGAACAACAGTCTGTTTATTCATCGAATTCCAGTTGTGTCCAGAAAAGCTAAACCATCAAGCTAAGAATGTTAAGGTACAGAACTTATTGGCAAGAAATCTGGACAGACCTACGGTCAATGGATGAACGTTATTGTGTGTTGTGTGCAAATGGTGTTTATATTTTATCTTCCAATGAATGCAGATAAGCTTTATGTTTCTGAAAACTACATGCATTTATCATGTTGCTAATATAATACTAGTCATATGCTAATAAAAGATTCAGCATATGGTTTCATCTGATGCACTGGAATCATATTGCCACTGTTTAATGGAAGTTGGTTTATAATGCATTTTGAATAAATAAATAGATTAACAGTGAAAACTGCCAAAGATCTTTGAAAGGTTACATTTGAAAATTTAATGCTACTGTAACAACTGTAATAATATTTTAGTCAGGGGAAGCCTGGAATCGATCCCCAGTTGAAGGACGACTGCTCTTCCTCCTGAGCTACAGCCTATTATTTGTTGTGTAAAAATACACATACGTTTTGTAATACTTTCATTCACTTGTTAAAGCATTTTGACAGTTTAACATGAATGTTTTTCAGTTCTTCAGACACCTACCATGCTGACAGGAAGAGACAGAACAAACACCGTATTTGACTTTCCTTCAAGATTAGACACAATGTATTAAAGCCCTTAACACACATGACAGCATTCATTCATATACAAAATGTTTGCTTTTCTAGTTGGACATGTCCACAGTCCATATGGGATATATGTGTACTGTGCAATACTGCACCAATTCTGAAGTGTGTTTTACAGTCTGCACAGTTAGTTTCCTCTCAACCATATGCCATATTACCACTACAGTGACTATTAGCGGGCTAAGCATGGTGTGCCTGTGTAAAGCATAGAGGTTATACGTAGATGGCAATCTCCTTTCTACACATCTAAGCTTGTTGATCAGTTGTTGTGATACACGTGAAGGTGGTCCTGTTCTAAAGTAGGAGTACAGTACGTGATGTCTACATCCAAACAAACATCGCTTCCACACAGTGGAAGATCTCATAGCTACTGTATGGTTTACGAACCCAGGTTGGAGTGGCCCCCCTGTGAAATTTGACCTAAACCCCGAAGAGACTAGAATTGCCTCTTGGTGACATGGTTCAACAACACCCACATTTTTTAAATGGTTTTCCCGCCGTAAGTACTGTCTGTCTTGTTGAGTATTTTACACACCTGTAAAATCTACGAGTCACAAAATCAGTCTTGCACACATCTATGAAGATGGATCAAGTTCAAATATCTATTGAAAACAGCTAAATGAAGCGAGGGGAGGTCTTCTCTAAATCATAGGTGCTGTGCAAATGTTCGATACACAGGACTGATCATTTACGGTGTTTAGAGAAATTACAAACAGGTTCTGAGGTCCAAGTCAGGAGCAGGACACATCCCTTACAAAGTAATTTACAAGTGGTAGAAAGGATTTATGGCCCGTCTTGGCCGGGTCTAGAAATGTTTTGATGGGGGTAAGACCTTGGCACTGACCAGGAAAACGGTGACACAAATGAGACATTGTTTTTAAAGGCCAGATCGGGAATGTCCAGCTTCAGTCAGACACACCAGACTTAAATTAATGAATCATTATGCAGAACTTCGCAGTCTGTCGGAGCCATTTAGTTTGAGTCATGTGTGTTGATACAGTGAAAACCTGCAGGAGAGCAGCCCTCGAGGACTGACTAGGGCACCTCTGGGCTGGATTTTATTTATTTTAAATTAGCAGTTGTTTACTTTGGTTGATCCTGCATTATATCACTGCTCAAAGATGTACACACCAATGACTGATTGATTTCTGGAGTCAAGTGATAACAAGGCAATCCAAGGGATAGCACGGTAAAGTCTACGACTAGTTTCCAGCATGGTCCTTGGGGTTAAAACAAAAATATATCAAGTGACGAAAAGAAAAATATGTTTTCAGTTAGATTATTGGTTTGATCAGAATTAATCAATATTTGGTGTTTAACTTCAGTCATCACATCTAGTGGTTTTATGACAAATATTACTATATATGTTTGATGAAATGAAGCTGTATAAATTCTGCATTTTGATCTAGAACATGGTAGAGATGATGCAGAAAAACAGATATGCTGCATTTACTGACCCATGGACATCTTGGCTTTTTCCCAAGTTTAACATGTAATTTGTTCGCATTTGTACGGTAAAGGAAAAAAAAAAAATCGACAGCATTTTCTTTTGTTCAATAAAACATTATGAGGAAAGCGATGATGCACCACAAGAACGGGCTTCACAGATATGTTCTTTAATTTTTACACCATCTCTCACATTTAAAACAATGACAAATTTTCAGTGATCTTTTTACGTACTTAATTTACAACTCCTTGGTGCTGTTTCAAATATCGTATTTACCATATTTAAAATGTTTATAAAATTAGAAAATTTTTCTGAACATATGTACACAAAATACTGTAGTAGTGTTGTCCATTTCTCCCCAGGTAAAAGCACATCGGGAATGGCAAAAGCTAGCCCAGCTAGCTATTTGTATGGACACACATTTTTACACACACACACACACACACACACACACACACACACACACACACACACACACACACACACACACACACACACACACACACACACACACACACACACACACACAACTTGTTTACCACAAGCTTCTTTAGCTTCAGGTCTGGCAACAATCTTATCACAGTTACTACAAAAGTCTTCAAGTCTTCAGTAAAACGTTGACCAAACATTACAACAACATAACCTTCAACAGTTTGACCATCCAAACATTTCCTATCTGCTCCAGGCCACTAGACTGCATTGGAAATGTGCCTTGCTGAAAGGCACCTCGGCAGTAGTTTTTGAGCAGATCCTCATTTCTAAATGACCACGTTTCCAGTCACGCTGCTTTTCCACATGCCGGCATCCAGTAGGGAGAGGGACCTCGCTTTTCCCTTTGCCACAATCAGGGCAAAAACCTTTAGAGTGTCTTGGCTGGACTGGAGCAGGGCACTTCAGGCAATTTTAAAACTCCTTACTGTCCCTGAACAGGTCGATACGCAGCGCCAGCTCCTTGAAAGAAGGACGCAAAGTGGGGTCTTTATCCCAGCACTCCTCCATGATTTCTTGTATCTGAGGGGGGAAAAAAATGTCAGTAAGAACAGACTTATAAAAGGTTACTGCACAGGACTGGATTCTGTAGAATCTGGAAACATTTAAAGCAACATCTCAGCTTGTGTAAGGTGACAAAACACAGACCCCCTTTGAAGAGCCTCTCGGTTGATGAATTCTTAAGCAGAGCCAACAAAATTTTTCTCATTCCTGGTGGTTACAAAAGCTTTTAAAATCCGACGTTCCATGAACCGCACAAGCAAGCCAGCCGGGTTACAGCTGCCGTACGCCACAAAAATAGCAACTGAACCGTCAATTTAGAATAATTCCACCTGATTTTAACCCCCAAAATATATATTTTTTTGTTAAATTGTCAATTTATGAACCGACCAGAAAAAAACATTTAATTTGATCAAACTTTTTTTCTTTTTTTTCTTTTTTCTTAGAAAAGCACTTTTATACGAAAGCAGCGTAAAGTAAGAGATCTGAGTTTTGTCAGAGAACAGTTTTGGTTTGTTACAGTTCACCTTTGTGACAGTTAACCAAGCAGTTTACGGATCTGATCAATTCACTGTGATCCAATCAAAGTAAATCCAAACAAGTCAAATTTATGAGGCAAGTTTATCTGTATGGCACATGTCATGTACAAAACAAGATGTGTAATCTTTTCAATATGAGCAAATCCATAAAAGATAAATGCCTAGCTTTAGTGGCTACTTCGAACTCATCTCAGTGTGGAAATGCAAAAAAAAAAAAAAAAATAGCAACCTTAAGAAAAAAGCAAGGACAACTTTATTTGTGTAGCACATTTCATGTACAAGACAGTTCAATGTGCTGAATAATAAACACTGAAAGCACAGTGTGGTGCAGAATAAGCATTAAAAGTATGTTAAAAACCAATTTAAATGAATTGCAAGAAATAAAAGTTCAATTTTCAGAGATAACCAGTAGTTTTGATAACGATAAGAAACAAATAGCAAAATTTTTTTAGCCTTCACTTCAAACTTCAAGAGTTTCAACAGACCTGCCCTTTTCAGGGAATTTGCATATTAGTAAATTACCCAAATTTATATTTGTTTATACTGAATTTATAGTGTAATTTGTGTTACATATATGAATGTATTATAAACTAAACATTGAACAGAAAGCAGCAATGACCCTGATGACCTGAGGGATCTGTTTGGCTTATAATGAACCAGAAGGTCCTGAATGTATTTAATCCATGAACAATTTAGTTCTTTTTAAACTAACAGATGGATTTTTTTTTTTATATCAATTCTTTGACAATCAGGAAGGCAGAGTATAAATCTGAAGAATCCACTTTCTTGGTCTTAATAAGGATTCTGGCAACAGCTTAGTGTACAAGCTGCAGCTGTCTGATGGACCTGTAAGAACCAGTGGCCAACAAACCAGGGCTGTCTGCGGTAGTTCCTGACTAATATAAAAAACAAAAAAAAAAAACAAAATCAAGGGACTGTGCATTCATTTCCTGTTTCCCATCCAGGGATCATAGCTTTATTGTAGACAGCAGTAGGAGAATTATGACGACTTCACAGAGGGAGCAGAGGAAGCATCAGGCAAGCAACTGCACTTCAGCAAACAAGCTACTAAAACTAAAAAAATGCACAGACAAGTTTTTCTAAATCCTGCTGAAACATCAGCTACCGGATCTTTGATATGTACTTTAAGACTAAACAGGCTGACTTCACATCTGTCTTAACACAACTGCTGAAATTCAGGTCTGAGTGTGTGACTGCTCCCAGATCTCTGGCACGCCAACACCACACAACTCCCCAAAATTACAACATAGATAAAATAAAAAAAAAAAAAAAAAAGAAAACCAAAAGGAACAACAGATGAAAAACAAACAGGACAGGACAGATAGATGTTTTTACCTCCGTTGGACAGCCAAGAGGTTGAGGCAGCCTGCTGCCTGACTTGAGGAGCTCGACGAGGTGATAAACAATCAGTTGTCCCTGCTTGTCGTTGCCCATCATTGACATAAAAACCTGAACAGGACATAAAGGTTTAGCAAAAAAAACCCCAAAACACATCATTAAGCCATAGACAGATGAAAGCATTGGAAGCAAAGTGGAAGCATTTCCACTTTACTGAGCTCTGAATGTCCCAACTGGGACAAACACAAATGATTATTTGTTGTGTAAAAATACACATATGTTTAGTAATATTAGTAGTTTCATTCACTTGTTAAAACTGTGAAATTCTGACAGTCAAATGACTTTTACATGAATGTTTTTCAGTTCTTCAGACACCTACCATGCTGACAGGAAGAGACAGAACACACACAGTATTTGCTTTTCCTTCAAGATTAGACACAATGTATTAAAGCCCTTAACACACACATGACAGCATTCATTGAGACACACAATGTTTACTTTTCTAGTCGGACATGTCTGTGAAAGTGACAGAAACAGCAACAGTCCATATGGGATATATGTGTACTGTGCAACACTGCACTAATTCTGAAGTGTGTTTTACAGTCTGTTAGTTTTCTCTCAACTATATGCCATACTTGACTATTAGCGGGCTAAACATGGTGTGCCTGTGTAAAGCATAGAGGTTGTACGTAGATGACAATCTCCTTTCCACACGTTTAAGCTTGTTGATCAGTCGTGATACACGTGAACACGGTCCTGCTCTACAGCAGGAGTACAGCCCAAGCAAAAACCTGATGTCTACATCTAAACCAAACACCGCTTCCACACAGTGGAAGATCTCATAGCTACAATATTCTTAAAAACATTGATTTTCATTAAGATTTGTTTTGTACTGTGTGAATTGTTTTAAGGTCAGAAAGAAACTTTTTTTTGGATTAGACACAGAAAAAAAGAACAGAAACAAAGAAACGTTATTGGTGATTCAGCTAAATATTGTTCCTAAAAGCACGGCAGAGAAAAGCTTGAACATCTGCTCGATCACATCAGAAAAACCATGGCGGCTGACCACATCTGTCTGTTCATGTGACGAATGTTTCCACTGAATTTCATAACAGGCTAACGTGCACAGCAGTTGCACCGCATACACCAACTGTGGATGCTGTTAAAAAAAAAAAAAAAAAAGAAAGTATTTCTCCACATTTAAACCCACAGAATAGATTAAGTGAATAGATTTCCCACTTCCTGTTAAAGTTTTACTGTCAGATCTCAATAAAATCTAATCTTTAACCTCTTTGGGTTCAACATTTGCAAACATGGAACCCCTGTCTCTGACGGCTTTTACATTTTTTATTTATGTTGCTAAATGACTTGAGTCAAACATGTTTCCAGTTAAATGCATTTGGAAGACGGGGAACAGTCTGTGCTTTACAACATGTTCAGTTGCTGTCAGAAAAATGGAAAGGAGTGCATGTCTGGAAGGGGCTTATGGTTAATGGTCAAGTCAAAACTGATTCAGACTGAAACATGGGTTCAACAAAGTGTTCTCAAGCAAACATGCTTGAAATGTGCACATGCAGTCAGAAATACTGAAGAAATACATCATGCACTCAGGTGAACATCATGAATTAGGACGTACCAGTAAAGTGTGTTTGTGTGTGTGTTGGGGCAAAGGATGCTGCCTCCCCCAAGGCAGTCAAACAGTCTTCTAACTGCATGGTTCATGTGTCAGGGCTTGTTTCTCCGCCTTACAGAACATGACTCATAAACTCATGCGAAATACAAATACTGTCTACACTGACAAGTCAAAGAGACAAATTTCTGATTAATGTATTTGCTCAGCTCTTTTCATGTCATGAGCTGCTTTAAAGAACCTCACTGAGTTGGTTTGCTTTGATAGACTTCTCTGTTTAATCAGTTCACACAAGAGTTATATCAATAAATCATTAAATATAACAGTCCAGAAGCAAACAGGTGATACTAGTAAAATCACCACTAGATTTTCTGTCCTGTTTAGGCCAATTCAGGGTTGTGCTGGGGTGGAGCTTATCCCAGGAATTACCAGGAAAGAGGCAGGGTACAACCTGGACAGGTCTCCAGTCCATCACAGACAAACTACCAATCTCAGTCACATCTAGATTCATGTTTTAAGTAATTTCTGACGGTGACGGTCTCATTCACTCTCAGATTCAGGGCAACACGGGGGATTTACACAGACTTGAGACTTAATCCAGGGTTAAGTTGTAATGTGATTTGGGCTGACTTGTAATTAAACAGTATCGTGCTCCTGGGCAGCTGCAGTGTGCATTATCCTTAGGAAAGCTAATTGCCATCAGCAAATCTGAAAAGGTGCTTGATCCTGAAAAAACTGCAGAGTTTGTGCTTCTTGATGCTTTATTTACTATTAAAAAGCTCCATCAAACACACACGTGGAGTAAATAGCTGCTCTTGTAGTCCCCACGTGACACAGCTGTCTGTATGGTAACCCTAATGTACCGAAAGGCTTTCACAGAAGTAGTAAATCAGTTGTGGCAGTGCGTACAGTCAAAACTCTTAAGTCTCTGTACATAACTGCTTCAGGCTTTGTGTGTAACTATAACACAGATTTATAGACCCAGGTTAGAGGTCATCGGCAGAGTTAAATGTTACAGCAAAGCCATTTTGAAGCTGTTTCGATTAATGAATGGGTTTCTATTTCGTTTGCATGGAGGCATTGCAACACTTTATACTGACACACACTGACAGTACTTCAACTGTTGTATCAGACACTAGTAATTATTACCGAAGTGTCTTATTGCATGTTTTTCATCGTCCTCTTTATTAAATGCACTGAAAATGGCAGTGAAAGAAAAACATCATTTTCTGTTTGACAGAGCTGCAGATGGCACCCTTATAATGATGAGATCTTTTGTGCACCTGTGATCTTCACATCACGAGAAGCTCTACAGCCAGCCAATGTTTATTTAGAGAGGTTTCAGTAACATTAAAACAAGTGCATCCAAGTAGGGATTTGATATTAGAAAGCCTAAATGTCCCAGCATCCTGGTGAAAACATTTTGATTCGTAAGCTCAATGAAAAGGTGCTGAAATAGCTCTTAAAGAGCTCATTGCTTCTATTTGAAAGATTTACATCAAATAGGTGGTGGCCAGTCACAAAAAAAAAAAAAATCTCTAAACTCATCATTATTCTTTATTAGTGTATTACATTATAAGAAGGCTTAAACTATCACAGTAAAGTAAAAATAAAGATCAGCTATGAAATTGTTAAAGTGGAACTATTATGTGCATTTCAGGCCAATTTATTTTTATTTCTGAGACCAGAAGGGCTGGGATTGATGGAGTTATAGTCACAAATCGCTTTATTTACTTCAGACCGACCCTCTCCGTAGGCTGTCAGATCAGCCTGTGGGCAAAACGAGTGGATTGAGACTCTTCCGCATTAAGCCCCGCCTCCCGCCACTGCACTACATCGGGAGCGCGCACCGCACCTGCTTTCACCGTCATTGTAACATCTCATAAACAGAAGGATTAGGCTCATATGAACTCAATAAAAAAACAAAATACAATGTCAACACATAGCATACAGCCCTACATGTTGGAACCTGAATCAGACCCTGAAAACGAAGTGGAAAACAGCAACCCACAGCAACGAATGCAGCAGGATGTCTCCCTTTGGTAAACTCACCAGCCATCGTTGGAAATAACTTTATCCCACGTTTTCCACCCACCTGATGTATTTGTACACGCCCTTGTTAACCAGTAGAAGGTAACCAATCACCGAACCTTATTCCCTGGAATGTCACAAGAATTCCAAGTAGAAAAAACTCTTTAAAACGAGCGTTTTTCGTTGCCATGGAAACCGAACGGAGAGAGTGCTGGAACTCAAACTCAAACATGCGTTTAGGTGATAAAAAACAGTGCTGTTCACATGTCTGATGAGGATTCAGCACTGTAACACTGTAGAAAGCTCAGAAAACTTGAAATACCACAATAGCACCCCTTTAAACACAATGATATGTACTAGAAATAATTGTCTGTTAAAACTTTATAACCATGACAACCATAATGACAGTGGTAAAGTTTAAAATAATGCAGTGATTTGCCCACAGAAACACTAAGATATCTGCAGGCTAGTAAACAGATTAAAACAATGCAAATCTCACTTCTTCTTTGACACATGTTTATTGACAGTTAAGTCTCGCATGGAGGCACTGAAAGCAACTCGTGGAAAAAATGGATTTTACAGGTCTGCTACTTGCCACCACTAGCAATTGTGGTAAGGTTATTTGATTGGTTCGTTGTAGCATGTGAACCACACTTTTACAAACACTCCTGGTGTAAAACTGCACGTGTGTGTCTTTTTTATTATGACTATTTTCAAAATATGCCAGGAAGCTTGGTCACCCAGGAGGTGCTCAGAGCAGAGTTACTGTGGATTGAGAAGAGCCAGATGAGGTAGCTTGGGAATTTGGTTAGGATGTTCCCTGGATACTTTCCTGGTGAGGTATTCCAGGCATGTTCCACCTTGGGCTGGGCAATATGACCTTGTAGTAATATCCCAATATTTTTATGGCATGTCACAATATATGATATATATATATCTCGATACTTACCTTAGCCTTGAATGAATGCTTTGGTGCATACAATCACATCAGTAAGATGATTTTGTGTCTACATTAAAACATAATCGTTCATACTGCATTAAGATATGCTGATTTTAAACATTCATGCCAAAAGGGTGAAATTGTAATGAAGCAAAATTGATCAAACCGTATTTATTGAACAGTTGAAGCATGGCAGAAACATGCCATTTTATATTTGTGGTACTAATATCTTTTGTGGCAACACTTTTGCGACATACTTTGCATACGGCAATTGTTTGGTCAACATCCTCTCTCCGGTATCCAAACCACCGCCAGGTGATGGCTCCTGTACTATTTTTCTTTGGAACAAATTCTTCCTTCAATTTTTGTAACTCATGCTGCTACCGCTACTGCTACCAGAGTTCTCTGTTAGAAAAAGCTGCTACAGGCTGCCTCTCATGACGTAGCTCACGTTATGTACGTAACTAGGTGTGCTTGATTTAACTCTCTGTGCAAAGCGGTGCAGAGAGTGAAGGAGGAGTGAGAAAATCCCGCCCACAGCTAAAAACAACAGCGTGACAACAGGGCTACTTGAATATGACGAATATAGACATTTTCTATATCCCACAGGGGACTAGCTATGATATCTCAAGTATATTCGATATATCGCCCAGCCCTAGTTCCACCGTGTTCCCGAGGGAAGACCCAGAACACGCTAGAGGGACTATATCTCTAAGCTGGCCTGGTAATACTTTGGGATCCTCTTGGATGAGCTGAACAACGCTGGGAGAGGGAAGTCTGGGCTTTCCTACTTAGGCAGCTGCTCCCATTGAGCCGACCCCGGATAAGCAGCAAGATAATAAAGGGATTTTTTTAAAAATGATTTCTTCTAATTACCCAAATCTGTTACATGTGAAGGATGCTCACAACTTATCATGGATAGGTACTGTCTTACAAGTGTTATGTGTGTCATATGGGCTCGATGTTTTGCCATCACTCCTCAAGACGTTTACACACAGTTGTTAAACGAAGTAAACATCACTCTGTAACAGCTATAACGAGATGCATTGCTGCCATCAAATTCAAAATGGAGCTAATATTTTCCATGAAATGGTGAATGTTTGTTTCAACATCTTGTTTATCTTTTATGGGGAATAAAATCTGGCTTTAGGAGACGTGCAGATCAATGCATTGTGTTTTTATTTACAGTTTACCCTTTCTTTTTGGTATCCAGGTTGTAAATTTCATGTATTTCCCCTGTGTATTCTACATTTAGTTTTGATAGCAGTGCAATTCAGTTAAACATTTAAAGCTAGTGCATGCATCCCAGAGGGTTTGTTACTTACTGCAGGAGGACTGCAGTTCTTGTCGCTGTGGGTAAAGAGCTCATATAGCACCACTGCAAAGCTCCAGATGTCTGAGGCCACAGAGAACTTGCTTTCAGTCAACGACTCGGGGGCATACCTACAAAACACACATCATATGACTTCCGGTGCAAGCTCTACTTCTCTATGGTGGGTCTATCATGTAGGTATCACAGTTTTAACTACAGAGCAATATCAAAAAAGCAAACTTAAAATAGAAGGAGTATGTCACTAAATAATTCTTAATTACATTTTGGGAATGACATGATAGCTGCATTTTTGTTATTAAAACGCCACTCCAGGGGCAATGATTCTTATTTATTACTGATCATACAGAGGTTAGTATAGTATTCTTAATTTGTATCGATTTAAATAGAAAAGCAAAGTTTTTATACTAAAACAAAACTTTCACTTTGAACTCGCTTGATTTAAGTACATTTTAAGAGAATAAATTACTACAATAAGAAAAATGTCTTAATTTTATAACAGACTGGAATTCTTACCAGAATATGGGACTTTCTCCCGGCTCTTTGACCATGTAGTACTCTTTGTCCTGAGGCAGAACTTTGGTGAGACCAAAATCACCAATCTTCACTCTCAACTCGCTCTCTACAAGGATATTACGTGTTGCCAGGTCTCTGTGGATATACCGCCTACTCGATAGGTACTCCATTCCCTTTGAAAACATAAAATATACAAAATATTTTAATCAGTGGTCAGAAGCTCCAGATAGCATTTAGTGAGAGGGCAAGCCGCAGTACCTTGCAGATCTGAGAGGCATAATGGACAAGCATTTTGTGGTCAATCCGCTCCTTGTTTTTCATCAGATAATCTCGCAAGCTTCCAAAGGGAAGATATTCCATGATGAGACGGAGATTTCGTCGACCTGAGAGAAAACAAAAACTGTTAAGTACTCTATATATAAATATATATCTATATATCTATATCTATATATATATCTATATCTATCTATCTATATCTATATCTATATATATATATCTATATCTATCTATCTATATCTATATCTATATCTATATATATATATATATATACACACACACACACACACACACACAGGATTTTAAGGACTTTAAGGGATGGCATTAGAAAGTTGACCTTGTCTGAAATTTAAAAAAAAAAAAGAAAAGAAAAAAAAAAAAAAAAAAGGCTAAAATCCACCAAAGCTGATATACAGTAAAAAAAATAAAATAAAAAAAAGTTGAAAAAAAAAAAAAGAAAAAAAAAAGGATTTTTGCCATTTCTTTTGAGGATTTTAAGGAAGTTTAAATAAAATAAAATAAAAAAAAAGTTTTTCTGGTTTACAAAAAACTTGGATATTCTCGGAAATTGATACATGTACTAGAAAATACACTCCAACCACTAAACACCGGGACAGAGACAGGGTTAGGTTTAATACAGTAGACCTCATCACATTTTGTCCTGCCAGCAAATTAATCATGCCAATGGGATTTATCAAAGAGGAAAAGCTTGTGATTTTAGCTCAGCTCTATCACACCTTTATACTTAAAGGATTTAGATTTTAATTAAAAAAGGAAGCTGCTATGCCCCATTTTGCAGTTGTTTCCTACTGGTTGTGTACTGTTGTACAGAGTCCCCTACTGGTCATCATGCCAAAACACTCTCCACCTTAAACTAAGTCAGGGGTGGCCAAGTCCAGAGATGCAACCCATGTCCAGCACAGCTGAGTCAAAGAGCTGAATTCCTTTTCTGTAGGTCATTCAGCTCTGCAGAGGCCTGCTAACGAGTCACTTATTTGATTCAGGTGTATTGGAGAAGGGTTGCACGTAAAAACAGTAGATCTCGAGGAGCGGACTTGGGCACCCCTGAACTAAGTGAACTGCTATTCTCTTCCACTTAGCAGAGCCAAACGCCCCCTTTGTACTGATAGTCAATCTCTAATCAGAATCAGACATGACTTCTATTGAGTTTTGACCTCCAGCACAGTAATGCTACAATGCCTTTATATGAGACTATGGTGAACCTTTTGCTGTTGTCAAAGTCACATCCCAATCCTCAAACTAAAATATCTTATTGCAATTTGATTAATTTTCACCACTGAACTCTTAAACACAATTAGATTTAGATCAATATCAATTTCAATTTAACAAAACTGTGAGTCTTAAATCCAACAAACATGGGTTTGGTTCAGTGTCACTATTTATAAATTAATAGGGTTATTTTTGGACAAATATCTGTTTCGTTTGAATATTCACGAAAAGGTCATTTTTTAATATTGTTGGGTGAAACTGGATGAGCAGGTGTGTGATTGTGCTACTGCTGTCATTAGTGGAACTAAAGTGAGGCTGGATCAAGCCTCTTTTGGTGCTTGGGGGGTGTTAAATGTTCAAAATGACAGCATATTGTAGTCAGTTTTTTCAAGCAACCTATCAGCTATGTGGCCCCATAATTTAAAATGCAAAGAGATTTTCTACTTGGAGCTTTAAACAACAGGCCAAAGGGCCGTTGCTGGTCTCATTGGCCTGACAGTATAAACATAGCTAATGTGTTGCCTCTCTGATTTGAACTTTTTAAAAACAAAAACAAATAATAAAGAAAATAACAAAAACAAAAACAAACAAACAAAAAAACCCCACAAATGAAACCTGGAAGTGGAGTTACATAGACCAAGCAGCCAGATTACTAATTTACAGAGGTCAAACTTCATAATAAAAGCACATAATATCTAGTGTTTCTATGAAGATGGTGTTTACTGTTACGGTCCAGATGCATCAAAGCCATAAACACCTGCTTTTGCTCAAAAGGGAATGTCTAAAACAAAATGACCCATCATTTGGATCCGCCCTGATCTACATACACTGGCTCATTGGAATCAAAGTGAGAAATTAATTGGAACAGCAGAGGGCTTTCATTCCTGACCTTTCTGAAGAACACTAAAGCTAAATACATCATTTGGCAAAAACAAATACATAAGGAAGTGTAAAAACTACTCTGGTTTGCAGGATTCAGAAGGAAAACAGTCATCAAAACAATATAGCTAAAATAACAGTGAGAATCACCTGCGCTGTAACAAACACCCTTGTACTTCACGATGTTTTCATGCTGTAGAGATTTTAGAATCTCGATCTCTCGCTCAAAGTCTCGAATGTGCTCTGCAGTGCTGTGCTGGAGTTTCTTCACAGCGACGACCTCTCCTGTGTTGTCCTGAAGCGGGTCGTAACGGCACAACTCCACACTGCCAAAGTTTCCCTTGAAGAGAAAACCAACCTAAGTTAGCCAGCATTCCTTTCTCATTGTTCGATATTATATATATAATTTGATTACTTTACATTTTTCTGATAATTCACTGGAAAGTATTAAAAACACCCATGATGGCTGACATACTGAGAACATGATAAACAAATACTTACGTTTCTGTACAGTATTTGATACAGACTGTAAGTGTTAACTGATCTTTCTATCTCACAAAGCTGTGAGAAATTAAAGCAATTCCATAAATTTTTTTAATGCTCCACAATTTGTTTTATACCTTTCCCAGGAGTTGTAAGAAAATGAGGTGTCTCTCTTCAAACTGAACTGGATCCTGGTTCTCAAGTCCCCCAGTTGTCCAACCAGAGCCCACAGTCCTGTTTGGCAGGATGTCACTATCAATAATCAACTCATAATCTGGAAACACAAAGTGAAAAATATCATGTTTGTTAATGAGGTCATTGAATATCTCAAGTAAACCAACATTGTATTAGCAAACTTTTGAATTTAGGTTGACATTAAAAACAGTGCATTACACAATTCATGATTTTCATACATATTACAATGAAAAACATCTGTCCATTTCCAGGGTGGAAAAATGAACTGAATAATGAATAACAAAAATCCCCCAAATTGTATCCCTATTCCACTAATGACTACATTTTTATAATTTGTAAATAACATCACAAAAACAGGAGTTAATACCACTTTTTTCCAAACAACATCATGATGAGTTGGAATTTCATTTGAGTGGGTGTGTCTGAAGTAATCTGATCTCAGACTTATGATCAAAACATCACAAAAATAATCTGACTGGTTAGGGGGGAAATACCAACCTGGTGTGAAGAGGCTGTGAAGATCACGTATAACTGCGCGAAACGTGGGCCTGAATGTGGGCTCGTAGTCCATGCAGCTGGTAATCAGATTAGCCAGTTCAGTCCACTTTGGTGCAGGAAGATGTTGACCGTCTTCATAGAACAGAATTTTCTGTTGATGAGATCATTAATGAATTCTTGTGTATGTAAACTCACTTTATAGCATGTCAACACCACCCTGACACCAAAAGTTGAAATCTGAGAATATGTAAAAATGGGCTTACACGAAGAGGGCTCAGCAATTAAAACATTATTACACTTTTAATTAGTTTAATTATAGTTTAAAGTGAAGAAACTCACATTTATTGTTTTTTGAGTAGCTTGCTTTTTCCTAGTCAAACAGTAATTATCAATTAATAATCATACTGTGATTACAACTGTTACATTGTGTTTTAATAAAAAAGAAAAAAAAAAAAAGAAATCAAGAAAACAGATCTAGTATTTCACTTGAAATAAACTAAAAACCAAAAGATTCCCACCCCTTCTTCATCTCTTATGACATCACACCAAAATACTATACGCAAAAATAGTAAATTAAACATACACATTATATACACACACACATCCTTGTGGCCATATTGCACAATAATACCTTAGAGCTGTCGAGTGTTGCTAGAGGTTTTTCTCCACTGCTGCAGATTTCCCATAATGTGGTGCCAAAGCTCCACTTATCTGCCGCCAGGCTCAGTTTGACAGAGTCTTTGATATATTCAGGGGGCACCCAAGGGATCCTTTCAATCAGAACTGATTATGAAATATAATGAGAAATGCTTTACTTATCCCATAGGGAAATTTCAACACAGAGGGAAATTTAAAAAAAACACTGAGATTATAAAACAATACAACAAACAAAAACATTTCAAAATGAATTCTTTAATTTTCATGATTTTTTTTTTTTTTGAGCCCAAAGACTTTAAGCACAACATAAACAGTCAAATAATTCACCTTGCCTCATGATGCAGTAAGTAGTAACCTACTGATCCCTGCTGATTAAAGGGGGTTATAACCTTTTCAGTAAAGCTTAGACATAAACTCACTTTCTTTTGGCAGGACAGTGACGCTGATACCAGGGTCACTGAGTTTGATGAAAGGGGGGTTTCCAGCCCTGCGGTCCTCCTCTCTGATCAGCAGAACATTCTTGGCACATACATTCCCATGAACAAGATGCTTTTCTTCCTGCAGGCACAAAAAAAGTAGATTAAATCCCTTTCCAACACTGAAACATTATTAATGTTCCCAATGATTCCATTTAGTGTTCTTTATCATGAAATTCTGTATACTCAGATAATGAAATGCGTTGACTTAAAGGGACCATTACTGTACATATATGCAATAAAGACATTGCTATTGATCTGATTTGACAGAATAGGGATATGCACCAGGAAGTTCATGGCCCAGGCCAGCTGCTTTGCCACTTCAAGCTTCCACAGAATGTTAATAGAGTTCTTGTTCTTTTTCAAGTAGGTGTCCAGTGAGCCAAGCTTCACATATTCCTGCACCATGATGTCTGAAAAAGAAAAAGAAAAAAAAAAAAGCAGTTTTTAGATTAAAAAACAAAAACGTTTTACAATACAAAGCTTGAAATGCATTAATGTAGTATCAAGCACAATGTTAGACTGAATGTTATTTTTTAAATTATTTTCTGCATCATATATGTGCAATTTATCATCTTTGCATTTTATTCAAAACTCGTCAAAAATTCTGAATGACAAATGCAAACATTACATATTAAAAAAGAAGAAAGTCTAAGTGACACATGCACGTCAGCTGGGGCAGATGTCAACATTATGCCGTGCAGCAGCAGAAGTCTGAAAGTGTGTAGGCAGTGGTGCATGTGAAGGAGAAGGGGACACTGGTAAAGGGTATTATAATCCTTCTAAGAATAGCCCACTACACAAACAAACTAAGCACTGCTTTCAGCTCTGGGTTACAGAGGATGGTGAAGATTACAGAAGAACATGGTGAACTGCTAACACCATGAGATCACAATTACTACTGCGCCTATTTACTGAAAATGAACTATACAAGGACATACAGTATAACACACTGCTGTGTGTCTCTCTGCAGCAGACTTACTTTCTTCCCCACATACACACACACCATAGTTGAGGATCAGATGCTTATGGGACAACTGGCTCATCATGCTGGCGGCTTCAAAGAAAGACTGCAGGACAAGAGAAATAAAACAGATTATAACCTAAATTACTTTAACTCAAGAAAAAAAAAAAAAAGAAAAGAAAAATAATTAAAAAAGCAATGTTATTACTTCAAAGATGGAATAAATGAATATGCAAAGAACTATGAGACTAACAGAAAAGCACAAGGACCCTTTCACTGACCCCAACTTTTTTCAGTTAAATTCACTTCCTGCTTTTTAACACTAGCAGCTGTTCCCAAACTTAACACACACTCTTGTTTGTTACCTGTGTGTGCGAGAACATTGCTGTCTTAACAGTTTCAGTTTCTCCACCTTTATAATTTCCAGTTCTTTTAAAATCTAAAGCAAAGCATTTCTTATTAAATATGTACCACATAATGACCCTGCACTTGGATAGATGGGTGGATGCCTGTTTGCCGTTTTCATATAAACTTTATGAAGTAAAATGTGCAATACATGCATGAAGTGTGGAATTATGTTGCTGTATGGCAGATGTAACAAGCATGGACAGCAAGGCATGAGAGTTTTCTTATCTAAGCCCTGACTTTATACTTGTTTGACCACATGTGTTGTTGTCAAGTTTTATACTTTAAACGCCCAATAAAATTAAATAAAACATCAAATCAATAGAGGTGTTAGATATATCAAAATATTGCAATATTTTGAGTGAAAATATTAAATCAATATTCAAAAGCACTGTATTGATTTTATCAAACAACCAACATTTACTGATACGGCAGGTTTTTTATTTCTTTATTTATCTTGTACATAAATATCAGTGTTGTTATTTATTCTGCAGTGAAATGAAGATCCTCTGTTCTTATTCAGTAAGTTGATGTCAAGCATGCAACAGGATTCAGCGTTTACTATCAGTAAAGAAAAATAGCAATATATTGTCTTGCTCATATTATCCTGATGTATTGCAATATATCATATTGTTGGCCTGTATTGTGATACATATTGTATTGCCAGATTCTTACCAATACACACCCTTAGAAATCAAAGATAATTTCCACCTAGTTTTGGAATTTGTGTTACTGTCACATCAGGGATGTTGAGTCATTCATTCAGCACTTCTGATATCCATTTTGACATTTCTACACACCAGTTATACTATTCTAGCAACAACTGAAATATCAAATCAACATGGAACTGAATTGGGATTTAGTCAGATGTTAGCAGCTGGAGAGATTCTGACCAGTCTAAAATGGGCTTACGCCAGGTTTGATCTGTTTTCCAGCTGCAGCATGGCTTTTAGGTCTGTTTATTATTCCAATCTGCAGTAGAAATGCAAACAAGACAAAAAGCTTCTAATAGTAACTCTTCATGGAGCTACTCAGTTTACCTCTAGAACTGTTTTGTCCCAATGTGGGTATTAAAAAAAATAGTGAAGGAGTTACACAAGTGATACATAAAATTCATTATGACTATAAGGGGAAATCTTTCAAACCACCATGAGTCAAATGTCATTAGAATAAGTGGGTAGATCTGTGGATTGCCTATCTTCTAAAATCCCTTACAATAAAACATTTGCATACAAGTAAAAAAAAAGTATCACACACCTCAGAGTAATTCCTGTGTGCTAGGTCCAAAACTTTCATGACAACTTCTGTTTGGTGCACACGTCCGTAGTCTCCAAGCTCCTTTCGGACCCCTTTGAATATCTTTGTAAATGTCCCTTGACCAAGACTCTCCATCTGGGAGATAGATCACAAGTGCATGAAGTTTAGAATAACTTGGAAGTAACAGCCTTAATTCAAAGCTTTATTTATACCAAACTGTATACAGATGGTACACTTAAATGTTACATCAATCATGATTTGTAAAAACAATACAAAATTTATTGAACCTGAATATAAATACAATTTACAGACATCACTGATGAACATAAAACTAAGCTTACAAATTCCAGATCATCTTTCTTGATCTTGTGGAACACCATCTGGCTGATGTTGTGCCGTTGTGGTGACGGAGACAGAGGCACTTCTGAGCCCTTGTTGCTCCTGCACACCAGAAGGCCGGACTTTTCTGTTGGTAGAAAGAGAATGTTATCTGTCTCAATATGTGCCGATTCACATTCATGTTAAAGAAAACAAAACAAAAACGTAAGTATCACATAGAAAGAAAAGTGTAAGAAATGATGATGACACAGTATGAGTTAAGAGTTTAGAAAAAAAAAAATTGTGCAGTTATTTTGTCATCAACAACATTTGGTATTTTCCTTTTACAGAATACTAAGGTTTTAAATTAACCCAAAGTGGAGAGGATAACATTTGTAGGGACAGAGGTGAAGCAAATAAATAAAATATCTTTAAATAATATTTTTAAAAAAAGCAACTAAAGACAACAGAAAGACTCATATGATGGATGCCAGTAAGGTTTGTTTTATGCTGAAATGAAGGTTCAATAACAACATGCACGAAAACACAAAAACACTGACAAATCCTGGAAAAGCCAAACAGTAGAAAAAAGCTGCAAGTTCAGAAAGAAATTATAGAACTGAAGATCATTTCAACTGTGATGTAACCTCGGAGTTTCAGGGGAAAAAAAAAAAAAACAGACTGCAGGTGATCATGAATCTTTTGGCCTCACTTAACTTGCATAATTTCATGTTATTTCAATATTTGTTCAGGTTAATACCCGATCAAGTAGTAAAAGGCTGTTTTACCAGCACTAGTTTGATTGCTCCACCTGAACAATCATCCATTTTGCATGTCCCATTTTTACAGTTGTGTTAAAAAAAACCATTGTAAATAGAAGATAAATCACATGAATTGGAAGTGATTGAATCAATAAATGGAGATTGACACTGGAGTTATTTAAATATTCATTTGTGACATTCACAAACCTAATGCCACCAAAAGCACTTGTGTAATGCCTGCCCTGTACGTGCTTTCATCTAATGCTAACAAACACTTGCAGGTCTAGTGTAATGCCAAGGTTGGTTTTTTTTCTCCTTACCTTTGGACAGAGGAGGACAGCATTTGCTGAACTGGAAAATAATACTGTCTGAGCGAACGGTTTCCTTTTGGTAGCAGCTGAGTAGTTCCTGCAAGCTGCTGAAGTTTCTTTTAGTTCCACTGAGATTAAATTCTCCAGCTGCCGACCTGGTAATCTGGCAATGCTTGTAATCTACTGCATCATACACCTAGGAGAAAGAAAGAGTTCAGGCAGTGGAAATGTACGCTAATTCAGGTTCAGTGTGGAAATGAACAATATCAGGCCTACAACAAGTCTCATTTAAATATTAAAAAACATCTCTGAATGTTGAATCATACAAGAAAATAGTTATATTTGCAACTAAAAAACCTTGTGCAGCAGAAACAACTGGTCACTTCACTTGGTACTACTTCAACAGTGACAAAATTCAGTACTTTTAAAGAGGCAACAGCAGACATATTCCTCTGATATACTAAAAGAAAAACAGGCCAAAAACTCAGCTGAAGTACAAATTTTATGACTACTGAGGGTCTCAATCAGCTACGGCCACAAATGACAGAAAAATGTATTCGAAAATTTATTGGCATCATATTGACAGCAATACAGAGAGGCAATAATGCAGATTCCCTAAACGGCTGCCCTCCCTGAGCCGGGTTCTGCTGGAGGTTTTTCCCTTCCAGTTGAAATGGAATGATTTTGTCTTTCCAGTGTTGCCCGCCACCGGTGCATGCTTGGGATAGGGAACTGAATTCATCACAATCCACTGGTTTCCTTTCATGAACTATTATTTGTAAACATTTGCTTGTGTGAACACAGTTGTTATAAACTGGACAAATGTGGATTTGCTTTTATCGAGTCTCAACAAATTGGCTTGAATTGATTATATCTGTAAAATGCCTCGAGATGATTGAGGAATTGGTGTTACATAAAGATCAAATGAGTTGAACTGAATTTAAATGAAAGTTAAAGCATTGTAAATCTTTAATGATAAAAAAAAAAAAGATACAATTAAAGAAAAATATTTATTTTTTTAGTTATATTGATTAAAAGATGAAATAACTCCACATCAGCGAATGATACTCACCTCCACCGGGAAAGTCAGAAAATATTTATCAAAGTCTTTGGGGCTGCATCTCAAAATGTACAACCCCCGTTTGTTTCCACACTTTTGAAGGCGGTTGATGGCAAACTCCATTCTGAAAACAAAAAAAGAAGCTATTATTTTCAGAAGAAATAAAGTATTAACTAGTAGCAGAGGACCTGTGTGAAAACCACAACAGGACTGCTTGTTAGCAAGGCTGCATTTTGAAAAATAATGATGCATTCCTAAAAAACAACCATCTGCTCAAAGCTGTGTTTCATAGAACTGTAGACTGCAGGGTCACAGTGAGGAAGCATGACATATCCATCCACTTTCATCTGTAGCAATAAGCAAAGTGAAATGCTTTTCTATACCTACTGTATTCACAGGAAACTTTTTCTGTGGCTACATGGTGGGTCATCTGTTACACCCTGGGAGAGACTCGCTTCCCACAACATACACAGAGATTGGACACAAGGCCACCTCAGACCAGGCAGTCGCCTGAAGCTTTCTGCTTACACATATCAGACTGTAGGTTCTGTTCATTTAGGATCCTCTTGTGTATGTATCATCACAAGAGTTTTACTTGTATGCAAGCTCCTGTTTCCAGCTCTATTTGTGTCTATCATGTTTGTAGTTCTTGTTATTATGCTATGTGTTTATTTAAGTTTTAAACAGATACAGGAAGTTGATTTGAAACACATATATGCAATTTAACAGTGAAAGAGCTCAACAAAGCTGTAAGTATAAAAATAAAGACAAGTAACACCCCCATCCCATATTGGATTCAAGTCATTCTCAGGTTTGTAACGTTATCGTCCCTCAACACAGCAAACCTTGCAGGTTTACAACTTAGTTTAAACAACTTTAACCAGATAATCCAAGCAGAATAAGTTTACAGTCATCAAAAATAAAATAATGCATATTAAGTCTTCAGATCTCATCTTCTGTCTACGTTTAGGTTCACTTCTGGAGCCAACAAAGGTTAAGCAGGAGCTTTCTGCATGTGTCTAAGAAAGCTTGGTGTTGATAGAATAGGTTCTAGTGAGGAATAAAACTGGCAGACTTAAAGGGAGCTGCTCTTTTTGGCACAAATAATGCAGTCGGTTTCCAGAAACATAACTTCACTCTCACTTTGCTATTTGTGTAAAGGCTCTCATACATCAAGCTTTGGGTGTCTGGAATGCCATTAAACATCAGCTGACCATCTCTTTATGGAGCGACACCTTCAGCAGTGTCAAAGTTAGTCCATCTTTCTCCCCAGCTGATTAAATGTGTGGATTAAACAGTAAAACTGACTGGATCTATAGCATGCTTTCACACAACAAGCCACACTCTGCATTCAGAGCTTTTTTTTTTTTAGTCTATGCAGTGTTTGTTCTCATAAACACACTCATACACTAACGCTTTGGAAATAATGTGGGGATCTTCTTGCCCAAGGACACTCTGACATGGTATTTTGATTGGGGAAGCAAAAGGATCAAACTACCGACCTACTGACTGAGAAAATCTCCACTACTTTCTGTGCTGTGAGAGGAGAATTAACTGTGTTTTCTCTTCTGCCATCTTTATCTCTAAAACAAGCAACATTTTGCACAACCACATGACATCGCAGACTTAAGAAACTGAATACGAGAAATCTACAACTCCGTAGACCAACTTTGAACCACTTACCAATGCAGTCTTCTAGATACACCTCACAATATCTAAAACTAGCACCAATTCTGTGATGGCTGGTTATGTTCTCATGTTCATACACAGGCCAAGACTTTATGTCCAAACTGCTAGTTGGACACAGTTCACGCATTTATGTTTTTCAAATGCAGGAGTTGTGCATCTGTCCTCAAACGGCCATCAGCTGAGGTGAATTATACATGTTACTTATTTTGACTTCCTACCGCTCAGAGAATGAGAACTGTTAAAATCTTAATGATGCTCTCAACCAGAATGTGCATCTTTCATTGTTCTTGCTGTATCTCAGAAAGAACTGGCTATCTTTTAAAAACCAACGTTCAGACACTTAACATAAACATTCTGCTCCATCTATTAAATGCATTTGTAAACTGACAAACTCTCCTCATATCTTTGAGCTTTTTGTTACAACTATAAAATTAGGAGAAACTGTCACAGTTTCTGTGGTTTTATTCCAGCGCCATGACTCATTGCAATGACACAGTACATGTTAGATGGATGCAAGTATCAAACAAACAAAACTAATGGGGTTTGGAGCTGGTTAAAGCCTTGCACAAGCAAGATTAGTTTACTATAAAAACATGGAAACATGGTGTGGAAAGACAATATGCATTTCAAATCTATCAAAGAAACGTTTAACAAAACTTTAAGATATTTTATACCATGTCAACTAATTAAGTAAATGAGTAACATTTTACTAAAACTTACGAAATGGGGCCGTGGCAATGAGAGTTTAAAGCCTCAACAAGTCTAGGAGGAGCCACTTCTTTACAAAGGTAGTGATGTGCATCTGTGGTGAGCCGATAGTAGCCATCGATCAGGGAAACAAAGGACAGGGCTTCAGACAGCTTGGGAAACTCAAGCTCCTAAGCATGAACAAAGAAAGAGCAAAACAATTAGAATCTCCACATTTTCTGTTAGATGTGATCAAGTGAGACTAATGTTTCAAAGTGACACGTGAAAGACGTTATTTTGGAAAAATTACCAGATTTTTGCCATCTTGCTTACTGATGGTGACCATCCGGCTTTCTGCAGCATCCTCTTTGCTTGCCTGTTTGATGTTGATGTCAGTGACATCAGGGAAGTCGCACAAAGTCTGCAGCTCCTGGACAAATAACAAAAGTAAGTTTTTCTTTTTATAATAAAGAGCAGTAATAGATAATTTCATTTTCCAATCCAATCCACTTTCTTTATTCAGCAGATTTTATAAATGTAAACGGTTTTTTAAAGTGCTGCACGAGTAAAAGAAAAACAATGTTAAAATACTAAAATACAAGCAATAGATACAAATAAGCATAAAATAAATCACAATAAACAGGCAATAAATAATTTAATAACATTAAATTAAAAAAGACACAGAGGACCACACAACTCACGCAGTGTTAAAAGCCAGAGAATAAAAGTTAGTGTTACGACGAGACTTAAAACACTCCAGGGTGGCAGCCGTATTGACATGGAGGGGAGGAAGGGCATTCCACAGTTTAGGTCCTGCCTCCTCTTCAGGACGATAAGCTAGCGGTGCTCTTCTGACCTCAGAGCGTGCGGCGGAGTGTACATTTGGATGAGGTTAGAAATGTATTTAGGGGCCAGTCCATTCAGGAGAGATGTGCTCATGGTTTTTGTTTCCTGTTAAAAGGCGTACATTGACATTTTGGACGAACTGCAGTCGATAAAGTGCGCTGTGATTAATTCCAGAATAAAGTGCGTTGCAGTCGTCCAGATGCGAGGAAATAAAAACATACATGACGCACTCAAAATCAGAGGATAAAAAAAAAAAAAGGTTTAATTTTAACTAAAAAGCGAAGATGAGAAAAAACTACTTGTCACAACCTCATTAACTTGTCTATCAAGTTTAAGTTCCGAGTCCATCATCACGCAGTGGCCTTGCTGTACTGACTGACGGCCCACGTCTGACAAAGAGCTGGCACTGACACTGGGCCCAAACGTTATTTCCTCAGTCTTGATCTCATTCAGATTTTAAAAATTTTAGGCCAACCAGACCATGACATCATTTTGAGTATAATTACTTGGGTATGAAAGGCTCCCAGCTGAGTTACAATGATCCGTATGAAAATCAGCTTAATATGATACAATGCATCACAAAAACTAAATGACAGGTACCAACCTGGTCAGAATCTTTCAATTTTTCTCGACACCACTGTATTCCAGTGTCCGCTGCAACCAGGACGATGAGCTGTTCGCTGGATGGATCCTTGACTTCAAAGGTTTCTGTATAGAAGGCTGTATCCAGCGACTCTATACTGATGAGGTATTTAAGCTTCAGATCACGGACTGTGGTTCGACACTGACTGAACTGCTGGATGAAGCGCTTGAAGCGGAAGCGGATTCGTTTACGTGTTAAGAAATTGCAGTCCTGGATCTGAGTTCTCATGTCCTTTGGCAAGAAGGACTTGTAACTGAAAGAGACAAGCAGATTCCTTTGTCAGCACATATCCATATGCCTAAAATTCCTGAAATATTTCAGATTATGGCATTCGTACACCAAAAAGCATAGGATGAATGGGTTTGTTCTCTTCCATTTCTTTGTTCAAAAGATATGTTGACTATAACAAGGTTAAAGAATACAGGGTCTATGCTCCTCCACATAAACAGACAGAGAATTAATCTGGTAATTGCACTCAACAATAAACACAACATTTAGTGTAGAGCTTGTGCAGATGAACAAACCACCCATCCCACCATTTATTTTAGAGTTTAGACTGTAGACAATTCAATTACTTTCCAACTAATTAAATGAAGTACATTGAAGTTTTTTTTCCTGTTTGTAAGTACCTTATAGTGTGATAAATGTCCAGAGGGGACATCTGTCTCTCCTTAGCCGTTCTTGTCATGTCTAGCACAGCCATACCAAGGCACTCTTCTTGTGTTTCATGAGAGTTGGGAATCTTCACCAAACCATTCACAAAGTCATTCCTCCACTGGACAAAAAAAAATTAGAGGAACAAAATGGAGTTAACAAAAACAATCAATGTAACTTGTCAGAGTAGACATACACCAATCTGCTTTTTTGGGTTCCATTCTGATTATCATATCTGTAATTTGGATATTGGCCAATATTAAAATAATTTTACATCAACATAATTGTGATTATTGTCAGTATAGCTGTGATTGCATAATGTTTTATTAGACTGGAGTAAAACACAACACTTCCTAGTAAGAGACTGAAACAGAACACGTCAGCAAGTGTTTCCTGCACTCTTTTCTCTTCCCTTATTATCTGAACAACTTTTTATCCTGGAAACCTTGGCTGCAAATACAATTTAATTTACTGCCTTGATTTGTTATTTTTCCAGACAAAAAAAAAAGTATCATTTTTGACTTGCTAAATTAGCAAAGGCAGCTCATTCCCCATCACACTCACAAGTGCAGGTATTTGGCAATGCTGTGTCCTAACTAGAAACTCAGAGCTAAAAAACTAAATTACATGTAATTATTTATCTACACAAGTTCTAAAGTAAATATTTTATGAACCAATTCTGCATCAACATATCTTGTTTGGCTTAAACCTGCATACTACTTTTAATTTCTAAACACAAAACAATGAGAGGTCCATCTGTACAATGCAAGGTGGATCAGGGATCAGCAGGATGTATGATCAATGAATCACGTCAATATCGGAACTCAATACAGACACTGGATGGAATCGGCCCCAACTCTAAATTAAAGTTCGAGAAAATGTCAGTCAGCATTTATGTTGAAACATGCCTTAACAAAACTTTGTCTGAAGTCTTGGGCTTCCATGTGATTTAGGCCAATTTTAATAAAGCGTGCATGGATAAGATGTTTAGCTCACCCACAGTTACAGGATAAATCTACAACCAAAAGGATTTTCATTCATTTGTAAGCATGTAGAATTTTTGAGCTACAACCAGAAAAGGAATATCATTAGGTTTCCAAGTAAACCAGCATGGATTTGTTATGGTTAGTGCAAAGCAGGTTGCTTGACTATGTGACACTTACTGTATACAGATACAATTTAAATGTATTTAAATTCATTGTTTATATCTTTCCTCACACTTTCACTTATTCCTTCTCAAATAGGGCAGATGCTCATGTAAATTCAATGTTTTCTCAAACTCTTTGCAGCCTCAAGTGTGACTAAATAACAGCCTAAAGGAAGTTAAACATGACAAGCTCGCAGTAACATATTTTTCTTTTCTTGCAGGCCCACATATGTATAATGATGCACGATAGAAGATCACAAATAAGCAATCAATGACCTTTCTATCTTGCAAACCTGACGTGAATCTGACGTCAGGTCTGCAACTCTTGTTTTGACTTTAATAAGTCAGTGTGAACACAAAACACAACTGATTTACAAGGCAACGCTGGGTCTTTTTTATTTTCGCTTTATTTATTCATTCACTTATTTAGTCTTGCCATGAATGTAAGCTTGCACAAACAAAAATAACTACAGTGTATTATTTATTTAAAATAATTACAGTGTATTATTTATTTAACTTTGTCTTTGACAGATTTCTTGAATAATGGACATTTCTAAAAAATATGGAGCATACTTAAATACGAGCAAATACCCTATAATTTCTTACTGAAAATGGAGACTTTGAATTTCCTTTAGCTCCTATTGCTTAGTGTCCTCAAAAGATGCAGAAATAAACTCCTGGCAAGAACACACAGTGACTCAGTCCGTGATTAAACTATAGTTTATTCCAAAGCTTCCTTCAAAAAGTAAAAACAACATCTGCCCAGCATGAATGTTAGCATGTGCACTGGCTCAATAGCTGCAAATACAACGTACTTAAATGACCCCCTTGGCACCGCTTTCTTTCTCGCTTCTAGGTCCAAGCCACAGGCATAAATCCCCATAATCCTTCAGTTCATGAAAAGGTCAATTCAAGTCTTAGTTTAGAGTCAAATACACTGCTAACGTTTCTATGGCAATGAAATTCAGTTTATTTTTGCTAATTTGTGTCATGCCAAACCTTAATGATTTATTTAAAGGGGTGCTATTATGGTATTTGGAGTTTTCTGAGCTTTCTACAGTGTTACAGTGTTGAATCCTCATCAGACATGTGAACAGCACTGTTTTTTCTCACCTAAACACATGTTTGAGTTTGAGTTCCAGCACGCTCTCCGTTCGGTTTCCATGGCAACGAAAAACGCGTCGTTTTAGAAAGTTTTTTCTACTTCGAAATCCTTGTGATGTCCCGGGGGATAAGATTCGGTGATTGGTTACCTTCTACTGGTTAACAAGGGCATGTACAAATAAATCAGGCGGGTGGAAAACGTTGGATAAAGTTATTTCCAACGATGGCTGGTGAGTTTACCAAAGAGAGACATCCGGCTGCATTCGTTGCTGTGGGTTGCTGTTTTCCACTTTGTTTTCAGGGTCTGATTCAGGTTCCAACATGTAGGGCTGTATGCTATGTGTTGACATTGTATTTTGTATTTTTCATTGAGTTCATATGAGCAATGACGGCAAAAGCAGTTGTGTTGCAAGCTCCCAATGGAATTCAGTGGCGGGAGGCAGAGTTTAATGCGGAAGAATCTCAATCCACTCGTTTTGCCCACAGGCTGATCTGACAGCCTATGGAGAGGGTCGGTCTGAAGTAAATAAAGCGATTTGTGACAATAACTCGATCAATCTCAGCCCTTCTGGGCTCAGAAATAAAAATAAATTAGCCTGAAATGCACATAATAGTTCCACTTTAAACAAGCTGGTATCTTCCTTCACCTTTTTATCCTGTGCAGTTATTTTATCACTAGTACAACAAGGAAAACACTCTAAACTGAACACATTGCTTTGAGCAAAAACACAGGGACACATACTAAAGTCGAGTAGGGAAAGGCAATTTTTAAAATTTATTGACTTTTAGGCTTTCCATGAGATGGGGTAGATTCCCAAAAGCTTACTTCCACATAATCCCTTTGTTCAAAAAGAGGTCTTTACTGGCTTGAGTTGCATTATACATGTATAATTCTACTGCAAGTAGTAGCCATTATTAAGTTCTGACACCTAAGTGAAGGGAGCTCTGATGATTTGTCTGAAAAGGTTTCTGGTGTAGTTTCTTTGTCCATACTAAATGTTAGTACGTTTTAAAACATGTTAACCTGGCAACACTGTGGGGCTAAGAAGACAGTCACTTCCATCCTCTGTATCCAGTCTATATATGGGGAATGAAAAATAAAAAAACCTGACTAAACGAAAGAGAAAAAAAAAACAAAAACAAAAAAACATAGCTTCACTATCTATATGACACTGACTATTTTAGGTGCTCAGAACTCTACATAAAAGTTTACATCTGTTCAATACTACCAAACAATGACATACTCCTGAGGCTTCCTAAAGTCTGAAGAAGCTTCCTGCTTTGCCATGTCAGTTACTGAGCCTTGCAGGCATGCACAGTGGACTATTTTTATATGACAAAAATCTGTGTTGCAGCTTTGAATGTGTCAGACAAAGACAGGAACTACAGGCGTTTATGGACAATGGCCACAGAGAAGTTTACGAAAGTACACAAGAAGGCTGAGATTTCATTTCTTCGTTGCTACTAAAAGAGTCTCAAACTTTTGTGCACACAACTTTCTATTTTGCATCCAAGTAGCAACATTTTTTCAAGCGGAAATAAGTTCCTTGTATCCAGCTAAACCAAGTGAAAATGCCAGCTCCACTTGCATGTATGGGTACGTAATGTATGGAATAGAGAGGAAAACAATAAACATTGCAGTTGTCACATTTCTATTTTAATCTGCTTTGTCAATGTGTAAATCTGAACCAGTACACCAAATCATAACTTAAAAACTGCTGATGTAATGTGGTTGGTTTTCTACAACAGTGGGGTGTAAGGCTACACACAGAGCTGTATTATATATAGTTTTTTTTTTAACCAACACACATACTATGTTATTTAAATAACATAAAGAGGGTTACATATAGATGCTTACCTGAGAGAAGAGGTAGGACATTACAAAATCATCAAGAACAGGACTTTCTGACCCCTTTTTGATCCCGTATCGATAAGCCCTGGATGCTCCACTACTATACCACCCAGGGAAGTAATACCTGCCAATGTGAGGAACAAAGAATTTAAGTAAAAGGGATGTTTAAGTTCTAATATGTAAAAACATTTATGGGACATGCAGAGGTAAAAATAATGTATGCTACCGTATTCTAAAAAACACATCTTCCGAGGCCGAATCATCAAGCTGGAAGATGTGGTTGGGGGAAAACCACAAGCGATCTCGCTCTCGGAAGAGACCAAAGAGGCTGTAGTACAGAGGTGATATACCTGCAGAGTTTTTGGAGAAAGGGATGAAAAATAAGCAAATTATGTTCTGGAACCTAGTATTAGATTATATATACACATACTATAATAGGCCACAATGCAGGACATGCATAAGAAAAAATTGTTTTAAGTACCCACACAGGTGAATATAAGGTCAATAAATATTGTCTAAAATGTCAGTTGTGCTTTGGTTTATCACCAAACACATAACATGCAGGTGAGTGTAGTCTCACCCCCTTGCATGGCCCTGTCATAGACTACTAAAGTCATATTAGAACTGCACAGTTTGAGTACTCACTGCATGCTTTGGCTGCATTTACACACAGCTCTTCAGCCACATAATCCCCAGGTGGGTAGCTGAGAAAGCTGCAGTTGGCTGCTTCCTGGCTGCTCTGATACAAATGAAGCCTCAGAACGGCAGTAGCTGGTCTTGTGTCTGAAGATTCCCGATGGGCGGTACCATTTTGGTGCACTGCAGGGCACGAGTTTGTCACAGTGTCCATAACTGGCAGGGAAGCCATAAGCAACATCCAACCTTAAGTCAATTGTAAGCAAAATGTTAGCAGGAATGATGGCAGCGGCTTCATTTCCATACAAATGTAATATCACGGTCAGGGTACGTGATATGAACTGCTGCATAGAGTAACAAAGTGTTACATAAAGATGCAGTACAGAAGAACCATTGTCAGGAAAAGGGTTACAAAATCTGTAAATCTAATTCTGTGAGTGACAGTTACGAAACAGTCAGATGTTTCTTTGTGAATTGAATATAGAGATATCGATCCCATCTTTGTCATTCTGTTACATTTTAAACAATCCCCTTTACAGTCTTATATCACACTTTCTGCACATACCATCTTCAGTTGGGCTTAATCCATTATTCTTTCTGACTTGGTAGAAGCACAAAGCATCTGTTCTTTGGAACAGCAGCCTTTTTACATTAGTGTTGTTTCCCCTTGTCCCAAATACAGACACAGGGTTTCTATTAAGGCTTTTATGGACATTTTAAACACAGAAATAGGTTGACGGATGCAGCAAGTTGACCCCATGTTCAGAAAACACTGATTTGTGTTGTTTAAGTCCAGACCAATTAATGTAAACCTAACCATGTACACTAAATTTGCAATTTGTAATTAAAGGAAACACCACACTACTATTATAGCAGATTGAGGGCTGAAATATCAATCAAACCTGGGTGAATTCTTTCCACAACCTATGCAGGTTATGTTGTTACTGTGGTCCTGTAGCAGCTTTTAAATGCAACACACTGAGCACCTAAACATAAAAAGATATTTTCACTCCTTAACATTGGAGATTTACAAGAGAATGCAGAAGGTTTGGTCCAGACTTTTTATATTATTCTACTAGAAATGCACAATGGCAGGTAGAACTGTGAGGGATGCAGCATGAAGGCGAATTCATTGTAGACAGAGTCCAAAGAATACAAGGTATGATATAAATAAGAACAGTGTGGAAATTGCTTTGATTTGTGTACAACATGCAAAGTTTTTTTTTTTATCACTACAGTGCATATAAAATGCATCCACTACAGAACAGTGTACAAACCCTGAACATTTTGCAACATGCACTGGCAGAAAATACACTACGAGATATTCATTTACTACCACTCTCCCTCATCTTCTGGATGTTTTAGATGGCTATACATTGCTCCCCAAGCAGTATAGACAAAACGCTGCACTTCTGTTTTCATATGCTACTCTGGACTATCTCTGAAAAAGTTCATGATTGCATCACATGGGAATTCACCATTACATATAAAACTGCTTAGTCTCTTTCATTTCTTCCCACCTGGTAGGAACCGCAGATCAGGACTAACAGGTACTCAAACAGCTTTACTCCCACTATCCATCCATCCTCTACTGCTTATCCAGGGCTTTGCCCCCACTACAGTCGCTTAGCTGAACAGTTTAACAGATAACCAGTAGATCAATGCAAATCACGTTCCTCTTTTTTATGCTGCTGCAATATTCTATATAGTGCATATTTGCATATATGTAAGTCGCTCTGTAAACATAAGGCAACTAGTTTTCAAACTATTTATTTAAATACTTTTTTACTTATTAATCATTTTATTTATTGTATTGCTCCTTACCAGAGAGAAAACATCTGCTGGCAGCTTAGATATGCTCTAATGGCAAGTAAATGGTTACTTTTTTCCCCCCCTTACATACTGTTTGTACTCAGAAAGAAGGTTCTGAAAGGTTCTCCAACTCAATCTGTTGAGGCTATTATGAATTGGCTTTCATAATGTTTTTTTTTCCTGTCTGTAAAGCGTCTTAAGATTGCATTGCCGTGATTTGACTCTATATAAATAGTTGATAGTTGGTTAAAAAAAAAAAAGAAGAAGAAGAAGAATGGTTTCCTAACTGCAGCACACATCTTAAATACTGTTTTGTTCAAGACATCGGCTTTAAAACAATGTAGCCAGGTTTTACATTTCTCATAGATCTCAGAAACTGTGCTAAAATAACAGTTCCACACTGCTCACATGGACTGCATCCATATTTGTAATTTGATTAAGTCAATTCAGATTAAATATAACACGGAGGGATTGAATAGTACTAAACTACTTATGCTTTTCTAATTTTACCATAGTAAGGGTTTATTTTTAAAGCTGGATACCAACTAGTTCTAGGGTATTTTTGCCCTGCTGTACTCTTATATCAACCAATGTAAAAGACCTGAATACTTCTGCAAAGTCAGTGCATTTTCTGCACAATTTCTCTTAGTGTGACAGGTGTAAAGCTCACTCGGAGGTTTGTTGTATCCCATTACATGCAACTGGTTCGATTGTAACATTGCAAATACCATGCCAAATGTTTTTAACTCGTGAACAGGGTCACTGCATTAAGGCCTGGATCTTTTGAGCAATGGTTAGCTGTAGCGTCAATAAATAACGTAACGCTAGCAACCTCACACCCATCAATGTATGTTTAACACTAGATTACATGAAGATTGCACACATAAGTGCATTGGAGAAAACATACTAAGGTGAGAGGTTTTAAATTGTATATTCTACACGCACAGAGGATAAAGGCTGTCAATGAAATATTAGAGAAGATAAATACTTACTCTGGTAGATGATCCAGACGTGCAGCTAATAGCCTTCTGCTAACTTCTAAGGCCAGCGAGCAGCCAGGAGCAGAGTTTTACAGCTGCTGCTTTGTGATTTTGATAACAAATAGTCAAACTGTTGACTGGATAAATTGTAATTTCAGAATCCTTATGGAAATATTCATATGAATATGAATATTTCCATGTCTTAGTCAGCTGACTAGCTGACTAAACTGCTGTATGAGCTACCTCTAGCCAGTATAGCATTAGCCATCTCTCTCCGCAGGAACTTCTGTCGTTTGTCTTGTCAATCGTCTAACTTGCGCAAATGCTGGCTAAAAACAGGGTTTTTAAATATCTAGCATGATAATACGGAACTCCTTTTATAACTAAACACATCCTTAAATTATAACACTGGTCATATTTTAAAAAGAAAAGCTACATAAGTGAGAAATTGTCACCTGAACTGTGACCGAATGCTAGCTACTTTGCCAGTAACTGCGCCGCCGCTCTGACTGAGTCAACAAACCAGCCTCTCCCACCATACTAATGCTGCATTTACTGACAGTCGGAAATCTCATAAACATGTTAGAAATGATGCCCCCACCCCCCTCTTCCCACATACTAATAAGTGTCAGTTACCATTCAGTCAGCCTTTGAGGTTAAAAACTTGGTTATTGGGTCAGTAAATAAGCTAATGCCTCATAAAAAAAGAGAAAGGACAAATGTTTGGATAATTTTTTGGTTATGACTCCTTTGTGACAAATCAGTTTTATCCAACTGAATGCAGGTTGCATTTGGAAAATTCTGATAATAAAAAGAAGTCCTTATGTTGTAATATAACTTTACAAGTTTTCATATTTGGAGTTGACATCTTCATTTTTGTTCTGGCTAGATATATTTATCACCTTGTCCTTTGCAAAATTGACCAACTCAACAGACGTCAAACATTACATGTTCTATAAAGGTAGCATGAAAAGAAAAGTAAAGAGAATTGTGTTTGGTCAATTATTTCTCCTCTTTAGTAATAATTTTTGGTGTTGTCTGATTTGTCAAGGACTGTGCATTTGTGAAAAAAAATAGCAAAGGTCAACTTGTGGGTATTGTTTCTACAAAATGTGTAAAAATCCCATGCAATACTCTCCTGTTGATATGCCAGGTGTGTATCAGAGACAGATGTATGACTGGTTTACTTGAATAACAGAGAGACATATCTGAATAAGATTCTGGGGCCTGTCTCTGGGATCTTGGCACTACTTCATCTTCCAGGATGACAACATTTTATTCAATAGAACTGGGTTTATAAGAGACTCCCTTTCAGAATTCGGGATTGGAGAGGGAAAACTGGCCAGTCAGGACACCAGAACTCAACCACACTGAGCCCTTGTGGGATCAGCTTAGGCATTCTGTATGTGCATGAGTGACCATTACAAATATGTTGGTTGCCGTTTAACAATTCCTGGTTAAAGAATAGGATGCAGTCCCACATCGGTTTGTGACCAAACTGTTGAGAATGAGGGGGGAAGTTGCAGGATGTTCTGACTTTATATGGTTCTGCCATATGCTACTGAGACAATGTAGAATGAATAAAGTCTAAAAATGCCAAGTATTTGTTGGTTTTTTTCTGTGTCATCACTGCAGTAAAGTGCAATCATCCAATCCACCAAGCAGCTCAAAACATGAATGAAAACAATGGAGATAATATTGCAGTGGATTTGGCATACATTTTGAGTGGCTATGCATATACTTCTGGCATATTGTTCATTTTACTGAAGCATTGTTCTTACAAGTTACACCTCATATTAAAGCTGACTAACCAGACTTCCTGACAATTTCTAATCCATCACTATTAGATATCACGTATAAAATTAATGTAGGACTATGATTTAGGGTGGAAATCACAACACTGCAGAGGTCATCACTCTCTGAGATGATTAAAATGCCACCTGACAAATTGTAATACCTAAATGGATAATTTAAATGTCATATTTAAAGTATTTGGAAGTTGTGAAGAAATGTTGAAACAAACGTCCCTGGGAAAACAAATAACTACTTTACATCTTAGATGTTCTTATTTCTTGTCACTTTATTTGCTATTGTTACTTATTGTGGTTTTTGAATGCAGTTGCAAAGAATTTCCGTTTGGAGATGAATAAAGTATTTCTGAATCTGAATCTGACGTTCCCGTGAATACATGAGATATTCAACAACAGAACACTTACTGTTTAGAGATTTGAGTGTTTTGTTTTCTTAAATTGTCTAACTTTAAGTGTGAAAAATGGTAAAAATAAATAAATAAATAAAATACTTGATACTATCAGCATTGGCACTTGATGCTATGTTGAGCAGTGTCAATGTACAGACCTGCATACTTGTTCATTATAATGTTCAACAAACAAAATAGCCCTGAAAGTCTTTTATGCAAATATTTTTAAAAGTCATATTCTCCTCACATATATTTATAGCTGGTAGTACAAAAAGAAGGGTGATGAGTGAGTTTTTCACCCCCTCAGAGAGATTTTCAATTGTAAAAAACAAAGACAGTTGTTCAGAACTTTATTAGAAAAAGAGACAAACGCTCACAAACTTATTAATGTGAATAACATTAATAGAAAGAGTCAAATGCTCACAAATACAGCAATTTTTATTTTTCTAAAAGAAAAAAATAGATGATCGCCCTTTTAAGTCAGTACTTTCATTCAAGGCTTTGCTTTGAAGGTGCCTGAAGATGGGCTGAGTCGTAATGTCAGTCGGGGTCACATTGCTGGTGATAATTGAACAATATATATATTTTTTAGTTCCCAGCAGATTTATCAAAAGGTTGCCCAATTTACCTGATGTCACCATACAGACATAATCTATAACGGCTTCAAAGCCCTTTCAACTTCACCTCATCAGTGTGTGAAATAAAGTGTGAACTTACACTACAAAGGAACTCAATTTTATAAACACATTTCTGGTGCAGTGGGTTTTGAGAGTATTTGTACATATTTTCATAATTATTAATTACAATCAATATGTGAACACATTTCTATGTCTGTATACCTACATGTTTGTGCTGTAAATGCAGATTTTTCTTTTTTCAAATGTGAGCAATTGTCTGTTTTTCTTTTAGTGTTTTGAGCAACCGTCTTGTGAGCATTTGCCATGGAGTCAAATGTGAGGAAAGCAGCATCTTTACACTGGATGAGTCTCCAACTTCTTTTCCTGTATGAAAGGAAACCAAAAAGTTGCCCCCACCCATTTACTGAAAATATATCATATGAGGTGCACAAATCACAACACAACAATGATACATGGAAAAAAAAAACAAGCAAGATGTGTCCATGCTAAAGCTGTGTGCACGTTTGAAACATGAAAAACATGACTGTGGTTTTGGTTGAATTTTGGGAGTTATATTAATCTTCATTAAAGTAGTTGACCACATGTGAAAATACAAGACTAATGAGAATTTGCAAGGTCTTTCTTATTTTCTTACAAGCTAAATAATTTTGAGATATGGGTGAGTCTGTATTGTTTGTAAGGTTGACAGTTATTAGGCTAGCTATGGCAGCAAAGGGAAGGAGCAGATAATGACCCACTGCTGGTTGATTCATTGTACAATTCTCAGTATTTTTGGAATAATCAGATTTTGCCTTAAAAGATTACTTGAATAAGGTACTAATTTACATCAAAAGTTGGGTGAACCTATTGATTCAAAAAGAAAAAGAGCTGCCATAATCAAAATTTCTAGCATCAAAGAGTAATTTATTGTCCTTTATCAATTCTATTTTAATGAATTTGCCCTGAAATCTTATCTTAATTCCCCAGGAACAAGCTAGAAGGATCAATCAGAAGCATAATCGTTAGAGACAGAAGCATCCAATGACCTGAAATAGTTTGACTTTGCCCACCAGCTCCCTTTAATCTATAAAGAGGTGACTTATTAAAACTCCACATAACATAGAACAAAAGCTTCAAGAACTTTCTAAAACATTAGATTTTAGTGACCAAAAATGAATTTGAAGAAAGACCAAATAATCTTATATTTGCATTATGCACTACAATTGTTGTGTTCTTGTAACTATAGAGTATATTTTCGATTTTTTTTTTTTTTTTAATTTGTTGCTATATCATGGAGAAGAGAAGAAAATAAAAAAATGTTGAAATGAAATGTTACAAGACAAAACCTTAAATAAACTTAAAATATTTAGGTGTAGCCCTGCGATGGACTGGCGAGCTGTCCAGGGTGTACCCTGCCTGTCGCCCAAAGCCGGCTGGGATAGGCTCCAGCTTCCCCGCGACCCTGAATTGGAATAAGCGGTTCGGAAAATGAATGAATGAATGAATATATAGGTGTACTTTTTCCAGGACTAGTTGAATCTTCAGACATCTATGGTTTCTGATAGAGGTCAGAAAAGATACAAAAAGTCAAACTTATGTTAAGTTTCATAGTGGTGTAGTGGTTAGTACTGCACACCATGACCACTGGGTACTCCGGCTTCTGTCCACCAACAAGACATGCACGTTAGGTTTATTGCAACAGTTAATTGTTCACTTCTCGCATGCAAGTCGCTTTGGATAAAAGCTTCTGCCAAATGACTGTGGAATAGTAAAGTTGGTATTTATGTTAAAATCAGAGTGAATGTATGAGACAAATCTAACAAAACAGACACAACATTAAAAAAATGCAAGTAATCTACCTGTCAGTGGCATCTGATACTTTTGAGATATTTCAGCATGGGCTAAATGATAAACACTTCCATCCCTACAGCACAGCAAAAAAAAAGAAAAAAGAAAAAAAAGGAAAAATCTATGTGAATAAGGCAGTCCAGGGTATACGGGGGTATATGGAGAATTCCCACTTCTAAACCCCCTGTGATGCTGCTCTTACAATTACAAATGTCCCTATACCTGTATCTACATCAACCAGCAGCTCAGCTAAGGTTACCTATGCCACTCCGGTGCCGTTAACCATCAGCTGCATTAACTTTAGCCTGAACATAATAAAGATATGTGTATATATTTCTATCTGCCTGTCTCTGACCAGTCTGTGTGCCAGGATTGGTTTAGTCATTTCATCATTCTTACTCCTTTAAACCGAAGAGCAGAAGTTATGTGATATATACTGAGGGATTACTAAATAGAGTAGTTTTAAATGTCACTTTTTCTGAGCTACTTTACTGAGCAAAGAATTGAGAGTATACCCTGTGCTTGAAGGACCATCACACCACTGGTCATAACTATTAGGCTGAAAGCCTGTAAGATATGGAACCATAACTATGTAGCAACCTGAAGACAGTAGATGTTTGAGTGGACAGAAAGACAGCTCCACACAGGCATGCATGCATGAAGATCTGCAAAACCCAGTGGCAAGCACCTCACACAAAAGCACACACACACTTGGATGAACTGGAAACTCCTGGGGCATTGAGGTGACACACACAAACATAGACACACATGTACAATAAGAGGACAATCTGCTCTGCTTTAACACTTATTCCTGCAATAGCTCTAAAACAGCGTTACAGACAACTGGCCCCCGGCAGGCAAAGGAGGCGGAGGGAGAAAAATGAGACCAAAACAGAATGGGAGGTTAGAAAGGAAGGAAATGAAAGTAAGGGAGGGATAAAGAGGAAGAACAAGATGGGGAACTGAAAGATAAAGACAAGGAGAAAACAAGGGTGGGGTGGTGGAAGAAAGGGAAGTAAAGAAGAGAGGACATAGAAAAGGATTTCAAGTAGAGTGGTGGAGAAAGCTGCTGTTTAAATATCATTCATCGTGATTTTCACTCAACGTAGTTACGATTGAAATCTAAAATGTTGCTCTTGCTACACTGCTTCTATAAACTTTCTTACTCTACGGGCCTGTTTCTGGGCATCTGAAATAAGATTTGACTTAGTAGTTCAACTTCCTTTTATTATTTGGAAAAAAAACCCAAAACATATTCACGATTTTACAACTATGAAAATGATACTAATTTAAATCTCATTGCAGAGTTCACTTTTTAAGAAGGTTTGCAAGATCATTTTAGATTAAAGAAAAGAAATAGGGCTCATAATGTTGTTTTTCAATTTCTGTATGTTTTTCAGTTGAGCAAATCAATTTAAATGAGATATTTGGCAAGATTTAGGCACTCTGGACAGATTATAAATTAAGGCAGAGCAAGGCTGACCAAAATTTTTATCCTCACAAAGACCAAGTTTCACTGTAAACATTGCACAATGTAAACAATTACTGATGCAATCATTAGAGACTTCCTTGCCAAGAGTATGGTGAGAAGGCTGATGCCACTCATAGTTTTAGGGAATTATGGATGTACTGAAAGTAAGACCAGTTTAAAAAACAGGATTCAGCACTCAGAAACAGTCATAACAGCTTTTTGAAAAAGTTTCTAAATGTTCTACCTTCACCTCCACAGTTTAATTTCTTAGCAAAATGTAAAGATGCCATGTTGTAGCATCTTGATCCACTCTGATTCCATACATTTTGCAATGATTTCAAAGGTCTTAACTTTTATTAGTTTCAAATTAAAGATGCACTACGTAACTTTCTGACCTTAAAACACAACGTTCTGCCCTTATTTGTTGGCACAGTCACATATATTATGTGCATCTCTGGAGCCGTTGCTGCCCAGCAGCATCTCAAGGCTGAGGAACGTCACTTGGCAGCTTTTTCTGTGTGCTGCTGCAGCTGAGTTTCACATTTTGTGCCACATTGCACAGTGACAAGCAGATACTGGTCATTTTGAATATGCATTGTGGGTGATTCAGCAAAGAGAAGCAAGAAGACATTATGGGAGGAGATACGAAAAGAAAGAGAGGGATGGTGCAAGAGATAAGAAAAGAATCAAGATAAGACGGTCTTTTAGGGTGCATTCACACCAGAATGGTCCGCTAGACTCATATGACTGACCTACTTGGTTCAGCTTGGTTCTTCCTTACTGAGTTTGCTTTATGCTACACGACTCAAATAAGTGGGATCTTTAAATAACGTATGCTTGTCTCTGCAAGAGGAGACACTGCATCAAGAATTCCTGAAGAAGACAAAAACGACACATGCAAAAAAGAGACAAATCCTTCATCTGTTTGGACAATTAGAGTGAAACAGGAATCAACCATCTTGTGTTGATTGTATCTCTAACAGAACCTTTACCTCGTTCTACCATATCTGACCATGAGCCATATTTCCAAACCACACACACACACACACACACACACACACACACACACACACACACACACACACACACACACACACACACACACACACACACACACACACACATATATTTTGAATGTTTTTACCCACAATGCTGTGTGTTGAACCCACAATGCACTTTGCTTTATGGTGTAATTAGTCCACATGAAGCTGGCTGAGATTTGCATTTATTGGTGGAGTGTATCAGAATTACTTTTTCATTTACTAAACAAACGGGACAAAGATCTGAATCAAAAAGACCTGGTGTGAAAGCTGGCTGAAGGCAGCTCACAATACAAGTACGATGCGAAATGGATTAAGAAGCAGCTGTCTGTAGGCGGAAGGTAACTGAACATATATATATATATATATATATATATATATATATATATATATATATATATATATATATATATATATATATATATATATATATATAAAAGACCGTCTTATCTTGATTCTTATCTTGATTCTTATCTCTTGCACCATCCCTCTCTTTCTTTTCGTATCTCCTCCCATAATGTCTTCTTGCTTCTCTTTGCTGAATCACCCACAATGCATGTTCAAAATGACCAGTATCTGCTTGTCACTGTGCAATGTGGCACAAAATGTGAAACTCAGCTGCAGCAGCACACAGAAAAAGCTGCCAAGTGACGTTCCTCAGCCTTGAGATGCTGCTGGGCAGCAACGGCTCCAGAGATGCACATAATATATGTGACTGTGCCAAATATCTCATTTAAATTGATTTGCTATATATATATATATGAATATATATATATATATATATATATATATATATATATATATATATATATATATATATATATATATATATACATATATATGGCAACAACTAGATGCATTAAACATGGTCAAGACCTTCTGAAGTTCAAACCCAGTATCAGAATGGTGCAGAATCGGGATTTCAGGGAATTTCTGCGTGGTGTAGGTGCTAGGTGAAATGGTCTGAGTAGTTTAAAAGTTAAAAGGTCCAGTGGGTAGTATTTGTCTTGATAAAAGTATTTTTTTTATTGATATCAGAGAAAATGAGTGGTAAAATGGGAGCTTCTCGTCATGGATGCACAGCTACCAAATATGTCCAGTTATTCTCTATGACTTTATGTGTGTTAAATGGCTACGTAGCTAAATATGGAATAAATGTATATCTAACTGTGGAAAAAAAAAATTAAAATGAATTGAATTAAACGTAAAATACAAATGATATGAAACAGAAGCAGGACCAGGAAAAATTACAAACAGGTTTTAATGGACACTGATGAGGACTAAGACAGTACCTTCATAAAAAAAAGTTCACTTCATAAATACAATCAAAATGACTCACCATCACATTGAATTGAATTAAATTACTTCATTTACAAACCACATGAACATCAAATATCTATCTTATACCGTTTACACATAATTTAGGTTTAAAAGGGTTTAACTATTTTTAAGATTTTTTAAAATTTCTATCAGAAGCATTTGATGAAATCACAGTGATTTACATTAATTTCTTTAATATAATGATCTATATTGATTAAATTATTATACGTATGTGACTGAAGTTATCTGAAGTTACAGCATCTGCCACTAGATGGAGACAAATTTACACAATTTGTGCGGAGATGTGAACGAAGCAGCACAAACAATAAATGTAGAAAAAGAAAACCTGACAAAGTCAGGAACAGGGGTGAAACCAAGTCAAAAGCATCAAAATAGAAAAATAGCAAAAGTAGAAATAAAATGTCCCACTTTTTTGTCCCTGCTGGTTTGAAATGAGCCTCCGAAGGCCTCCCGTCCCTCCAGGCGACCACCTGCGCCTCTTTCTCTTTAGGGCCAACACACACACACACACACACACACACACACACACACACACACACACACACACACACACACACACACACACACACACACACACACACACACACACACACAAACAAACAAACAAACAAACACACACACTGCCATAGACGGAGACCATACCTACTGCCTGAAAGTCCTCAGCTGGGCCGAGCTGGGATGCAGAATTATCATTACCTGCTTTCTTGACCTTCAATCTGCCAGCCAATCAAATTGAATGATGTTTATCATAGAAGCAATAAGCTCCTTAAAGCATTTTCCAATAAAATTCTGCAATAAAATTTGCAGCTGTTTGGCTTTTTCATTTCAGTACTTCAGTATCTTTTTTTTGTGCTTCACCTGAATCTCCTGCCGCTTTTCTTTCTCACATAGTTTACCTTCATCTCCCTTTTCATCTCTCATTTGCTCTTTCCGTCCTCACTGGAAAAGGGCGCTGATGTATCTTCTGCATTTTGGATTTTACTTGGAAATGTCATATCGTCGCTGATCTTATCTATCACAGTCCTGCATGCCAGAGGCACATTTAGATAGTTTTCTATAAAAGTCATGTGATACCTCAGTCTGAACATACACCAGCCTACCTACCAGCAAGCTGGGCACTGCCTATGTATCTCAGACCTTTTTTCTATGTTAAGACTTTTCTGTTAAGTCAGCGCATGATTCAATCACAAACATATGAGATGTCCAGAAAACAAAACAGTGATATAAATACTACTCTAGTTGCCTTGAATGAGGTCGATACCTACTGTGTTATTCCACTTTCACCAAAATGTATCTTCCCTGAATGCTAGTGTCTGCAAAATATTTGTAGCTGTTCATTTAGATTTCCTTTTAATATGACGAAAAAGAGAAATATAATTATTTTTGGGAAGAAGCATGCTGAACTAGGGCTCAGTAAATGTTAGTGGGCTACAGAGAGTAGAACTATTTAATATTGCATGTATCAAAGGGCTAACATCTATTGAAAAGAAGCACAGTGTAAGTCGCAGGACTACACAACATACACGATAAATATTACAGGTCCATGTAACTCAGGGAACAGCACACTGACAATACAATCTACCTTTGGGTCTGCCAAAGGACGCATTTAAAGTATTTTGTAGAACATACCGACGGCAAAAAGTCACTTTGCAAAACTACTTGTCAGTTATGTTTTAGTTTTTAGTTTATTAGTTTATTTGTCAGAGACCATGTGTAAAAATATTATCACTAGATGCCTTACACCAGATTTAGCCTTGGCAGGTTTCCATCTGCAGTCCCTGTGCAATTTACAACAGCCACACTTATAATTTAATGTTGCTGGTACCAAGAAACCACAACATAAAAAAGAAATATTTTGCATCAGCAATGTGAAATTATATGATAAACAATCATTTTTAACTATATATGCAGGGAGTATAGTTTAAATTAACAATGAGAAACAGCTAATATAGAAAATATTACCTCAGTACATTTAGAGTTATGTAGTGAAAATGTGACAAATAATCATGTGATTGATATTATAGATTAACAGTCTGATGAAATCAAAGAAGTCCTGAAGTGCTCATTCCTGCAGGGTGCAGTCTATGCTGCTACTGAGTGACTGCAGTTTCATACAGGGAGGTAAGATGGTGTCCATTGAAGTCAGCTTGATCAGTTGTCCCAGCTGCAACACATCTGATTCAAATCAATGTGTATTTAAGAGGCATGAGCAGCGCTTGTCTGTGTCTGAGACAGGAGTTTTCCTGCAGGATCACTTGAAAAACCTGTAGGACACTGGCCCTCGAGGACCACGATTGGTGATCTCTGCTCTACAGAGTCAAATAGACAGTCCAGGACACAACTACCCCATATGATCAGCTAGCTTAGCCTGTTTCTGTCCCTCTCAGTGCTGTCAAAGACCCAGCAGACCACTGTGTAGAACACCACAGTAGCCAATAATTTCTGAGAATGTCCTCAACAGTGTCCTGCACAAACAAAAGGTACTAATTATCCTGAGCAGATGGAGCTGTCACAATGTTAGTTTAAAGCCACAACACCGGCCATAAAAAGTTTGAGTTGCACTTATGGTTTTGGAAACTTCTGACAAATTTGTTTTCAGATTTTCTGAATGGCAAAAGCTGTTTATCAGACCTTCCACTCCCATATAGTTAGGCTTTTTTTTTTTTAAGAACATGCAGTTTGCTGAAAGGCTGTATCAAAGCCTATGTATTTTCCTACTCCACTCTGAATAGCTGTTGTTCATAAAGCTGACCTTTAAGCTGTTTTTTATAAACCAAAGGGGTGAGCAAGAACAATGAAAAGATAGAAAGAAAAGATCCCCAGTGGATTTAACAGAGCAGAATATTAGTAAATGTTATTGCATCTGTTATCTCCAGATATTTGTCCTGGATTTCTTTTCTTCTTTAGTTATTATTTTTAAGAAGATTAAGTGTAATAATAAAATAGTAAGGTAATTTATTACCTGCATTATAAACACGAGTAGACACCAGAAGACTTGTTGGTCAAACACACCCAGAGTTTTGAAAATGCCTTTGCTGAAATTATTATGATGAAGTTATTGGTTATTTTCATTATAACACAAAAAGAAATTGCAATCATAGAATGAGCAATTTTTCCAGAAATGTTCACATGTCTGCAACTGAATAAAAACTAATTGTCCATTTGATTAAAAGAACTGATTAAGTCTTACAGAAGAAAAGCCATGTGTGTCCTTTGACAGCACAGCTACTATGATAATACTTGTTTGTCGTTGAGAGTAAGCTTCCTATTTTACTTGGATGATGCATCTGAAATGAGGCACCCCAGCATGAAAGATCATGTTTAAGCCACTTCATTAGCTTTCAGTGAAGCAAAATGAAAAACAAAAAGGTCTGCGAGAGCTGGCACAAAACTGAGTTGTCTGTGAGAAAGATGGGATTTCTGGCAGTACGATGAAATGTTTGTGTGTGTTTGTGTATGTGGGTACAAAGTTTTATTTCCACACTCACATTCTGTGAACTCAACTCCAATACCAGGTCATAATTTGGTCCATAAAAGATTGGAGTTTGGACCAGGTGAAAGGTTAAATAAATATAGAAAGTTGGGAACCAAAGTAAACAATAAATTCAATCTTCCCTTGTGTGTGTGTTGAGCTTCTGTTGTTTGTTTTGGCTCATGGATTTACTGTGCATGTAAGAGCAAACTAATTTACAGATTAGTGATCACAGGGTTCAAAGCTGGTCTTTAAGAGAAGGCAAAACCAGATTCCACATTGTTCCAGTGTGTCTGGGAAAGTGAGATTGTAATACAGTTTTCAAGTATTACCATCAGTGCACCTCACCTTTGGCGTAAGGGCAAAACCTTCTGATTTATTTGGAAAAAACAAGTGTTTGTTTTTAGTTGATTTAGACTTCAGACATCTTCAATGAATATTTGTCAGCGGTGTGTGTATCACGGCCTCAAACTTAAAGGTTTATGTTTTTAAAGAATATGTTTGATACTGTAACCGTCATGTTTGTGTGCTTATAGATTACATGTGAAACAATTTTGCTTATTTAAGTTTGCTTACATGTTCAGTGCAAATGCAAGAAGTAATGTGGAATCCAGTGTTGATAAAGTTATGCATTTGGAAGACGGTCACTAGAAAATTGCTTTAACTTGAGGATTTGTTCCTGTACTAATGGATTAAGAAAAGATAAGAAAGAATTAGTTTTACAGAGGGGGTCCTGAAAGTGTGAGCTTTAATGTGGACATGCAAAGAGTAGAGTTGGCCTGACTGACTTTGAAAAGTGCACCCTAAACACGTGTTTGTGCTTAATTAAAAAGTGAATGCATAAACATATTAGATGAAAGATGCAAAGCTGAAATGATTGCATGTTTTAATTAAAGGGCTATGGCTGTGCTCTTAATTGCTCCTGTGAAATGGCACAGTGTTTTCAGCCACATTAAGTAAATTGTACACAAGAAATACAAGCAGCTTTTAGTTAAAAAAAAAAAGTATATATATGTATATATATATATATATATATATATATATATATATATATATATATATATATATATATATATATATATATATATATATATATATATATATATATATATATATACACACACACACACACACACACTATTCACAAAAAGTTAGGGATATTCAGCTTTTGGGTGAAATTTCACAACAAGCCTAAAATGCATTCAAACCTGTACAGGTGAACTTAATGTGATCTTCTCTAAGCTTTTAAATGCACATGTCCAACTGTTAAATGTTTCAATAAATTTTGCACAAGTTGCTGTTCTCTAACAAGGAGCTTAATGGCAAAAATCACGGCAGGTGTGTGATCCTTGAATTGACCAATAAATGTCCTGGTTCAATTAGAGCTGGTGTTTAAACAGTTGTCCTCATCATGCTGTTTACATTTTGACATCATGAGACCAAGACGACATCTAACAATGGAACAACAGTCCCTTGCCATTGCGACGCTTCAAACAGGACGTTCTCAGACAGAAGTGGCCACTGAGCTTGGAGTGTCACAGAGTGTCATCAGCAGGTTGCAACAGAGATATGGAGAGACTGGAAGAGTCACAGAAAGGCCTAGAAGTGGACGTCCTTTGGCCACATCCCGTGCTGATGACCGCTACATTGTGAACACTGCCCTGAGAAACCGGATGATGAATGCCACTCAACTCCAGGCACGTTTAAGAGAGGTGAGAGGCACCCAAGTGTCACGTCGGACCATTCGAAACCGTTTCCATCAGCGTGGTCTGCGTGCTAGACGACCTGCACGGGTACCTGACCACACCACCAGGCACAGGCATCATCGTCTTGCATGGGCCAGGGAGCATTTACGCTGGACGAGGAACCAGTGGGCCTCAGTGCTGTTCTCTGATGAAAGTCGATTCACACTGAGCAGAAATGATGGCCGGCAACGATGTTGGAGACGTCAGGGAGAGCGCTATGCATCAGCCACTGTTGTCAGCAGGCCAGCTTTTGGTGGTGGCGGTGTTACAGTGTGGGCAGGGGTGTCCACTTGGTACAGAACCGCCCTACACTTTGTGAATGGTACAGTGACAAGCCCATACTACCTGAATAACATAATTAATCCAGTGATTGTGCCCCTACATGAACAGCACAGACCTAATTTCATCTTCATGGACGACAATGCTCCTGCTCATCGAGGCCGCATCATCAGGGAACGGCTGGAGAGAGTGGCCTGCACTCTCTCCAGACCTGAATCCCATTGAAAACCTGTGGGATCAGCTGAGCCGTCGTGTAGAGGCTCGAGACCCTGCACCCCAGAACCTCAATGACCTGAGGGCTGCCCTTCAAGAAGAGTGGGATGCCATGCCTCAGCAGGTAATAAGTTGCCTTGTGAACAACATGAGATGTCGTTGTCAAGCTGCAATTGATGCTCAAGGGCACATGACGAGATATTGAGACGTTCTAATTTTTTGTTGTGGTGTAACTACATTGTTGTTATCTTTTGTGTTGAATGAATTTTTTGAGATGAGGAAATCAGTAGTGCATCCTTCTACTTAAATGTCTTACTTTTATATTATATCACTGTAGCATGAACATATTGCATTTTCCATAAATTTCACCTGAAAGCCAAATATCTCTAACTTTTTGTGAGTAGTGTGTATATATATATATATATATATATATATATATATATATATATATATATATATATATATATATATATATATATATATATATATATATACATATACATACACACATATAGACAGAAACAGAGAAAGAGAGAGAGAGAGGGATGGACTGAAGGACAGCACTAATTATGGCAGCACAGGAGCAGACCCTGAGCACCACAGCGGCTGAGGCCCAGATCTACCATACCAGGCAGGATCCCAGGTGCAGACTATTCAAAGGTGCCCCTGTAACAATCCAGCACCTCACAGCAGGGTGCAAGACACTGGCAGGCAAAGAATACATGGAGCGCCATAAGCAAGTAGCCGGCATAGTGTACAGGAACATCTGTGCAGAATATGGACTGGAGACCCCTAAGTCCAAGTGGGAAATTCCCCCAAAGGTGGTGGAGAGTGAGAGGGCTAAGATCCTCTGGGACTTCCAGATCCAGACAGATAAAGTGGTGGAGGCCAACCAACTGGACATAGCGATCATGGATAAGCAGCAGAGGAAAGCCGTAGTGATCAATGTATCCATCCCCAATGATGGAAAAATCAGGAAAAAGGAGCATGAAAAACTGGAGAAGTACCAAGGCCTCAAGGAAGAACTGGAGAAGGCCTGGAGAGTGAAAGCAACAGTAGTACCCATAGTGATCGGAGCACTGGGGGCCGTGTCCCCCACACTGGAGAAGTGGCTCCAACAGATACCTGGTGAAACATCTCTGTCCAGAAAAGCACAGTCCTAGTAACAGCTAAGATACTGCGTAGGACCCTCAAACTCCCAGGACTCTGGTAGAGAACCCGAGCTTGAAGAGATAAACAGCCACCCGCCCTGCCCTGGTGAGATTGGAGGGGTGAGCGAGGGAGGAGTTTTTTTTTATACACACTCATAAGTATAAAGCATAATGCATGCATCATCTTGTGCTTTTACTCATTGTCATGACAAAGAAATGGGCAACTAAATGGTAAATGGGCAACTAAAATGCAGCATATAAACTACAATTATTGAATAATAGAGGTGTAAATAGTCATATTTGACAACATTAAATGATTAAACACCCATGTAAAGTGACAGCAGCAGTAAGATGGGGGTGTCTGAAGGAAACTGGTGAGTCTCTGATGCAAAGGGATGGTTGAAGTTTATCACAATGTGAGTCATACTGACTGAAGGATCTAAAAAGTCTAAATTAGGCACATTACCCCTCATATGCAATTTGAATAAATCAAGCTGCATGGGTGTAAAAGACACTTGTCAATCTTTTATTCATGGGAATGATGGAAGAAAACAGAAGGACATGCTGGCTGATTATTCTTGCCCATACGCCTGTCATGTACATGTTCACACCTAAACCACCCACCCCCACTAAGCCTGTCTCATTAGTTCTTCCCTCTAACATGCTTGTGCGCTCACAAGCAGGTTTGTGTATTCTTCATGTGTGTCCATGTGCGTGTATGTCTGGCTTGGAAAGTTAATTCACTCTGCCAGAAAAAGTCCTGCAGCAAGAATCTGGAGTTGAGAAAGTGTTCACGACGCTGTCGATATGTGACATGGTGCCAAAACTGGGGTGCAGCCACTTTCGATTGACATGGTCTAACACTGCCTAATAACAGTTATAGCACTGGCAGAAACTGGTGGAGAGTGATGAGGAATGACTACACACTGCCAAAAATAAGTTGAAGATGCTGCGAACATCCCCTTTTCGCTGCCAAAAACGTGTCCAAGATTCTGTAAACATTCAGAAAATAGCCTTTGGAATTGATACAGCTCATGTTGCAAATTTCCAGAAATAATTTGATTTATTATTGGAATAAAAGAGGTCACTTAATTTTACAAACCATTTCAGGTATACATGAGTGGTTTTATTATTATATATTTTATCCATAAATGTTTGCATTCTGTTGCTCAGAATGATCATTTCAGGCACTTCTTGAGTAGCAGACCTAGTTATTGCGTGATCAACTTACTGCCTACTATCTTGGCTTGGCTGAAAAACACTGACAAATGTTGTCAAGCTATTAATACTAAATTGGTGGTTTTAAAAGATTCGGTTTTGGCAAAGAAATCTTAAATCTCGGTTATGAATGAGCCAAATAGATTATAAATGCATTAATCAGACAAAAACCAAAACTCAGAAAGTGGATGATTTGAGGAGGACAAGAGCATACCAACAACTAAAACAAAATAATTTTACGACTCAAACCTAGAAAAAAAAGGTGGTGGTATAAGTGTCCATCATCATTCATGTAATGCACCTTGTAGTTGACACTTTAATATCGGACACTTAATATTAATTTCATCAGTGAAATTCTGTCATTCAGACATACCATGCAAGCCGCTTTCATGTGATCATATTCAAACATTATAATATAAATGTGTGTATAATTAAATGCATTGTGTGCAGGAAGTCAACATTTTCTCACTGCATGACATGTAAACATGATAATCTGAATATTTTTATTATTATGATAATTATTTTATTTTATTTATTTATTTATTTATTTTCATTTTTATCATTTTGCAATCATCGTCAGTCTTGATATGGCCGAGCTGGACCTGGCAGGGAAAGAAGAAAAAAAAGAAGAAATGAAAGGAGGAAAAAGAGAGACAGAAAAGAAAGGCGTGTCTAAGCTGCTAAAGTTACAGTATTTGCAAAGCAATATAAATTACTGAAAAAATACAACAAGACATAAGTAGGATAGTGACAATATTCAAAAACAGACAAAAAAATGAAAAATAAAAGTAAAAAAAGAAAATGAATGAATAAAATAACAATTACAATCCCAACCGTTATTAAACATACCTACAGAGAGTCATCAGCAACATTTAGTAGGAAGCAGATGGGAAGATGAGCGCTGTGTGGGCGTGCACGTGTGAGTGTTCAACCTGTGATCATGCAATCAAAGCTCAGCTGAGTGCTTGTAGGGGAGCACGACCACGACCCGAGGCGTGGGGGAGGAAGCCAAGGCCCCCAGGGCCCGGCAAGCCCACCACGCACAGAGCCCGGGCAGGCAAAGCAGAGAGAGCCGCCGTCCCCCGAGTCCAGAGCAGTGGAAGCCCCCAGGCAGGCGCCACCCGGCGTGACGAGGCAGGGGCACCGGGTAGCACAGGGCGATGGCAAGGCGGCCCGCCGGGCGCCGGGCGCTGAAGCGCGGGCCGCACAGAGAGCCGGCAGCCCACAGGTCCCAGGACCACCCGTACCCCCCGGCAGAGCCCCGGCCAAGACTCAGCGGGCCCCGCCCACCCAGAGCAAAACCATCGCGGGCCGGCGCCACCATGATACCAGGGGCGGGATCCCCAAGGACAAGGACACGTCCGTAGACCATCCCCCCAACAACCCCTCCCCACAACCCTCCCGCTGCTTCCTATCCCCCCTCTCCAGCACCCTCCCCATCCCTCTCCCTCCCAAGCCCTGCCGTCCCCAACACTCCCCCCCCCTTCCTCCAACCCCCTCCCCCCCTCCCCGCCCCACCCCTCCCTCCCATTCCACACACCCCCCTTCCTCCCTCCCACACACCTCCTCCCATTCAATCCTCCCTCTCCCTCCCAATCCCCCCCCCCCCCCCCCCAGCGACAGCCGGAGCTGGAGGACTGCAGGCCCCAGACCTGAACTCCCCACATTCACACACCCACACACACACACACACACTTATGCAGCCAACCAGAGACCCTGCCGGCCCCCTCATGCGCCCCAGGCATTGCCCAGGACAGAGGGCCCCCCGCAGCACCTCGTCCCCAACCCCCAGGCCAGCACCAAGCCCGCCTCCCGTACCCTGAGTGCTCCCCATGAAGAGGGGACATAGGAAGACCCCTGCCCCCCCCCCCCCCCACCCGCCCGCCTCTGTGGTGTGTGCATGGGTGGGTCGTGGTTGTAGTGCAAGTAAAAAAAGGGGTGGCCGTGGGGGGTGGGACCAGCTGCTGCCAGACAGCCAGACCCACCCTCCCCAGCATTCCCTTGTTTATGTGAGTGTCTGTGTGTGTGTGTTAAGTGTGTGTGCTGCTTGTGTAAATGTAATAGTGTCTAAGTTGTGAGTAAAATCGAGGGGAGAAAGACCCCAATGGGAGGGGATGGGCAAGGGCCACCGCTGTAGCTCCTGTCCACCCCCCATGGCCAAGGCGCCTGTTCCCTCGAAACCCTAAATGTATATTGGACAGCCCCAGGGCAGAAGGGCAGTTCCGGCCCGCCAAGTGGAGCAGGAGGCAGCACCCCGGTTGTCCCCCCATCCCCGGCGGCCCAGCGCCAGCACTCCAGGGGCCGGAGAGTCCCCGGCTCCAACCCAGACATCCATCCAGGTCCGGGGCCCGGTGCCACCAGCAACGCCAAGACTGCCGCCGACGGGAGGAGACAGAGCCAGAGGGAGGATCCCCTCCGCCATGGACCCTATTCGCCCCCCCCCCCCCCCCCCCCCCCCCCCCCGTCCACCCCCTCCTCTGCTGCCACCCCCCCTCCTACACCGCCCCCCCCCTCCCACGTCGCCCTCCTCCCCCTACCTCCTTCGCACCCCCCATGCCCCACCCCCTCCTACGCCCCCCTCCCCCTAGCCCCTCCCTCTACCAACCCGCACCAAACCCCCATCCCTCTACGGACACATCACAATCCCCAGGGAACCCGCCAGGTACCATAGCAGTGCGACCCCGAGGGCATGCCCCAGGCGACCAAGGCCCCCCAGGTCCAGGCCAGGCCAGAGGGATGGGGGGACCCCCAGCCCGAGAGCCGCCCCGCCCCAAGGACCCCAAGCCCCCCCAATCCACCCCCCAGGGCCGCCAAGGTCCCAGCCCCCAGTCCTACTAAGTGATGTGATTAATTAGCAGGGTCCAGGGAGCGCGAGCATTGGCCGATTCATTTTTGATGGAAGCACATGTGATCTCGAGACTTATGTGTTCCAACAGGAGATTTTTGTAGTGATTAATACTTAGACTTCTTTTGGACTTCCAGTTTAATAGGATAGGTTTTTTTTTGCTATACATAGGGCCACAAGGATAGTGTGTGTGTGTTGTTGGGGTCCATGTTGATGTCACTAAGGTCTCCCAGTAAGCAAAGCTTGGGGCATGCAGGAATGTTGCATCTGAGCCATGTTGATAATTCCCCACAAACCTTATTCCAAAAATTTTGAACAGGTGGACAGAGCCATAGAGCATGTAAATAATTATCAACTGCGTTACATGTGTACTGTGTGCAGATCTCTGAGTGATTTAGACCCATCTTGAGCATTCTTTGTCCTGTGTAATGTGTTCTATGAAGAATTTTGTATTGGATGAGTTGTAGATTTGAACTGTCTGTCATATTAAAAGCATTTAGACATATTTGCAGTCAAGAAGGTTGACTGAGACTGATAGATAGGTCTGCCTCCCATTTGGAAGTTGGCAAGGAATTTGAATCATCTATTTTTGACATCGACCTGTATATTTTTGAAAGTAACTTTGGGCTACGAAGTTCCATAAATTCTGCTACTGTGGGAGGAAGTTCCAAGTCTATTTGATGAGGGGGGAATTTCGTAAGTATAATGGATTTGAGTTGCTGATATTCTAGAAATCTGCTACTATTAATTCCATATTGTGATGATAGTGTGTCAAAAGATAAAATTCTTCTGTTATGTAGTTGTACCTTTTTACAAGAAAATGGATGATTACAGGTTTTTTTTTTTTTTTTTTTTTTTTTTTTTAATCACATTAAAGGACAGTTTGTGTGAGAAGGCCAAATGCTTTCCCCAGTGCAGCATTAAGGGATGTTCGGGTTATAAGTGGTCAGCTGCCTTGCAGTGTTGATAAACTGCATTTTCAATCTCATCATCAGATGTTATATAAAACGTCAAATTAGTGATGATAAATGCTTTTACTTGAACCCAAAGGTTTCTACTGCAGCGTGTGTGCTCACAAGAGACAAAGTTTGACAAAAGTGACACAAACTTGCGTGCTGAAGATACCAGAAATCTGTGGCAATTTTTCTTGCTCTGTACGTATGCTCATCCTCTTTCCATCCTCTTACTGATCTGACTTTCTCCCTCCCACACAATCTTTACTCTTTCTGTCAGTATTTAGAGTTTTTCTCCATCTGTTTCCATCGTGCTGGTAATATTTGACCTGCTATTGCAGCCCCATCTTCTCCATAATCACACACGTCAATACTTGTAGCCTACATTGTTGCTACTTACGCTCATGCATTAAAGCTGTCAGTCCCACTCTTCTTTCTTCTTCCCACTCCTCTCTCTCTTCACTTACCTCTACCTCTTCACCATTTCCCTTCCTCCTCCCCCTTCAAACTCTCATCTTTCTGTCTGCCGCTTCCATTTTCTCCTGTTTCCTCTCTGCTTCCTCTCCCTTCTCATTCATTCGGTCTTCTGCATCGTGCCATCTGCGTACACTGAAGGAGCGAGACATCTTCAGTCTTTTCATGCGATCAGCTGAGAGGGACTGTGGTAAAAAAAAAAAGTTTATCTTTTCACAGAGATGCTATGTGCAGGATCTGCTTATTAATCATCATTAGCTGTAAATCATCTAGAATGATACGTTCCCATTTGCCTGTCATATTCAAATACAAACCCCTAGGGCCAAATTTGTGATTTAATTTGCCTACAACATTTATTTGCGATTTGGCTGTCAACAGTACACTAAAATGGGTTTGCAAAAGTTTTTCACCCCTTGGCATTTTTTCTTTTTACTTATTCATTTTTGTGTTACAACACAAAAATGAATAAGTAAAAAGAAAAAATTTCTTTCTGTGGTCATTTAAAAGTATCTTTAGGAATATTTTATGTGGCAAAAAAGAAATGGTACAAAAAGTAGTCAAAAACGCTGACATGAAATAGGGGGGAGGGGTTGAAGAAACAGTCCACAGGTCCCTGGACTTTATGTGCTAACATAAAGTTTCACAAAGGTCAAATGAAATGAAAATGAAACGTTTTGCTATCAATGACACTGCTATGTGTGACAAGAAGCCAGCAGCTCTTATCCGCACAGTGAAGCAAGGTGGTGGCAGCATCATGCTGTGAGGATGCAAGGCCGGCTTTAGGCAGGGGACAAGAGGGGGCCACGCCCCCTCAGACAAACACCTTGCCCCCTCAAATCAAATCAGCCAAAAATGCATAAACTACATAAACTCTCTCTCCCCTCTGCACCGAGCTGCGTGCCGATTCTACAGCATTACATTGCGTGATCCCTCTTTCTCCTCCAAGTTATTAACCAATCAGCGTGTAGTATGCAAATGACATGACATGTATCTTGATTGTTGGGTGTTAGATTCCACAATTTCTGCTGCTGCAGTGGTAAAACTTGTGAAATGCAGGGAGTGAAGCTCTGTTAAATACCTCGAAGCAGACAGGCTGCTTAATAACTTATTAACAATGAGTAAAGTAGTACATCTGTTTGTTCTGTCAACAAGGGATTGTTGCTTTTTTTCAGTGTGTGAGCCTGTCAGTTGCTTAATCACACATGAGTGCATGTGTGTGCCCGCTCGGAGCCAAATAGACTGATGGAAAATGACCTGTCTGTCAGAAAGCTCTGCTTAGACTCTAGTTCTACATGCTGGTTTGAGGATGATGACACTAAGTTTTACTTTATGTTTTTCTCCAACTCTTGTTTTATGTTTGCGTCTGCATCCATTTTCTCTGAAAAGTGAAATTCTTGTGGCAAAACAGGTGCTGTTCAAGAAATGTCCAAATGAAACTGATCTGTCCGCTGTGTGTGAACACCTGCACAGTTTGGGGGCAGAAAAGTAGGAGACTGTTATTGTAGAGTCGGGAATGAGTTTCTTTAAAAAAAAAAAATAAATAAATAAAAAATAAAAAAAAAAGGAAAGAAAGAAAATATTTAACAAAATTAAGAAAAACATTTATTGTTCTGCTCTGTTTTTGTTGTTTGTTCTCGATTTTTATATAAATTTGAGGTGATTGTTTGAGGGACTGCCACCGTATTGTCTTCTGGAGTTTGATGCTCTGCACCGTTTTTGTTGTTTGTGATGGACTGAACTCAGGAGTGTCCAAAGTTGGTCCTCTGCTGTCCTGCAGTTTTTCTATGTATCCCTGCTCCAACACACCTGACTTCCATTAGATGGATCCAACAGCCAATAAAGTTCTGCACAATGACTGATTAGTTTGAGTCAGGTGTGTTGGAACAGGAATACTTGGGAAACCTGCAGGATTGTGACCCTCCAGGACCGCAGCTGGTCACCCCTGGTCTAACTATTTCAGCTTAGTTTGATATTTTAGTTTATTGTTATTTGACTGTCGAATGAGACATATGTTATGTTGTTGGTTGTTGAAACTTTGATTATTGATAATTGTTATTTTTTTTCTCATTTTAATGTATCTATAGTTTTTATATTCCGTTTCCTCCCTGAGGAATTGCCACCGTATTGTGGTCAGGGGGTTGTGTGGTGTGAGCTTACCTCAGTGACCCTAAGAGCTATACCAGCAGGAGCTTTAGTTTCTGGTGGGACACCCAAGCTGGACAGGTCGTTGGTTAGAGGCCTGACAAAGTGCAATCCATTTCTTCAGAGTGTTGGACTCTGCTAACGGTCCTATTAAGAAAACACTTAATAAACAATAATAACAACTAAATGAGCTGAAGCATGACATGCACGCATGATGCCCTGTTCACATTTCTGCCTGCTCCCTCATGTATGTATTCCTGAAGCCGGTCTTGTGAGGATGTTCTCTATCCATTTGTGAAATGGAATAAAACTGAGGGAATGATAGGCTATATAATAATAAACACAAACAAATTTTAGGCAACTTCTTTTTTTCTTTTCCAACATTTTGGATTTTCTTTTTAACATTAAAAAAAATCTGGCTGCAATCCAGAACTGCAACTTGTCATGAAAGTCACCTAGATTTGACTTTGTGCAGCTGTTGTCAGCATCCTGGGCCTGCTGTTCTACGTTGCGTAATAAAAAATGAAGAGCTATTAATGAGGGCAGAAAGCTTTCCAAGTTGGCAGGGCTGCTACCATTGTTAGTGAATCAATAAGTGCTTACAGTTCATTTACGGACATATTTGTTTCAATGATTCTGCTTTTATGTTGCAATTAATACACTGATAAAACAGGATTTACTGTAGTTTAAATGGTGGTTCCTTTATTTTTCTTTCCTTTGTTCACAGCTGCTTAATAGGTCGACACTGTTACAAGTTTCTATTAGTAGCTTTTTAGTAGCATTTATTGAATAATTTAAATTTTTCTGAAAGTTGATTAAATAAATAAAAACTTGAAAGACTTGCTGGAGGTTGACACTTTACTTTTGTCTTTTTTATTCAAATAAGAAAAAAAAAAAGTTATCTAACATATAAACTATATTACTTTTTTCAGTCATTGTTCCACTCAGTGGATTTTTAGCTTTTCAGTGAAGCTCTTCTTTGTTATTTGGCTTTGTTTTTGTTTACTGTGAGGATGATTATGCTTTAGCTTTTGGCATCAGACTATTTCATAGTCCGATGCCTGTAATTGATTTCAGCATATTTAAACCTGTAGTTTTATTTTTAATTAATTTTCTTGTTTTTATTCATTGATTGATCGATTCATTCTCTATTCTGCTTAATCCACTTTGGGGTCACAGTGAAGCTGGAGCACATCTCAGCAATTAGCAGGTGGGAGGCAAGGTAACCCACCAGAGAGACAACCGACCAATCTTACTCACATTCACTCATAGGGAGATTTGGTAACCAGTTGACCTAACATACGTGTGCTTGGATAGTGGGAGGACTACCCAGAGAAAACTGATGCATATGTAACCAGCTCAGTCTTGGTGCTGGCTGGTCCAGGCAATCCTTAGACTCGATACTCTATGTTGTCTTTTTGAATAACAGAAGGGACAGATGGCGTGTCCTTCAGGCCACTGTGTTGTCTGAACAAAGATGCTGGCATGATCGACTCTCACGTTGGGTTGATAAGTAGCAGATTTTAAAAGACAGAAGCCTCTTCAACATGGGAAGGTTAGCTAGCTTAGATGCTTAATGCATGTTATCTACACCAGTACAAAGTATATCATTCACCCATGTTCACAAAAAGGCATCCATGCAACTCATAATACAATAAAAAGCTTTACCAACTGACCTACCTCGGGCAGTCTGTCTCATCATCGACAATGTGCCAGCGGCATTATTGACCAGTGTCTGAAAGCCAAGAAGTCCAGCCATGGCGATGATCGCCACACCACGGTGGAACCTCTCCTCCGTCACCCATTTTTTAAAAAGGGTCCTATTATGGTATTTGGAGTTTTCTGAGCTTTCTACAGTGTTACATGGTTGAATCCTCATCAGACATGTGAACAGCACTGTTTTTTATCACCTAAACGCATGTTTGAGTTTGAGTTCCAGCACTCTCTCTGTTCGGTTTCCATGGCAACGAAAAACGCGTCGTTTTAGAGTTTTTTCTACTTGAAAATCCTTGTGACGTCCCAGGGGATAAGGTTCGGTGATTGGTTACCTTCTACTGGTTAACAAGGGCATGTACAAATACATCAGGCGGGTGGAAAACATGGGATAAAGTTATTTCCAATGATGGCTGGTGAGTTTACCAAAGAGAGACATCCTGCTGCATTCCTTGCTGTGGGTTGCTGTTTTCAGGGTCTGATTCAGGTTCCAACATGTAGGGCTGTATGCTATGTGTTGACATTGTATTTGGTTTTTTTCATTGAGTTCATATTAGCCTAATCCCTCTGTTTATGAGATGTTACAATGACGGTGAAAGCAGTTGCGGTGCGCGCTCCCGATGTAGTGCAGTCTCAATCCACTCGTTTTGCCCACAGGCTGATCTGACAGCCTACGGAGAGGGTCGGTCTGAAGTAAATAAAGCAATTTGTAACTATAACTCCATCAATCCCAGCCCTTCTGATCTCAGAAATAAAATTAAATTAGCCTGAAATGCACATAATAGTTCCACTTTAAGTACACAGCCAGCTACAGTGTGTTAATGTCCAGTCCCAAAAAATACTGGAGATACGCTGGTAATCAAGACCAGTTGTCTAAGCTTGTAATATATCTGAAATGATGAGTAATGATGCTTTACTATATACAACACACACATTGGTTGTTTAATGGCTTTAGACTAGCTTTAATTGCCTTAAATGTATCGTGAATGACAATATTCTGGCAACTGTGCTGGATAATAGGTCTTCCCTGCTCTTACTCTCTGTCTCTCCCCTCCCTATTTTGCTCTGTAGTTCTTTTTCTGTTAGCATCATGCAGCTAATCAGCATGAGTGTGGATGGATAACCAAATGCAATCACAGGCAATTATGCTCCTTGCTGAGTTTGTGTGAGTAAGTGTGGTGTGCATTTGTTTGTACATTTTAGCCTATTAGGAAGTGATGCACTGATTTCCTGTCAGTTCTTATGCCACCCGACTACCAGTCACACAGACAACTAATAAAAATCAACACTCCCTGAAACACACATATACAAACACACAAGCTTAGGCTCTATACTTGTTATGGACTGTGGATACTTGTCACAGTCATGAGCAGCCGCACAATAAACTGCACCTAATTCAGTCACATATAACAACTGGGAGAGTGAGCATGAGTTTTAGATAAACACCTGCCATCTGCTAAGTTTCTGTATAACTTAAAAAAAAAAATCCATCTTCTAAAAGGAAAGAAAAGGGATTATTTCACAACATGCAAACAACATTGTAATAACTGGTTATATTCTGAAGTGTAGCTCTGCTATGAATGTTTTAAAACTTGTGTTTTTAGCAGCACTTATTGGTGTCTCTGTTTCAGCTAGAACTCTCCCAGTTCAAGCATTCAGTTGGATATACATACAGTTATATAAGCAAGAAGTTAAACATCAGTCAGTTGCTTCAGATACACACCTCGTACTCAGTACGTTTCTATCTGCCATAGTGGTTCACCTGCTCATGTCAGTGGTAACTGCCCAATCACAATTGGATGTATATCAAGCCACTTCATATGAGGCAGTCTCCCGGCCTGAGAAGACACAATGTGGTCCACATCTAGCGTTTGGCAGTACTCGGAGCTAAGGCCCACAGAGTCAATCTGCCATTCTAAGCGCTGCATTGCTTTATCTCTGACTGAAACTTAGAAGACGTCCTCTCTTGCTTTTTGCTCTCAAGATTCCAAAAAAAAAAAAAAAAGAGTTTGAGAACATGACCGGGATAAAAGGAGCATTTCTGAGAGGCAGAGCCTCTCAGATGTAAATATGGCAGACTGTCATCATTCTGCAAACTCTTATGCTTTTGTATCAGACCTCTGTAGCCTTTCTCATAAACACAACATTAACAACAAAAAATGAGCTATTATCAACTTTAACTTTGTCATTTTATTCCCAAAATGCAGCTGTGAGACACACCATCTGTCACACTCATTTAGCATTATCTAAATGTAATCTGGTGCATCTAACCATGGCAACAACTTCTGCTCAGAAGGCGATGCAATAGCTGAGATCCGTTGTTGTCTGAAGAAAAACAAAACAAAATAAAATAACCATCAAACTTAAAAAAAAAAGAAAAAAAAAGAAAAAAATACAATTTCATTGCATTCGAAGTTATTTTATCTACATGATCTTTCAGTTGGTGCCGTCATCACAGAGTTGAATAAATTGCATGAAAACACTGAGGTTACACTAGCTGTGTTGTTGGATTATATTTATATTTGTTTCTGATCCTTTGCTGCCCTTTCTACATCTAAATAGTTTTGTTCATAATGCAATGTTAGTGAATTTCCAAGAAAGTTATTGAGTCATTGGTGATTGGTAACACACATGCTAGTGGTCTTTTTTAACAGTGTAAAAGAGAGTTTAAATATACAACACTGAGTTCTGCAAATACGATCTAAGCACATCTTGATTTATTATGTTTTTCTTCAAACCTAGCAGTGTGTTTTATTAGTTGAGAATGCATGTAATTTAATTGCACGTAATGTTTAGTTGGTTATTAACTCTGATCACAAGGTAAGCTGAGGTGGCACATTAGAAACAGATTGTCAAGAGGATGAGACATCCTTTTCATCAAGAAAATCAATCCACCACTGATAAGAAATAAAATTCCAACAAATTGATTGATATAAAAGCAATTTTGTGTTATTTGGGCAATATACTTTTAATATTTCCAGGCGCACATTTCAACTCAGTCATATTAAAAGTGATCCCACTGATGTTTTCATCAAATCAGGTAATTTCTAAAAATGACTTGATATGTAATGAAAAAGCATTGTTTCGTTATTAAAGCAGGCTTGTATGTCACCTTGCAGTCATCCCAAAATATTTGTAATTAAGTTTTTACTTGTCCTGCAGGAATTACAGAAGCTGCTGCTCTCATTTGCTGTCCCCTGAAGTGGTACACATGTAGAACATTGTGGTAATGAGACTTAGCAAGCTCACTAAGCAGCTGTTGAGAGTTATTAGTATTTCATCTTGGAGAGGAGAGTGCTGTGAATACTCACACTTTGATCAGCGCAAGTAGCCCATCTTCTCCTGTCCTCACATTTTTTCCCCTCCTCTCTTCATTTATCAGTCTCCTCCTTCTTTGCTCTATGCCTCTCCCACATGTTTGCACCCAAAGGAGCAGGATCTGCTTTTATCCTGATGGAGGATAAACTCCACTCTTTTCCCAAACCCTGTCTCTGTTAGTTTCTTGCTCTCATGGGAAGGAAACTGGTTTATATTATTGCATTATTACAAAACCAAAGGCTGACATAATTACCACCCTGTGTAAACTCTGGATCTATAACAAACAAAAACAAAACCACATATTTGGCATGTTTTTCTTCTTTTCACGGGGATTTATCGGGATCTTCTGGTGGTTAAACAACACTTCTAATATAGTTCAGAGGGTCTGACAGTAGATTCTAACATGGAAAACAACAAATGTTTATCGAGATAAAGAGAGAAAAGAAGCCAACAGAGATAAAATAACTGAAAAGCAGACATTGGGGTGTTTTGATATTTTGGAGGTTGGGCTAACAGTGGAATCTAGAGCTATTTCTGCCACAGGATTAATCAGGGGAAGAATGGGCAGGTATCCAAATGCAATCACTGACCATTATGGTGTATCATGTGTGTATTTTCCAATGAATTGGTGAGTGTGTGTGTGTGTTTGATTAGCCAGTGTCTTGTTGATTAGTCATCAATCCTCATGGTGCCAAACTGACAGTCAGTCAGACTGCAAACAGAAAGAACCCACATCCCTTTCCAGCTGTGCTTCTACCCAGCTATCATGTCAATCTGATGCCAACTTTGGAAGGATTGCAAAATTTGAATCTTTAATCCATTCACCATCCATTGAGAGCTCATTGGTTTGAGTTGTTTGCAGGCTTTTTACTAATGTCCCCCAAAACTGCTGCAGGTTTTCAAATTCTATACACTCCGAGCTTTAATCAAAACTTGGCCAGGTTTTTCCTCAGCGGGTCATACTGCCCATTAACTTTGCTCCGAAAATATGTTTGCAACAAACTTTTGAAAGTGTGTCTGTTGGTGAGAGGTTATGGAGAGAAAAAAGTGGGAAAACTGGGAAGCTCAGAGCCACGACAAAGTTGGTGCTTTGTACAAACAATAATGCTAAAAAAATAAAAGGCTGGTCCTGTTTAATTAAATGATAACTACCAATGCTGCTGTAGCTTCAATTTGTTTTTTAATTAATCAATGTGCAAATACTTCAATGTGGTGCTTATGAATTCCTGATAATGTTTTATTTGAATTTTCATTGCATTCCTTCATCATTGCTTATAAATAGTTTTCATAAATTAAAAGAAGTTTAAATAAGGCTCAATCTTGCAATTAATTTAAAAAAAAGTGTGAAAGTTTACAAAATGTGTGACTTTTGCATGATGTTGTGACACAAGCTTCCATACCATTGGAAGCAAATAAAGGAAAAAACAAAGTTTAGGAATGTGTATTTCAGTTATCACTTAGCCTGACACTGTGCTGTATAATTTACACACTGAGTGAGTAATTATGCATCACTGAGCAACTTTTACAGTGATTGCATTTCATTAAATGGGAACAGTAAAGGTCAAACATGAATTTCAACGCTAATCATCAATATCAAACACCCAAAAAACATCTCTTGTTGTCCCAGTAAAAGAACATGTTGATACTTTTATTTAATTAGTAAAGAAAATCCATATTCTTTTGGCTGATTGCATGAGCAGCAGACATTATGAGTTAAAGCTGGGGTAGGTGATGTTGGGAAGCTAGCAAGATTTGATAGCATGGACCGATTTTAATAAAGTTTTCACAAGTTGTTGGAAAAGTGAAAAGGAAGAACTAATTTAATTTTGGTGGTGATACGGATCACTGTTTGGATCCAAGAACTTTTTAAAGGCCTTGGTTTGCGCTCCCCAGGTGCTTTTCTAGTTCGCAGCTTTTTCCACCAACGATTTTCTCTTTCTTGGCTGTTTAGCGGGAGGAGACAAATAAACCGAGCCGGGTCGGGGAAATCCCTGCATTTTCTCAGCCATGTTTGCCTTCCGAGTTTCTTCTTCACTACTTTGTATTTTCATCCTTCCGAAATATAAGAAATGAACAACTTCAATTTGAACCGAACGTTTGGATTGATCGGAGTTTTTACAGATTTACAGTAAACTGAGGGGTCTAACTATATTTCTAATTGTTCATGATTACAAAATGTATAGACTATGATTAGGGTGAGAAACCACTTCACCCAGAGGAAAAAAAATAATATTCTGAGCAAGATTACCTACCCAGCTTTAAGTAATTACTATATATTGATGCAGAGAATCTTTTCTTTTTGGATCTTGTATAATTTCTACTGCTTCCCTCTCTATCTGCTTCTTTTGCTCTGAGGCCTCGTTCTCTTTGTTTTTTGACACTTTAGAAGCCAATCGCAACAATGCAGAATCTTTAATTGTCATTGGAGATGACCCATTGATTTAATTCCCTTCAACTCTGGCTCCTGTGATGTCTGCCATTGCAGAGGGGATCAAGAGATATCACAAGCAAGGGGGATCAAGCTGAGACAGGTAAAGCAGGTAGAAAAAGAATCAGTCAAACAACAGACACTTAGACTGGCAAGCAATCACGTTGACAGGTAATCAGAGACAATAGATAATGATAAAAGCCAGTAAAGGTAGCCAAACCCATATTTTAAAAACTGGCACTACATCTACAAGCTCTTTCTGTTGATCAAAGCTGCTTTTATTGTGCTTCTGAACAATCTAGATCGCGAGAGGGACAGATAAAAAAGGCTAAAAGGAGATTGTGAAAAGAGAAATGGAAAGCGACTGAAAACAGAAATGTTATTCACTGGAGATGTTCATCAACTGAAATCTTAAAACGTACCTGAAGTCATAAGAAGTGATAGTCTCAGGCAACACTTTGCTCACCTTGAACATGTGATTTTCTAAATGCTTATCTGTTGAAGCCTCAAAGTGGCCAATAGGTGGTGTTAAATGGAGACTGACATATCTTGGTACCTCAGATGCTCCTCCATTTCACAGAATAAACAGAAAGGACATAAAAGACCTCAAATTTATATATACTGTCATTCTTATGAATTCATAATTTACTATTGAACACACAGGAGCAGTTGCTACTTATGTTTATTAGAAAGCCTTCTGATCTATTTAGCTTATCATCATCAAACTCTTACGGCCAGATCTACTTAGGTTCCAATATGCGAGTAGTAATTTGCGTGTGACGTCTAGAATTTTGTGCATGGGGCTAAATAACGGTTTAGTCTTTACTAAGAGTGATTGGTTGCGTAAACGTGTGGCAGATGTAAACATGCAGAGTCCCTATTTATATGAGTTTTGTGCAAAACATGTTTTGCAACATGGTGAGTTTAGAAAAAAAAATCATGACCTACAGCAAAGAACTGACTGCCACACAAAAATAAGCTGTATAGGAGTGGATTTGTTGGTAAAACGATGTGAACAATGGGTGATGTAAAAAGACGGTACAAAGACATTGGAAGGTGAACAACAGAAAAAATTGGCATTTAATAAAACAGGTGGGGGTGTAGGGTGTATGCACTGTCATCCTAAAACAAGAAAGAACACATGAATGAATATGACAGACTCCAGTCAAACAAAAAGCTTGCAACTTGGAGAACAGAAGACTGTTTTTCAAAATTAGAGGAATCATGCGATGACCTGAGACATTTTGAACTTGGGCACAATCAGTTGCTCCCGCTAGACCATGCGGCGATAAATGACATTTAGGACCTGCACAGTATATCTGGGGAATCCCAGCTGTGACATCTGTCATTTGCAGATATACCTGACTCCTCTCCTACTCTAGTTATTCAAACAGCTCCAAAATAGCAATGCTGGATGAGCAATATGTTTTGACCATTATTTCCTCGTTCATCACAAAAGTATTCAAACGCAGGTGAAAAAGCCATGCGCGCCATTACGTACACAGAATTTGTAGGCCTACTTCCGTTTGAAACGTATTCAATAAAGTCCCAGTTTCTATGAAGCACTTTCAGGATTGACAGATCACATTGCAGGTACTAAATTAATATATATTTATATTTTTTTCTCCTATCACACACAAAATAGCATATGAACACCCCATACTAAATATTCATTGGGGCAAACGTACTAACTACATGGAGGCATGCTATTTTGTGCCTTTGAAAGATGCCACCCTCAGTATGCACTGTTCATAAATCAGTATAGTATGTACTTTTTTTGCGTGTGCAGTGAATTTGCATGTGCTTTAATACAAGCAAACTTTCAGTAGATCTGAGCCTTAGTGTGTAATATAACACAATAGGTCATAATGCATCTGAGTGGTAAAATAAATTCTCCTTCCCTGTCTATCCTCAAATGTTGTAAACATTTGGTTTCTATTTGCCTATTTTGTGTAATTTCTTTTGGGAATCCCTCCTTATCCTGATGCAGTTTGTGTAGTAGGATTGGGAAAATCAAATTGAAAAATCTAATTTTGGCATTTTTTGCTTCACAATAAATATCTATTTATTTATTTTTTTGAATAAACAAATACGATTTTTTTTTAATTGTATTTATTGATCTTTTTACTTGTCTTCTTGGGCATTATAGCAGCAGAATGATGGTCCGGCTACTGTGTTGTTTTTTCCTAATTGAAATCAAGAATGATGAGCAAAAAAGGATTTATACATTTTTTTTTTTTTTGTTTTTAGTCTACAAAAATCAGCTAAATCGTGCAAATCGGGACCAAAGCATATCATCCCAGGCCTATTGTGTAGTGAAGGTGGTTCATACACATAACCAAGTCACATACATTTCCACACGTTTGGTACAGTCTGTCCTTGCCTTGATTGTCAGTGAAGGTGTTTCGTGACAGCACATCTTTCTTCGCTCTCAGGGGCAACGTCAGCATATGCTTCATTACACTTTGGGTGCATTGGCATGCAGACATGGTATGGGGATTTTCTTGTATATAACATAAGTGCTGGAACAGTCGGGTTAAATAAAGTTAATGCAGATTTATCAGCAAAACCAAACATACTTTTTTTAAAAAATATATATATTTGAAATGGTTTATCTTAGAATTCACTATCACCTAAAATGAATTTTTGTTTTCTTTTTCTTTAAAGGCCAGTTACTTGTGCTGCTTTCTGTGTTATTAAACCATAACCAGTCATTGCAAATAAGTTCTGGAAGTCTCTCCTGAATGGAGGATTAAATGAAATGAGAAATTTAGTGTGAATAATTGTCTTTCTTTAGACCAACACAACTTTCCAATATAAAATCTGCTCCTGGTTTGTTTTGATGGCACACAGACTTTCACTGTGTACTGTATTTTCCTGCTGATGATGAGAAACCCCACCGCACAGCTTGTTTTGTTTTTGTTCTGGAACAACCTTTACAGCTGAGTTTTGCTTTACAGCATCACGTATCATGCTAGCAACTGGATATTCACACAATAAACTTTATGAGTGTATTAAACATGACTAATACATAAAAAATAAGAGGACAGAAAACAGAAAAATATGAGGGAAAAAAAGGCAACTGACAGACTTTTACCAAATGGAAAGAACTCAGAGAAGAGACAGGATGCAAATCAGAGGCTGAATTAGTCTTTGTTAGGAGCAAAAGTTTGGAAGTGCAGATTTAGAGTGCCTTGATAGGATAACTTTTATCAATTGCTATATAAATAAACTTTATTAAATTTTTTGATCAAAGAACAGTTTCCCATGCTGGCATGCTACAGAATAATTAATTTGGCATATGAAAACATAAATCCCAATATCGTTTTCTTCATCAGTATACAACATACATTTTAAACAACCTAAATAATTTTGTTGCATATTAGCATATTTTAAAACATTAGGGGTTTATAAAATATAATGCAAAGTAAGTTGAAAATTAAAATGTCAAAACATCAACATGAACAGGATTACCTTACAGGAAACTAGATTGATACAATGAATATAAAATTCAGATAAAGAGACAACACATAAAAAAGGATTACACTGTTATTCTGGGAACCATATGAGTAGAAATTTAATGTAATAAAAACAAAATCAAAGTAGAAATACCACATTAAACCATGCTCCACAACATTAATGCAAAGAAAAGACTTTTAGATGATAAAAATCTTAGTTTGCACGAAACAGAAGAAGAAGACATGTTGCAGAATTAGGATTTAGGATTGGAGAATGGTAACTTTATGGTAGTATCATAAAATGTCAGAGAAGCTGGTTATCATTGTTTTAAGACAGTTGATGAACAGGAGGAAGGAGAGATCGATTATGTTTTATAACCCCCAAATAACAAAATCAAAACAAAAGTTAAATTTAAAATCAATTCTGCACTTCAGTAAGAACCAATACAATAAAACTTTAACATTAATGATGTTTTAAATGAGCTTTGGTCTAACTAAAAGTTAAGCAGCTGTATTTTCATTCAGTTTAAGCAGTGAGAGGGTGTAATACGGGGAACTACAAACTCAAAAACAACAACTTCTTCCTGCTCTATCTGAGATAAAAGCAGACATAATAAGAATAAGCTTTACGTCGGCTTTGATTCTTTATTTATAAAAGCCACTGCTCAGTACAACATGTTTTTACGCTGCGGATCAATGGGAGACTCATGCAAGTTGATGTCGTGACAAAAAAAACAACTCCTTTCAAACATGAAACAAACTAAATATCTTTATTAACAATGAAATGTTTATGCCCCATGTAAAAAAAAAAAAAAAGCCAAAGTAGTTTGATATGTTTTTGCCATCTGATCAGCCTTTAATCTAATTCTGTTCACAATGAAACCTTCTGGATAAGATATCTCACCTCAGTCATACAACAGCTTCAAGCCTTATGCAGGGCTGTGTTCACCCTTTCCCCTCAAAGGTCAACCCCTCCTGATGAGATGATGAGAGACTCAAAGCAACATCAGGGAGGGTTCTGAACATTTATTTAAAGCATGCTAAATGAATGGAAGTGGTTTGAAAGAAGAGGTCAAACACAAGCTAATTGTTGAATGTAATGTGGAACTGAATATGTATGAAGGTTTTCTTGGGGATATTGACAAGTGAATAAATGGATATATTCTGTCATAAGTCTGTTATCTAAGTCACATGTTTTTTTAAAGAGCCATTGTGTAAGAATTATGTCATGGTGTGAGTTTTTTGTGTTGTCTTTTGTTCTTGTTTCCTGTTTTTTTTTTCTTTTTAGTAGTTTTTCCTGTTTTAACTCCCTTGTACATTGTTCCTGTTTTGCTTCCCGTTCATTGACTCACCTGGTTTGATTTCCTCATTCACTTCACCTACTTCCTATTAGTCCTTCTGTGTATTTATACTCCTTGATTCTTAGTTTCTTTTGTCAGAACATTGTCATGTTTCTTCCGGGCAGGTTTCCTGTTCATTCTGTTTAGATTAAACCATAATTTCTTGTATTCCGCCTCCTCCTGCCTCTCCATCCTGCATTTGGGTACCCACATTTCCACAAATCCTGACAAATTACTCCCATCTAACATTGAGCTGGTGTGTCACATTCAAAAGAATAGCACATTCTCATACCTTTTTGAAGGCCTGTTGCAACAACGGTAACCGCTGTGTATCAAAAAGCCTTGATGACACTATTGAAACCATGTCATCTGATTATTCATAGTGTGCACGAGGAGAAGAAATTCATGGCATGGACATGACTTGTTGAAAACAGAATTCCAACCTCTGCTATCTGATAGAGTTAGGGATAGTCTAGACATCCATTAGTTATCCAGCTATAGGGATAAGGATCTCCTGAGTTGGAGTCTGCATGTTCGGGACCAAACTTTCCAGGTTATGCTCTTTACTCTTATGCTTATGGGTAGTCTAGCCATCCATTACTTATGTAGCAATGGGGATGTTACCTGATGCACTGAGAAGTACCTCGCTTCATTTTTCTAATGTATAAATTTATGACAGTTTTGCCATCTCTAACTTATTTCTCCTTTTTCCGCAGGTCTTCCTGAATAAGTGCAGTTGTACATGTTGATCTGTCTTTCCTGTCCTCTCCACCCCAACCAGTCGAGGCAGATGGCTGCCCTCCCTGAGCCGGATTCTGCCAGAGGTTTTCTTCCTGTTAAAAGGGAGTTTTTTCCTTCCCACTGTTGCCGCGGGCATGCTCAGGATGGGGGATTGGATCGAAGTCTTGATTTGATGGAATCAGTTGGTTTCTATTATAGGCTTTGTATGAATTGGCTTGAAATGATGTTTATATAAAGTGCCCTGTGACAACGTTTTTGTGACGTGGTGTTATACAAATGAAGCTGAATTGAATTGAATTGAATTGAATATATCACAGACGATACACATAACCTGATTGTACTGCTCTGGTAGAACTATATGCGACTTTCAGAGTCGCATTAAACACCAGTTTTCAGTCATGGTAAGGCGGGACTAAAAGCTTATGGGAAGGCTTTATAAGCTGACTTTTACCATGACAATAAGACAAGATTTACTTTGACTGAACGGCCAGGTCACCAAACAGTCTGTGACGTGTGTTTGGTGATTTGGCGTATTTGTGCAGGATGTTCTGTTATGGTAGTAAGCAACAGTGTCTAAAAAAAACCAAATGAAAAATGTTCACCTTAGGTTAATTTAGGCTGTAGAACTGACTAACTTGTTTAGAAGAAAGCTGGCGAATAAGCTGTCCCTTTTAAAATCTCTTTTTTTTTTTGCGCTTCTTTCACCTGAGGAAGGATCGCTTGATGATGATCCTTCTTTTCTTGGATGCTTCGTGTTTTAGCAAGCAAGCAACTGAAAATTTTACACAATGTCCCTTCAAAGGTTATATATGATACGCATTGAACTCTTTACAGGCATAGATGTGGTAAAACAATAGCAGGTTGAAACTACACACCTCTCCCAAAGCAAATAAGAAAAAAAGAGAAAGAAAACAAAACAAAAACTAAGTTATCCTCCAAACAAACAAACAAACAAACAAACAAAAAAAGAAAAAAGAAAGAAAAGATAAGAAACCACCACCCTCATAAACAAACTTAAAGCATAATGGAGTACAGTCTGCAGCACCTCACACCCTCCATTGCAGGAGGAAGATCTGTGGTGTCATGTTGCCAGGCTCTGAATAGAACCTTTAAAAAAAGGTTTTGTTTTACCTCAGATGACTTCAGCAGGGAAACAGTGATTAGTCATGATATTTATGTGATGCATGTGTGACCTTTCCAGAGTCTTGTCCTTTCTTCTGTGTGACTTTGTCCAGGATGAGGTGGATGGATGGCCTCAATGATGAAAAAACAAAAAAAAAAAACCCTACACCCTGTGGTCAAATTACATATTAATCTGAACAGATAAACAACATGAAAGAACACATGCTGAGAATGGACTTCTTGGTAGAAGTTGTACAGTAAATGCACAGTATTTGTAAGGACTTTTAACCATATTAAAGCTGGAGCTATTTGCTCATAACACACACAGACACACCCTGAGGCTGCAGGATGACTCACGAGTGCACGCCAAATCTAACCCGAGGCTGCTGAAGTTTCCCACTAACAATACCTGGAGGGTGTTACAAACAAAGCTGAGCTCTTTTCTCACCTTTCTGCCTCTGCTTCCTCTAGGCAGCTCTGCTGTCCTCTTTTCCTTTGTCTACGAACCTATTCCCTCTTCAATCCTTTGTTCTTCCACCTCGATTCTTCCTCTCCTCTCGCCCTTCTCCCCGTTGGTTCTCCTGCTGAAGTTTAGATCCATCTGTTTGGAGTAAAAGAAATAATTATAAAGCTTTAACATGAGGACTCTAGCAGAAAGAAACCGCAGGGTTTAAACTGGATCCAGGTGTGATGCCTGACTACTTCACCTTCAGGTTTTACACGGCGGTTAAAATGAAATGAGCAAGCAAATGAAGTGAGGGGCTTGTTTGGCCTCGTGAAAAGCACCTGCGAGGAACAGTGAAAGGTACTTGAATGTGACATTACACAAACAAATACAGCAGCTGACTGAAAGTTTATTTATTTATTTTTTTTACATTTTCCTGCTCCTAGTAGCTGGTTATTTTCTGCACTACTTTACTTTCCTGCATGACAGTTTTTTTTAAAAGAAAAGCCTCAAGATGTTGTTTACACACATGATTTATTCGGGAAGTCATGTACAAACATACTGTTTCCAACCTGATGTGAGGACTGGTGAGGAGCTTTAGCTATTATTGATAAGGGTCCAATGAAGGATATTAACATTCAACAAAGTCATTCCTAAAAAACATTCAAACATTTATTATGGAGAGCCACAGAGAAAACATGAAAACTAATAACTAAATATGGGTGCCTTGAGAGTCTGTAGGTATGTGTTTGCCAGTCTGGGACAGATATGACACACACATAGCACACTATGATAGAGTCAGCTGTCGTTTTATGAAGAATTTTAAATAAAAACCCATCAGTTCATCATAAAACAGAGTTTTATCAAGCAAACATGTACAATCATATCATATTTTTTATATAATTATTAAAACATTTCACTTAATTGCGTCCCTCCATGTTTTTTATTGTCTTTGCAAACACTCCTAAACAGCTTTAGGAGTTTAAATGTGGATGTGGGTGAGCTACATGTACATGATTGTAAGGTTAAGATCTTATCAATTTGTTTTTTCTAGGTCTTACATGTTTTCATATTTATGTATTGCCATTACAGTTATCACATAAATGTTTTCAAAGTCTGGAGACATGGGCATATATCATGTTTTCTTGTCAGAATGGGCTGCTTAAGACAACACATGATGACTTTCCTAAAAATGGGGGAAAAAAAAAGCAAATCGGACCAAAAGCAGGAAAAAAGTTGAAGTGAAGTTTAGTCGTGAGAGGAGGAGAAGAACGAATTCTCTCTGCACCCTGACAACTGACACCCCTCCCTTTCATTTCAGCTGTGATGGAGAAACAGACAGCTTGCGTTTTGTGACGCACAAAATGCTCCATTACAATTAAACACGTTGTGTGTGTGTGTGTGAGTGTGATGTGCTCAGCAGGTACAGCTGGTGATTTCAGTGGAGAAATCAAAGCGGTGCTGAGCAGGACCTGACGTGGAATCCCTGACCTGCAGACACATTAGCACCGCTTGTAATAGCCTTCCAAGACACGTTGGACAGCTACCAGTTTCAGTTGCAGCTATTGTACCACAAAACCTTTCCACGACGGTAAAGCCTGTTGGAAAAAGCTACAAAAGCTATGTGTGTGTTTGTGTGTGGTTGTGTAGCGACTAAATGAGCTGCATTACAATCAGTTGGATATTTGAAGGGTGTGAATGTGTGGATTGAATTACTTTTTGATGATTTGGTGTTACTTGGTGCCTCTTTTAAATTATTCACGGTGGAGTTTATTAAAAGTAAACACATCATATGTGGTACTTATTGATGTGGAAACAAAAAAAATAAACAAATATTTCTTTTTTTATTCTTTTTATTTCTTATCCTTTGACACAAATGTTGGCAAAAACCACATACATCTTTTAAAATGTTGTACCAGACTGCTTCATTTTCATAGAATAAAAGGATCCAATTTGAGCAAAAGGGAAAAATATGTGTGTTCTAAATGGTACTTCATGTATACAGAACAAAAGTGCATAGAAAAAAATAATTTAAACCGAGGACTTTATTGAGTATTAACAAAAGAAGCTTTTAGTTTTAGGAACTGGAACAAGCTCAGCTCATTCTGTACATGTGATTTGCACGTTTTACATCTTTTTTCTTTATGCAGCTTAAAGTCAGAATTTTGTTGTTAATCTTTCAAGTAGGATAATGGCATTGAACCAAATGACATTTTGCCTGCAGCATTTCATGCTGCATACACACCAAAACACAGTTATGAACACACCACAATGAGTCTGCAGTGAATGCAACTGGTTAGCTGAAGAACTCACGCATCCTGCAACTAATTTCCAATATTTAAAGGAATTTTTAAATCTTAAATGTCATTGACTAAGTATTTTTCCTAAATTTGTGGGCATGAACCTCAGAGCAGGAATGCTACTTTTCATTTATATTTACACACATTTATTAAAATTTTATTTTGGATTTCATTTCCACAAAGCTGTTGCCTTAACCAAACAAATAAATAAAAAAGAAAACAACACATAAACAGGCATCCTAATAGATTAGGAATTTAGTGAATATATGGAATTATGTCAGATCTGTGAATGTATTTGGATGTTAACACTCAACCCAACCTTCTGAATTTCATGTTATTTGTCTTATTGTGTCTGTCTGTCTGTGTCTGTATTATTGTGTACAAAACTTTTTTTTTTTTGTTTTTTTTTTGTCTTGTCCAGCATTTAGGCAAGCAGAATGATGGTCTGGGTGCTGTGTTCTGCTGAGCAAATTTTCTCTGCCAAGGGAAGCTTTATAGATATAATGATCCCCTTGACTTTCTGAATTTTTATTTTATTTCTATATTTATTTTGTGCTGTTGTTTGAATTGTCGAGTTTGTACTGCTGGACCAGAGAGGACAGACGAAAGACAGAAAGAGAAATGAGAAAAAACACCTTATAAGAAAAGTGAAAGAGATAAAGGGAGAGAAAAAAAAAAACCCTAAAAAAAATAACCCAAAAACAAAAAGAAAAAAACAACCTACAGATGTATACATATACACACATACATATATATATATATATATATATATATATTTATTCATATACACACACACCTCTATGCACACACACACACATACATACGTACAAACATATACTCACTCGCCAGTATTAACACATATACATACAAATACTTTAGATCATAGTAACTAAACTATGAATCTAAAAAGTTAAATATAAATGAGAAACAAACAGAAATGAGAAAACTAGCTGCTGTTAGTGAATAAACCTGCGTGACGACTCGGTGACTGTGTCACATGCAGAACATGCAGAGTAGCCAGGCCGCACCCCAGTGCACCAGCAGCGCTCCCCGAGCACCAAGACCCTCCCCCATGCACACACACACACACACACACACACACACACACACGCACACACACACGCACACACACACGCGCCCACCCACACATGTGCACACACACACACACACACACACACACACACACACACACACACTTCCTCCTTAAACACACCCTATACACCCATTCTCTTACACACGCTCAAACTCACACTCTCCTACCCCCGTTCTTTATACACACACACCCCCTCACACACACATCCCTGCTCCCTCAATAATCACCCATTCTTCCATACACGCATACCCCACTCTACACACACACACACCTCCCTACACCCCTCTATCCACATTCACACTCCTCATTGTACACCCACCCCATCACTTCCCTGTACCACCAACATAACCCCACATACGCACCCCCACCCATCTGCATACACCCCCCCTTCCTCCTATCCCAGCGGCCACACACTTTCCTAAATTCTTTCACCCTGATCCCCCCCACCCCCCCTCTACCCTAACATTCAGTCACCACTTCATCCATTGGCTCATGCACGCCCTCACCTTTCTTTCCCAACGTGTCCCCTGTGAGATACCCCCGGGGGAGCAGGGGATAGGAGGGCCCCGATCAGGGCCCCACAACTACCCCCCACCCCTGTCAATGCCCCCCCACCACTCCACACATGCAGCCGATCCAGCACCACCCAGGGCCAGCAGCAGTCCCACCCCCGCCAGGCCAGCCCAGACCCAGGCCCCCTGAACAGCACCACTCCCCCGCCCAAACTCCTCCGGCACAGCCCCGGAAATAGGGGCGTGGCAGGACCCCATTGTCACCCCCTCCCTCCCAGCTTATGAATGATTGTGAAGTGTGTGTTGTTTGCAATTAAAATTGGGAAGAAGTAACCACATCATGTTGGGAGCGGGACCACCAAAGCAGCCCCGCCCACCGCACACTGCATGGCCCGCCCCCCAAAATATGTCCATGTGTTGTCAGTGTGTGTTTTTTGTGTTATGTTGACTAAGTGTAATTAAAACTGGGAGGTGAACCGATGCTGGGTGCAGCGATCGAAACCACCTTGATGGCCTCTCTCACCATCCAGATCAACGTGTCCACCTCCCAACGCCCTGCCTGTATGTGGTGGAAGAAGGGAAGGAGGGGGGTCCGGGGATTTAGGTCCCGAGGGAAGCGCGCCTCCCTCAAGAAGATGAGCCACCTGCGGCACGAGGCACGTCCCCCATTCCCGGGGCCCCCGAAGGCCAGGACAGGCCAAGGGCAGCTGCCCCAACAACCAGGGCCCTCAGCAACCCCAATAAAGGAGCCGCCACCGGCCCCAGAAGGCACCAACGAACCACATGCAAAAGTGGGGGGGGGGGCAAGGAAGAGGAGGGGCGTCAAAAGAGAGACAGACCAAGGGCCCACCGCCCCCACACCCCCAGGAGACGCCCCCACCCAGAGACACGTTGTGTTCCCTCCTCCTTTACACACCAATACATTCACACCCCCTCACCATCAGCCTGGTATACACACACATCTACACACACACACACACCTACAGACAAACACATCTACACACACAGACACACCTATAGACCCACACATACATCTATACACATACACACCCATTCTAACAGATACAGGACCAAAGATTTAGTCCACCTCCAAAACCCTACATCCCACTCACCCCCCTGCCCACCACAAAACACCCCTTCCCATTCTACCTACCCTAGAACAAACCACCACAACTCCCCACTTCTCTCACTTAAGTCCTACCCCCTTCCTAATCATAACCCTTCACCCCCCTATACACCTACATACACATGCAGCCCCCCCCCCCACTCCCCCTACACATGGACCACTACCCCCCCATACACATGCACCTCGACACTCCTCTATATACACACCCCTATCTCCCATGCATTTAACACCAGATTCCCCACACACAAGCCCTTCCCCCCTCCCACACACACACACACACACACACACACACCACCCACTCCCTCATCCACACCCCCAACCCCCCACACAATCATGTACTATCACACTCCCCCAAACCTCCACCCCCACACATACATGCCCTAACACACTCCCCCTTACACACAACCCTACCCCCCACAAACTCATGCTCCATTGTCTGTAAAACTTAAAATCCCCAAAATGTTCTTTAAAGGGAATACTTCATTCCTCCTGAACTACTTTGGAATCTTGGTTTCTTTTGCTGAAACAGTACCATCTATAATTATATCACATAGCTGCTTGTGTTGGCAAGATTTCAGGATTTGTATGAGTTTGGATTTTACAGCCATGTTTACATGTAAACATGATGTTTTTGTTGGTGCAGTCAGTAGCTCCCTTTTTGAAAAAAAAAAACCCTTCAAAGGCTACCAAAATCCAATTTTCCTTGTTGCAACTACAACTTGAATTGGTCTGTTAGAACCATGAGCACAGAGAGAACAGAGCAGACAGAGCTTTGTAGGAGGAAGGACTTCTCCGGTCCTTGAGGAACACCCTCCTGCAGGTTTAAGATCTTTCTCTGCTCCAACACACTTGATTCAAATTAAATAGATCCAACAGCTTGGTATCAAGTTGTGCACAATAACCCATTAATTTTAGTCCAACGGGAAACATCAAAAAGTCGCCGCACAGTCGCTCCTGAAGGACCAGAGTTTGGGATCCCTGACAGAAAGATGTGAAGCGATGAGAGGTGATGCAGATGCCTTTGATTTTTCTTTTTCTTTTTTTTTTTTTTTAAAATCTTTACAAGGTGTTAAACATGAACAAGTTCTCACGAAGATAGATATACAAAGCAAACACACTTTATCTGCCTTGTAGTGCACATGCAGACACACACACACACACACACACACACACACACACACAGCTGAGTAGAATGCTTGTGGACAACACTGAATGAAAATCCAAAAGGTGTAGTGTAACTCACAGTGTGTGTGTGTCTAAAGTGAATAGATAGAGGTAATTGAATGTTAGATCTCTCTCTCTCTCTGTATGTGTGAGTAGGTGTGTGTGTGTGTGTGTGTGTGTGTGAAAGACCCTTTATAGAGAAGAGATGGAGGTAATCTGTATAAGTGCTTCTACACTTCTAAACCTTTAAAAGCCTTGAATGTCTGGGATTTACCTAAGTGTCTGTGTGTGTGTGTGTGTGTGTGTGTGTGTGTGTGTGTGTGTGAGCGGGTTTGTGCGTGTCAATGGGTGAGTCTGCCCTCAGCTCAAATGAGAAGCCATTTTCAACAATCTGAAGAAACTAAAACAGACAAAAGTTAAACACATGTACACAAAGTGAACTAAATGAGTATTTAAAAGTTGATTTGTCTGTTTTGAAATTTGAAACGATCACATGATCCTTCAATGTTTCTTCACGACGGACTGCAAAAGTGGCACAGTTACACTGAGAAAAATGGAGTGTGTTTATATATATATATATATAAATATATATATATGTATATATATATATATATATATATATATATATATATATATATATATATATATATATATATATATATATATATAATATGTGTGTCTGTGTGTATAACATGTCTTTTCCTTTCTCTTCTCTTCCCCTGCAACATTGTGAAACAACAGGACAGTTTGGTGCTCATTTCTTTACATTACACTTTACCTTCCAGCCGTAATGTGACCATCAAAACATTTGCTGTTGCGTTTTAGTTTGGCGCTTCTTAATTTTTATGGACTCAAATAAAATATTTATCATGCCAGTAAAGCATCTTTTTGGACAATGCTGATTTGAATCTTGATGAAAATGACCTCCTCCCCCAGACTTGTTATTAAGTAAAGGGAGGCTTTACAAACACACATTTATGAGCGTGATTTATCTTTCCAGTGCAAACAGATCAATAGAATAAACAGATCAATGCTTCATACACCATAGACCCACTTTAATGTTGGGCATTGTGCTAATCGCTTCTTTTTGTTGATGTGCATCTGTATATTCAAGAGGAATTCTCCTGTTCGTGCTGCGGGTGTATAAATCAAACCGAGGAAAACTTTTGATATGTTGGAATAAAGAAGCTAAATTATTCAAACCCTGTTGTCTGAAGCATCAAACTGATAAATCACCAGAAACCTGCTGTTACTTTTGTTTTGACAGGTGAACACGGTCTTGTCACAGTTTTTTTTTGGCTCCAGTTTTTGGCTCCATACATGTGGGAAGGTTCCAACCTGCTCAATACTTTGTGTCTGTGAGTGTGTGTGTGGGTGTGTTGTATGTGTGTCTATGATACAGGTCACAGAGTGTCAACAATGGAAAGAGATGAGTTCCACATGAACGGTTCAGCACTTCACTGCCCCCATCTCTCTTTTATCGCTCCATTCATCCATTTCCTCTTCCTTTCTCTATTCTCCCTCTCTACACCTCTACCATCCCCTCACTCACTTTATTCCAGTTATTTCCTGTTTGAGCTTCATGTTTTGGCCTTTAGTCTTCCCTTTCTTTGATTTGCCTACTTACTCTTCTTTTTTTTTTTTTTTTTTAAAAATTGTTTCTCTAATCTGTCTCTCTTCATGACTAAAACTTATTTTCAACATTTTTTCATCTGTACTATTCATCCTGCATGAGCCAAAATACTTTGTCACTTATTCTTCTGCATCATCTCTTCTTCCTCAGCCTCATCGCTGTGCCTTCCTCTTCTCCACACTTTGTAATCTTGTCCTGTGTGTTTTTCTTCATATATATTTTTAAAATCTCGTTAAAAAAGTCATAGAAGTCATCAAAACATTTATTTTCCAAATTTGATTGTAGCTGATCAGGACCATTTATTATGGAATAATTGTTAATCCTAATCCTGGCTGACATTAAGAGTTTTTCTTTTTTTTTTTTTTTTTTTAAATAAAGCCCTGAGGTCAGAAGTGGCACATGGAACATGTTAAAACTAGTTCAAACTAAATGAATCCAGTCATCTCACCTTTTCCCAGCAGAACATGTTGACAACTTGTACCGAAAATGTTTCAACGCCAGATTAGTAAAGTCTGCGATTGAGCAGGGAGAAAAGCACTTAGGAGGGATGTTTTAAGAGAAGAAAAAAAAAATAATCTGAGATTATTGCTGTGGAGCAAGAGACATTATTTAACTGAACATGCTAACTATTCAAACTTCTTGGTGTTTATTACTTGAGGCAGTTGATGTGGAAAAGACGGTCTGGAAGTTAAAAAGAGATCCAGACACCAGCTTGATGGATAATAAAAATGTTTATTACAAAAATCTTGCATCCAATACAGGTCTGATGATCCCACTATGTCAGTTCCCTTATACAGAACACAGACATCTGGACCATTTATGGCACTTCCATACAAGGGACGTCACTGTCAGAAATGACCAACACATAAACTCTGAAACTGTTCAAACATAGCTGCAAGGATAATAATCTTTTCATACTTTACTTTTTTATTATTTTACAATGCTGCCATCCATTCCAAAATCAGCACAATGTGTAGTGTACGCATTGTGTGGCTCTTTGTTTGCTTCAGCTAAATAAGTCTGGTCAATATGATCAACATGGTGGGATTTTGCCCACTCCTGCTTTAGAATATCAGATTTTGTAATCTTTGGAGTAATATAACAGATTTTTATATGAGAAACTGTGATATTGCAATGAAATCCCATTGGCAAAGCATGCATGAAATGTGTGATTAAACAGAGAAAATCTATGCATGATTTAAACCATCGGTCTTTAGTGATGTGTGTCAGGATGTTTTGCAGCTTGCACAGCATGCAGTTAATGTCAAATTATTTAAAGATTATTTTAGAAAGAGCATTACCAGAGACACACTTTGACTCCTTACCTAAGCTGCAAATTAATTGCAGCCCATCCTTGGTATGACTGGTGGAGTTTGTAATAACTGTGGAGAAGCCCAACCAGTGCTTCATCAACAGGTAAAAATAACTGTAAACCTCTTTTCTTTAAACAGCAGCTCTTAAAATGTTGCAACTTTGTTTGTGTTACTGTGGTAACTCATCAGATGCAGTTTGGCATCTGAGAAAGACTTTAGACTTCAGCATCTGCCACTCAAACTAACCCATTTCAGTTGTATCTAAAGTGGCCTATGCAGCCCCTTGCATTTTGCAAAAAAAAAAAAAAAAAAAAATACTGCATGCAGGCTAACTCTGGTACTTTTTCATTTCTGCTCCGTTCCACATCTCGACCACACATCCGCCTCTCTCTCACAGCGTTTGTATATTTGTTCGTTTTGCTCTGCTGGTCCCTCTCTATCCGCTAATCTCTGGTATAAATAAGAGGCATGGGCATGCAAAGAGCAGACACACATGCAAGCACACACAAACACCTACACACACGTAACGACGCTCTACAAACAGCTTCCTCTACCTCCCTGGTAGACCCTGCGCCACTCCCAGTTCTGCACTTTGTCCACTTGAGGGAAGTAGAGGGCTTTGGCCTAGCGATATTTTCATCCATAATTTGCACACACATGTAAAAAAAACACACACATGCATGGATACACTCACACTGGAGTGATGCTGGGAGGTGGCAGAGTTATACAGTCAAGTCTCGGAGCAGTGGCATACACTCGTTGTGTGACCAATCACAAGCCTTTTATACGCTCAGGCTACTGTACATGTATATGAAAGGGCCTGGCATTGTTTGGGTGTGAAATTTGGTCTCTGAGTCAAAACATGATGTGAAGTGAAGGGATGTGGATTTTTTTTTTTTTTTGTTTTTTTTTGTTTAGCTCCGCGGTCTCTTATTCAACTCCATGTGAAAAGAGGTTGGCTTTACAGAGGCCTTCCATATCCAAAATGGGTCATTTTGTTTCACAGTAGCACGTTTATTTTCCAACAGCTCACAGCAGAGGGTGACAGGAAAGAGGTGAGTGTTGGCCGTCACCTCGTGACTGTAAACATATACTTCATGCACATTGCAGCATGGATACACACACCTTTTAAATCTTGATCAAGACAGAGAGCTCCACTCCTTCCCTGCTGCTTGATCCTACAGCAAACACAGCAGACACCAGAGTGCTTGATTTACTTTAATCTCACTAGTTTTGTGTCTCAAGTCTGATCCAGTCTGCTGAGGTAAATCCAACAACTAGTTCAAATATTTGAAGCTGAAGTCAGATTTTAAACACAAAGATATTGTAATCCTTTTGAGAGAAAGGGCTAAAATTGGTCTTAATCCACACATAAAACTCAACTAATCTATTATGAGAGAGTTCTAAAGAATCCTTAACATGCACTTGTGCTTCCAGAGGACAATTTTCACTTCCATAAAAACCCCACATTTGATTTTATTATTCATCACGTCTGTAATCTGTTAGCATCCAATCAGAAACCAAATCACAGTCTCTGCTGTTTTAATAGGCACCTTGCTTGGACAATAAAGCAAGCATTTCAATGCTGCATGCAAAATCAGTGTAAATTCCAGCAGGCCAGCGGGGAGTTGCTACATGGCAGAAATGAGAAATTGTAATGGAGCAGGAGTAATAGACGCATGTGATTCTGCGACCATTTGTTCATCAGGCTTCTTCATGGGGATGATTTATTACATTTAACTTGTAGATGATTCAACCAGCAATATGCTTTGGCTCAAACTTTATGCAGGTTTAATTTAATTACATGGACAGCTTTTCATGGAGCTCTGGAAGCTGAAGCTCAAAGTTTGATTTAATCTTACATCATTCAGTTTATCATATGTCTGATAATAGTTTAAGAAAAATAAAGGTTAAAGGTGACATATTTACATTGTGTATTTATTATAAAGAGAGATAAACGAATATTACAACTTGCTTTGTAAAGTTTTAACCTTGTGATCTTTTCTTTAAATGTTCCCTGATGTAATCTACGTTCAACTGGAGATTAGAATTTCTCTGATCTAATGGTTGCTGTGATGAGCTGAGATGTAAAATGATTTTCCATCATTTAACGTGCTCAAAAATGAACTTTGTGGGTTTTTAAAAAGAATAAATCTATTTAACTTTCCAAAATGTTTTAAACCTGATTCCGTAGCAAACAGCAGCTTGCTATTATATTTTATTATATTATATGGATGCATGATGCTCCTACCAAGTCATGCATCTTTTTTTCCGCTGTGTGCTTTATATTTTGTGTTCTATACAGTATGTCTGCTTTTGAAGTGCATTTGTGCATCCATGCTTTAAAAGATGTGAGCAAAAGTATGGGAGACTGAGTGTATCGTAACACGGCAGGTACAGTTGTAACCTCACCATTTCCATCACTTAGGAATGAGCTCGGAGTCAAATGATCATTTCAGTCCTTTCCCACTTCCTTCTCAAGCTCACATTGTTGTTGTAAGGGCTGGAAAAGACATATCCATATTTTATTAAGCAAAAAAATAAGTTTTGGAGTTATTAAAGTAATATTTTTTGACCAACATTGAACTTTTAGCAATTATACAAGATAAAATCATACGACCAACAGTAAATTAAACTTTTGTGTTTTAGACATCGTGTGATGTATTTTCTAGTTGCTAATTTCGAACCAATACGTTGATACACTTTGCTTAACAGAAGTGTTATATCCACCCCCGCACACCGCGGTGAGCAAAAAGTGTAACAACCACACCCAGTCCTCCCTATTTGTTTTCTTTTATGGAATAAGGCACTTTTGCTCATATGCTCATAAGGGTTGTTGTTTTTTTCTTTTTTTTTCTTTTGGAACTTGAGAGACTTTTGGAGATGTTGCACAAAATGAGCAAGAGCATCTAGACACCTTGAATTTTGGTATTGCTTGCTATTTTGATAGTGATAATAATGAGCTCTGACATAGAAAAAAATAATTCATGAGGCGAGAATATTGCTGAAGTCGACCACAAAGAGAAGATTTGATAAATTGTAAAAGGAAGATTGGGACCAGTGTTTGAGAAAAATGGAACTTTGGATCCATAACTTCTAACAGACTGGACCTGAATGACCCTTCTTGTCTCGGTATTAATGCCTACTCAGTCAACAGGTGATGAAAGTATCAATCTGTTAACTCTTGGTTGGATACATGGGCTGAAAATATTTGTGCTGGCAAAGTCGCACGATCATTCAACAAAATGTATTTTGGGCAACCTGTCTTCAACAGTTTTATCATGTAAGCAACTGTTTTTAAAGTCTACCTCAGCTAAGCAAAAAAATATATATAAATAAAAAAAACAATGTGGGCTGATGTTATTTATGCAGGCTAAATAGAGTTTTTCTTTTATTTATTTATTTATTTTTTTAAATGTTAGAAAATAAAATAAAATAAAATTGTTAGAGATTGACACAGCTTTCATATCAGTGTATGTGCTGGGCTTTGTCGAAGAAAACTCCACATAAAAGCTACAATAGGTGACTAATTCTGCATCAGTTTGTAGGCTTCTCATTCATAAAGTCCAGCAAAATATTTTTAACTTTGTACCAACAATAACAATAACAAATGCCAACCCTCATTTAAAGCTAAGCAATATTTTACATCCTCTCTATGACAAGAAAGTTATCCTTATGTTTGTTTGTTTTCCTCTGTAAAATAACACAAAACATTGTTGTACTTTATCACACAATAATTATGGAAAATCAAACAAGTTATGAATTTGAACAAAACTAAGAACAATTTAGTTTCATGCACCTGACCATAAACTGTGGATGATGAATTGACAGATATGGCATATTTTCACAAAAATACACTGTGACATCACATGCTCCATCCCAGTTTAATGGGACTCAGCCAGTTATGAATGTTGTGATTTGCCTCTAAACTTGGGTAGGAGAGACCAGGTTCCTGGAATTTAATGGTGGAGCCTGATTGGCTTCTGCAGGCACAGCTTCTTCCGATCTGCCCTCATCGGGGGCTTCCTTCTTTTGCACCCGCAGGAGCTCCAGACTCGAACTGTTTGTTGCAGCGATTCAGCCTTGTCTTGCATGTTGTTCCTGGAAAGGCTTAATCTGAAGCCTGCATTATCCTCCTGTGACCAGGTAGTAGCCTTAGCTCTCACTCTGTTTGCCTGCCTGCTCACCCCACCACCGACCGGCTCAGGACCTCTACATACTGCACCTGGATCCAGAAAAATGAAACAAATGCATTTTGAGATTTTTCCCACCAGAATTACCACTAAGCATCTCCCTCTCCTCCCATTGATTCCTGAACATCCAGCTCATCCATCCTGCTTCTGTCAGCAAGGCCTAGCCATTGGTTTCTGTTAGCATCTACACCACTAGTGTGATACAAAGTGGTAAAGTCATACATTAAAACAGCACTACTGAACTTTTGCAGAATTTCGTGCTTTAGAATCTTCTAGCAAAGGCTAATATGACAGTAGTGCATCTTTTCTCTCCTCTGAGCTCTCTGCAGCCAGTAAAATTCAGTCCTAGGTTAACTTTTATTGACATTTTCTTTCTTTTTTTTTTACTATCCCTGATTTATTATATACATATATATATATATATATATATATATATATATATATATATATATATATATATATATATATATATATATTGTAGAGTATTATCATTAACGTTAACCTGTGATCCAATGTCGGAGCGACAGTGGGTGTTTTAATTACTAATTCGCTGTGTCCTTAGACAAGCGGACGATCTCGGGGCACCACCTAGCCCTAAATTTGTTATATGGTCAGGCAGGGAATACCGTAATATGACAATGATATTTGTCTAATAACAGATAACCATCAGTCTCAAAATACGCTTACTGTAAGTTCTCGTCAGAGGGAACAAATCACTTCCTTAAAGATTGATCACGCTACCACGACTTCTTAAAGTATAACACACTTTATTAAAAACCACACCGGTTAAAATCATCAGGCACAAATGAAATTAATAATGTAAACCAGAAATAGCGTCAGCAAGCATCAAATACTGAATTAGCCAAGATGAGAGAGAGGGAGAGTGAGAGGGTGAGCAACGGAGAGAGTATGGAAGCTCGAGCCGAGCCAACCACAAAAATGTAAAATAAAATTATTAAAGGTAAAGTTATGTAAGCAGCTTACATAACTTACACAACTAGGAAGATGGCAAGTCTAATGAAGTTAACTAACTATGTCAGGGTAGACTATCAGGCGGACACCGGGGGAATGGATTTAAAAAGGGGCAGCTTCTGCTAAGACACCAGCTGGATCGGAGACAGTGGAATAATGGGTCGGCCTTACTTCAGCGCCTTGGTGGTCGAGAACCCGAACCTTGGGTCCAGTGGGCAAGGATTCAGTGATTGTCCTGATACTTGTCCAAAGAGAACCTCCACAGAAGTCAGGAGCTCACCTGGAACCGCCTGGTGTGACGTCTGAAGCTGGACCCAACTCCGATTAGAATCCACGGGTCACGGGTGCCGGCAGAGTCCTGGGATCAGCTGGAGCAGTAACGTTCGGGTCGTCCGTGCGTTACTGGTCACAGTCTTTGTGGGCCGGGAGAGAAGCTTCGATGGCGTGTCAGAAGCAAAACTTGTTCAGCCAGAATTGGATGAGTTTTCTGGTGTTAAGCAGGAGTGAGCTTACTTACTTAATAAAAACGAACATGGCGCCAGACGGACAAAAACCCGACTGAAGCAAACATCAAACAAAAACGAAAATGAAAAAAACAAGAGAGAAACAAAATAAAACGAGAGAGGAAAAAACAAGAGCAGAAAAAAAAGACAAAAAGGAAGATAAGAGGACAAGAGAGAGACGAGTTCTGGGAAGACCCGCAGTTAAATTTGCCAGTGCTCTGGGGTGGACTTTAGATTATCCAATCAGAGTGCAGGGGTCAGGACATGGGGTCTGAAGGTTTGGTCAAAATACTAAGTTCTTAGGGAATTAAACTTAACATTTTTCCAACCTCAAAACATGTCTATAAAATCCATCTCTAGATGAGAAGAAGTATGAATGATCCTTATAAACATGAACCTTAAAACAGTTTTGCTGCTGTCAAAAGGGGAAAAGGTTTGTTAACAGGTACAAGACATTTCATCAAGACATTTCAATACACTTCAACGATGATTTCACTTTCCACGGACCTGATGGGTCAAGAAATCATTTCCACACAACAAGTTCTTACTTTGAGTCAGAGTTGTAAATAACAACAGCATATAATGTTAATCACTGTGTATTTAATCAGCCTGAAATGCATATCGCAACCAGTTTGAGGGTGTCTGCTAGATGGGGCCATTGCTTCATCCAAGGAATCACAGAAATTAACTAACTTGCTAACTTCTGTGGATTTCACATCTGAAAAACGGTTAAAGTCTTGGATTAATTTAGAAAGGAAGAAGAGTCCATTTATCCAGGTGTGCTGAGGATACATCCAGCATTTTATACAGTTTAGAATTCAGAGCTTAAAGGTTCTGCTCTGGAATTTGGTCTTTGTGTGTTGTGGAGACAAAGGGACCTCCTGGGGTGATGGACAACAGGCTCTTACCAGGGTCCAACTTCAAAAGGGTGCCACAATCTGTGTGTGTAGACATTTCCTACCAGGAAGAATAAAGTGGAGGTCTGTCTACCCGGATTAAGATGTATCTGATTTTTAGGGCTTTCATTGAGCTCTGTTTTGGAGATGTGTGGATGGACCTCCTCAGATAAGAACTTCCTGAGTTCTTCGGGGGTTAACTCGGCCTTGCTACAATATATATATATATATATATATATATATTATTATTATTATTATTATTATTATTATTATTAATAATTAATTCTCACTCAACACTCAATTTGCATTAAAAAAAAAAAACTTAAAAAAAAGATGTGACTAAAAACAACAGCAGAAAGAGACTATTTTTGACACAATAAATGAATCAATTATTAAAAGAATAACGATGTCACCATTAAAAGTAATTACTACAACGATTTCACACCGTTACTCAGACAAATTGTAATTTTTTTTTTTATATAAATTTTGCAATCGAGGTTCTGTAACTCTCTAGTGACATAAAGCTTGTTGTGTGTGTCATGTGACCAACAGCAAGCCAGTGTCTAGTATACAGTCATTTTACAGGAAATGCCTTTAATTATTCTTTATCACTGAAAGCAGGCAGCACTGTATGTGCTGCCTGTGGTGCTTTCCTCACACCAACAAAGATTTAGGTGTGAATCTCGACTGGGGCCTATCTGTTTGGGGTGTGCATGAGCTCCCTGGGCATATCTTAGCTTCCTCCGACAGTTTAATAAAATGCACTTCAGGTTAATTGATTATTCCAAAACAACCTGAAGAGTCAGTATGAGCATGATTGGTTGTCTGTGTTATTTGTGTCTGTTTTAGCCTTGTGATGGACTGGCAACCTGTCCAGTGTGCACCCTGCCTCTTGCCTGCAGGCAACTGGGATAGGCTCCAGACCCTGACAATAAATTACTCAGGTAAAAAAAAAAAAATAGATGGATTATTTAAAGCTATTTGTAGCAATAAATAAACAAGTAAGATATATACATACCTTCTGTCAGTCAGTGCTGAAATTAAGCAGCTCCAGTGCTGTATTTCATCTTTCTCAGAGGGGTGTGTGTATGAGCACACAACAGGCGCCTAGCGCTATAGTGCTAATGGACAAAGGTGTGATTAACACCATGCCACATGGTCTGATGGTGCTAGCCACGCTGCTAACTGTGCTGCTGTGTGCATGTGTATGTAAGAGAAAGATAATGCATGCAAGAGAGTGTGTCAGTTTGTGAGTGTGTTACTCAAGCTGTCACCTCGCCTCCAGACATCTCTCAGTAAAAACAGAATCCGCTGAGAAAAGTCCTTGACCTGGATCACTTCATTTATACCCAAACTTGTAAAGATAAAATCCAAGAATTCACTTCTCAGCTCCACTCATCAGTGCCACTGCAGTGCATTTCTAATGTTGGTTTTTCTGTATTGTTAATGCTTTGCTTTGAAAAGTTGACCATTTGACCTCAGACAGGATTAATGCTGGATCTGAAATGTGTTTGTCTGCAACAGAAGAAATTACATTTAAGGAGAAAATGTTTAAAGTCTTCGTTTGAGCATGTACAATCATCTGTCTTCTAAACATATCAGATTATATGACATGCCTTGTCAAGTGATGAAGCTCTTTGTTGTGTTGGAGTTGTTAAATTCACCTTCACGTGAGTGTTTGTAGCATACAACCCTCATATTATGCGTTGCTGTGCTCACAGTGGAGGCCTGATGTGGATGACTTTTCTAATCACTGAAATGTTATTAGTTCATTTGAGTGGAACAGGGGCTATTTGACTAAAGTAATAGTAAATCGAGTTGGCCTAAAGGATAATTTTTAATTTGTTTTCCACCCCCTGCAGTACCGTGAGTATTTGGACAAACCAACAAATTGAATAAATTTGCACAAATTACAGTTAAATGTCCACAGAAAAATAATACCACTGAGAAACATTAAAGTTAAAGTAAATAAAATAATTCATGTTTCACTTGTAAATGGTGTGTGTTACTCTGATAAATGCATGCACAAATTGGCAAGCAGCAACCTGTGCATGAAATGGTTCATTTGGTCCCTCAATACATCAAGTACAAAACTGATTCTATGAAGTTAGTGTAGCCATCCCAAAAACTATGGTTCTTGTTGCAGCCTCACAGCAAGAAGGTTGCCAGTTCAAGCCTCAGCTGGGGGGAGGTTCAAATTTAAAATGAGTAAATATGTAACAAGAAAAATAAGTTTATCCGTTTGGACATTAAATGTCTTTGTAGTGTGTTCAAATGAATATAGGTTAAAAGGATTTTCAAATCATTGTATTCTGTTTTAACAACATCCCAACTTTATTAGAACTGGTATTGTAGATGTGCTGTAGAAAAAAACAATGAGACTCCATATGTTTCCTGCACAGTGGCATACAATAGGGTGGTTCTTCTGTTTGGAATTTGCATGTTCTCCACATGTATGCATGGGTTGTCTCTTGGTACTCTGGCTTCCTCCCACCGTCCAAAGACATACATATTAGGTCTAAATTTTCCTGAGGAGTAGCTGCGAGCATGAATGGTTGTTTGTTTCTTTTTGTTGGACCTGTGATAGACCAGCAACCTGTCCAAGGTGCACCCTGCCTCTCGCCCAATGATTGCTTGGATAGGCTCCAGCTTCCTTGGGACCCTGAATTGGAATAAGCGCTTCAGAAAATGGATGGATGGCCATGTTTAAACTTAATTAATCCAGTTTATCATCTTCTTATTACTCAGCAACATGAAGCTAAGTAGACAAGAATGCTAGTATGATTTTTACTTTCTTGTTCCTGCTAAATATCCATTGCTTTAAAGAAAAAAAAAGAAAAAAAAACTGAATACTTATTTCATTACAGCTTCCTGCTTGATGTACAGGCAGTTCAATGATGCCCAACAAGCTTACTTTCCAAACATTGCTGCTTTGTCCTTTGTTTTATATACCAGGATACTCCACAACTCACTCTTAACACTTCTGCTCGTCATTATAGTCCACAGCTATAATTTTAAATTCCAGTAGAAACAAGTTGATGCCAAGGCTAGTGCTGACCCTACCTTGGCTAACAGCTATGTAAACAAAGGGGGGCAAAAAAAACCTGTTTTTGCATGTAAATTGTTATCTAAAGTTATAAAAGACCTACGTAAGCCCAAATCCTAGCATTCGAAGATCAAGTCCAACGATAAGGGCAGAAAAGTAAAGTTGACCTGGTTAACTAGTTTGATGCTAATTTATTGTATTCATTATTGTATTGTATTTGTATTGTACTTTAAAAATTGCTGGAGTGTAGCGCTGTGGTTTCCCAAGTCCAGTCCTTGAGAATTATGATTCTGCAACTTTAAAAATATTGCTTTTACATTGCACATGAATCATATGGTTAAATTCCTTCATCAGCATATCTTTCAGCTCTGAAGAGGATCGGTAACATGCCATTTTTCTGACTCAGGTGTGTCAGAGAAGGGACACATGTAAGGGTTGCAGGATTGTAGCTCTTCAGGACTGCATTTGGGCAGCCTAGATGACAGGTCTGGTTTTGCTTGCCTCAACTATCTACTGTCCTGGAGCACAGATTACAGGCCTGCAATAATAATGCTGAAAAGAAAAACAAAAAGAAAATTTCTGTTTGACAGTCTAACTTCACAATTCAATACATAATTTCTCAGCATTTTACATGTTTCGCACTTATATTTCGCCCTGCAACCCAATATCATCCTTGCTTGTTGTGTGTTATTGTTTGGGCAACAGCTTATTTATAGTTGGCTCCTCAAATGAACACATTTTTAGTTGATCTAAATAAATATTTACAGTATCTTTCTGCTCTAAAAGTTAAAACTTGTCAAAAGCAGAACTTGTAATTTACCAAAAGGACAGCCAAACTTTTGCATACAACAAATGATGCTACTGGGAGTAACTAGAATGACCCCACTGATGATTTCATGCAAAAAAAAATTCATTTTCAAAGATTCTACTTCCACACGGGCCACATCAATCTAAAATACTGAAGGCTGCAAACTCATTAAGCCTGTAGAAAATTCTTCCAGTGAGCCAGAAAGATGTGGGGAAGACATAAAACAGCCGGGTAAACACAACTAGGAATCTCTCTCGCTGCATAACTAACTGTCAATTGCCCTCCATCATCATAACTGCTTACTAATTCACCTAATTTTTTTTTCGCTCACTCCTGTAGCAATCTGCAACTCACGAGTGATTAGTTCATTTACAACTAATTTCTTTCAGGGATGGGGTCATTAGCAGTATTGTGAATGATGTCATGTTGTCTGGTTGCCACTGGATGCCATGATGTGGTGAATTGGAGCTTGAGTTTGGACATTAAGTTACTTTTGATGACTAAAACTGCAAAGGAGGCAATGATTCATTTGTCCCTCATTTATTGGTTGGAGCGTGGATTTGATCATTAAGCCTACGAGTGATGTAAATAAAAAGACTAACTTCCAAACTGAAAAAAAATACTGTTGTCTTGTTTTTGTTTTTCTATCTTCTTCTAGCTGTTTATTTTGATTCACTTATTATGGAGCTAATGTCCCACATCATGGCAGCTGAGAGCCAAACAGAGGGCATAATCTGTCAGTCACTGAGCTGCAGCACTATGGTGACAGGTGGGAAAGAGATGAGCTTAGACACACTCACAAACACACAAACCGCAAATCTACAAGTGTAATTTGAGCTTCAGTGATTCGGTATGAGAGATCACAGTTCATAAGCAGTTCATCATTGAAGAAGCCCAACTTTCTCATCCCAAATTCAATCCCACAGTGCATCCCAAATGTATACTCTGCCCTCATCAACACTAGCTGTCCAAGTTTGCTCAAGTTTAAATCAAACTTAGATGTAGTTTTGTTTATTTCTTTACTTAATTTATTTAATTTATGTTATATGTTTGGGGGCTGCAGAGTGGCATAGCGGTTAGCACTGTGGCCTCACAGTAAGAAGGTTGCTGGTTTGATCCTTGGCTGGGGTGGGGTTTGGACAGTGGCCTTTCTGTGTGGAGTTTGCATGTTCTCCTTGTGTATGCGTGGGTTCTCTCTGGGTACTCTGGCTTCTTCCCACCATCCGGTTACTCTAAATTGCCCCTAGGAGTGAATGTGAGCGTGAGTGGTTGTTTGTCTCTGTGTGGCCCTGCAATGGACTGGCGAGCTGTCGCCCAAAGCCTGCTGGGACAGGCTCCAGTTTCCCCGTGACCCTTAATTGGACCTAGCGGTTAGGGTAATGAATGAATGTTATATGTTTGGTGCAAAACAGTCATAAAATCAAGAAATCAGAGAATGACAACAAAATTTTACAACTGGCTGAATAATAAAGTCTCCAATGAGGTAAAAAATTAATGACTTCATATTGGGATCTTGTAAAAGCAACGCTTTTCAAAAGCAACTCTGAATAGAATTTAGTGGACTAAATTTGTTAAACAGAGACAATTGCTGAAGTCTTGAGAACTGGGTTTGAGGTAGGGAGAGCTGATGTGAACCCAATTTAACCTGGACCATACAGTTATATCTATTGAATCTATATGATGTCTTCAGAGGTTCAGATGACAAATAATATGAGATGGTTGTCAGTTCAAAGCTTGATAAGGAGCTGTTTTCATTGCCGAGATGTAATTGCTGAATATGTTTGGCTAAAGACAAATTGTGGTTTACCACAAATTATCATACCATAGAAGAAAGCAAAAAGAGTCATGCTTGAGCAGATTAAAGTCAGTATTTTCTCAGGTTCTGTCATTGCTGACACATAATACATTACACAGGTCTCCATAAATACTTGATTATAATTGAATTTAGATAAAAATAAGGCTATTGGAATAAATAACAAATGTGTATAGAAAGTCAGTTTGTTGAAGTTCATAAACTCTGCTTAACGTACACATGTAAAGAAACTAATAATTGAGAGGGAAAATGATAATAGCTACCAGGGTGAGAAAGCTTTACAATCCATAATTTATCAAACACTAATTGAACAAGTCCGAATGGGCTGTGTTCCATGCCTCTATTGTTGAGGCGGCCAGCCAGAGCTGTGGTTGTAAGGTCGTTGTTGTCTGTTGTGGCGGTAATCCCAGAACTCGTTGGTGGACACCAGCAGTGAAAGATGCCGGCAAGTTGAAGAAGGAGTCCTATCAGGCCTTCTTCACCTGTGGGACTCTGGAGGCAGCTGATAGGTGTCGACAGGCTAAGTGGGTTGCGGCTTTGGCAGTTGCCAAGGCAATAACTTGGGCATGGGAGGAGTTTAGCGAGGCCATGGAAAATGACTTCCGGACGGCTTCGAGGCGATTCTGGTCCACCATCCGGCGACTCAGGAGGGGGAAGCAGTACTCTGTCAATGCTGTGTACAGTGGAGATGGGAAGCTGCTGACCTCAACTTGGGATGTTGTGGGTCGGTGGAAGGAATACTTTGAAGACCTCCTCAATCCTACCAACACAACTTCCGATGAGGTAGCAGAGCTGGGGGACTCAGGGGTGTTCTCTCCCAGCTCTGGGGCTAAGGTTGCTGAGGTGGTTAAAAAGCTCCTTGGTGGCAAGGCCCGGGGGTGGATGAGATCTCCCCAGAGTTTCTCAAGTCTCTGGATGCTGTGGGGCTGTCCTGGCTGACACGTCCCTGCAGCATCGCGTGGACATCGGGGACAATACCTCTGGTCTGGCAGTCTGGGGTGGTGGTCCCCCTTTTTCTCCGGGGCAATCCACCCTCGGAGTGAGGTCCTGCCTCAGGTGGAGGAGTTTAAATATCTCGGGATCTTGTTTACGAGCGAGGGAAGTATAGAGTGTGAGATTGACAGCTGGATCACTGTGGCGTCTGCAGAAAAGCGGACTTTGCGCTGATTTGTCATGGCAAAGAAGGAGCTGAGCTAGAAGGCAAAGCTTCTATACCCATCCCATGATGTCCTGCTGTCTGGCTGTCAGTTAGCATCTAAAAGCAAAGTTTACATACATATGCAGACAAATTTAGCTGTGCTACTTTTGATTGAGCAGGTTTTAACAGTAGGCCTACACTATTTATTTGATGAATTGTTAACAGCATGACGGTATAATAATTCATTTTTAATAGTAAGCATTTGAAAAACAGAAAATCAAAAGCAGCATTAATTATAATTAATTGAACATGCTCAGCGTAGAATTAATGCTGTACATGATACTTTAGAAAACCAGAACTAAAGAAAGCAGATGAGTTAAGATCTGATCAAAAAAGATGTGGCATCCAAATGCCCATTAGTCTAACAGTCACACAACATTCACTGCAATTATACACTTCAGAAAGGAGACAAAAGTGTGTGTGTTTGTTGTATATGCTGGATTTGTGTGAGTGTGTTTGTGTCCAAGCTGAAAGGCTCATTCCTATTCAGTGGTTTGTCATGATGTCAACACATAGCAGCACAAGCTTGTCCAAATCAATGCTGAAGTCATGACAATGATTTAAGCTCTGATCCCTCTCCTCCTCCCGTAACACCCATGCCTCATGTTCCTGTCTCCCTTTCAAATATAAACAAAACTTCAAGACAGAATAAGAAGCGATGTGAAATCTTTAAAAAAAATTGCATCAGCTTATCTGACAAATGGGCAACCAGCTCAGGCAGGCAAGGCACGAGATTCAACAACCTCCATGACTATGCAATGTTCAGCTTGTAGTTTGATACTTCTTGCTGTTGTTGTGCCCTGCATGCTGCAATCATAGACACTCCATTACAAACTACATCCAAACGGTCTGTTTATTGGTTTTTGCTGCACTCTTAGTAATCGTTTGAAGTTGTGTACATTGGACTTTTAAATGTGCTGATGTTCAGTGTGCAGCACATAATGTACTCCCCACACACCTCAGACAGAGTTACTGCAGTGTCAGCCCCGTGCCATGTGACAGTTCATTGGACTGTGCATGTCTCTATGACACTGTTGTGCATTAAGACATGTAAACTGATGTAAAAAGACTGTCAAAGTGTTACTGTTCTCACTTCAGTTTGTATTTTAAATTAATCTTCATTAGTAAGAGGCTTCAGTAAGGTTCAGTAAGGTTTCAGTAAGAGGCTTGTGCATTACTTGACAACAAGCTGTCATATGAATCATGTGTGATCTGTAACAGGTGTGTTGCAGCAGGGAACCATCTCAGACCTGCAGGACATCCTTGTACTAAAGTGTCGAATGCAGAGCTGTTCCAAAGGGCTGCTAGATGAAGGGTGAGTACAGATTTTAGATTCTTTGGATATGAAAATGCCGTCTTCTACACACACAGATGGAAAAGTCGCATGGGACATTATTCATCATTACAGTAGAAAGTGACTTAAAACTTGACTTGGACTTGCCATAACAATCTTGTGAATCTCTGGTTTTTATGCTCTTAATGTCTTGAACAAACTACCAGAAAACTTAAAATCTGATCCAAACCTTCTCTTAAAGCTGGGGAAGGTAATGTTGGGGAGCTAGCAAGATCTGAAAGTAGCACCCTTTCTTGGCTCCTCCCCCTCTGGTTTTGCTCCTTGCCCAAAGGCTTTTTTCTTACCTCTGCCAAGGAGGTTATGTTTTAACCACCATTTATCTGCTTGTGTTCAAGATAAATCAAAAAGTTATGGATGGATTTTAATCGAATTTTTGCAAGTTGTTGGAAATATGAAATAGAAGAACAGGTTTAATTTTAGTGGATCACCGTTTGGATCCAGGAATTTTTTAAATGCCGTGGCGGAGGTTTGCATTCTCCGAATGCTTTTCTTGTTCGAACCTTTTACCACTAACGATTTTCTCTTTCTCGGCTATTTAGTGGGAAGAGGCAGATAAATCTGGGTCCGGAAATCCTTTCTGCATTTTCTTAACCGTGACGAAGCTTCCGACATATAAGAAATGAACAACTTCAATGCGGCCTGAACGTTTTCATTGGTCAGAGGTTTTACAGATTGACAGTAAACTGAGAGGTCTAACTATATTTCATATTGTTCATGATTACAAAATGTACAGAACCACTGTACTGCAGATGAAAAAAAAAAAAAAAAGTCTCTGAGCAACATTACCTACTATAGCTTTAAATGCAGATGATGCCGATGACTGTGAAGCTTATAATGGTGATTGGATGATGACGGTGATGATGATGATGTAATTTTCATTGAGGTCCGTTAATGTTATATGTATAATGTTATATGTACCTCAAAGCATGTATTCTGTCATCTTTTTCTCTCCATTTCAGCTTCTTCTGTTTTGATTTAATCTGTTTCATCCACTTTGGTTGTAATGTTTAGTTTGCATTTGCATAATGCTTTACGTGAAATACTTTAACTTGTCTAGTGCATGACATGTACTATACATGTACATCTGCCTTACCTTTTTTTTTTTTTTAACCTCCACCAAGTAGGTTAGGTTCTCCCAGCGTTTATCGGTTTGAGTTATCTTGAACTCAAAAAAACAGACAAAGTTATAGACGGATTTTCATTACATTTTTAGGAGTTGTTGAAAATGTATAAAGGAAAAACTGATTAAAGTTTGGTGGTGACCCGGATCATCATTTGCATCCAGGAATTTTTTTTAAGGATTCTCTGACATTGTACTTGGTGGAGGTTTGCACACTCAGAGTGGTTTTCTAGGTTGTAGTGTTTTTTATTTTTCCAACAGTGTTAAAATAGTTTGATTTGGTGTTTTCTTTGTTCACTGGTGTCTTTTGTGGTAAAAGTCAAGCCTTTTTGGCTCTCTTTCTGTTACATTTGTAAATTTTTTAGGTAAAATTAGAATGTGTTGGGCGAGATATGTTCTTTTTTTGTTGTGTGTGTGCTTTGCATTTTGTGCTAAACATAGCCATTGGAGCTGCTTCACGTTCTACTTTGTATTTTAGCTTAGCAGGCCAGTTTTGTGTTTCTCTCATTTTATACTTGTTGATTTTCCTTTTTTTTTGTACTGGCTGGTTTTGAGTTGCAAAGCAAGTTTATTTTTATAGCATCTTTTATGGACAAGACAATTGAAAGTATCTTACATAAAACATTAAAAGCAGATGGTGTGAAGAAGCATAAAAGACAGTAACAAATAGAAAAAAAATTACAAAAAATCTTGAATTAAAAGCAAAATCAGTTAAAAATGAATGTTTAGATAATGAATGCATGAGAATAAAAGCTTCCTTTTGTGTGTATCTTCATCACTGGAAGTTCACCTTCTCCGGTGTGAAACTTTGCTACTGTGTTCAGTCGTTTTTGTTTTAACCTTAACCCATCCTACCTCAACTGGATGAATGAATCAACACACACACACACACGCAAAAACAGTAGATATGAAAAGGGCCTGCATTCCATGTGCATGCATCATCATTTCCTTGCAGACAATTACATGAACCGTGGCATTAAAACACTCAAAACACAACTAACCAAAGAGCTCATCAGAGTGATGACATTTAAATATTCCCGACCATTCAAACCTGCTGATGCCAATCACACTGAGAAGCAATTCACTTACTAAAAAGCAACTAAATAGAAAACTTCTCCCACAGAGAAAGACTCTAAAGACTTGATTAATGTCTATTGTTAAACATATTCCCCACAAAATACTGAACATGATCCACATGACGGCCATTATTATCTTTTCTAATTCTTTTCTAATGTGAACCTGACCAGCTCCTCTCTGATTTTTAAGTTTAATAAGGAAATTCAGCTTTTCATTTTGATGCCAAAGTGCAGAATTACCAAGCATGAAGAAGAAAAAACAAATGCTAAACAATCTGAGACTGAATGTGATGGCACCACTGAGCTGAACTTTGCACTCTGCTGCACACAAATAAAAGAATTAACTGTCATTACTTGTAAATGTGTCTCTGTGTTTGAATATTTCAATACTGTAACGGCGAATCTTCATATGTGTAAGTATTGTCTCTTTTGATGTGCATTTCAGGTGACACACCTGCATTAATCCCATGTATGGTGTTTGTGTGTATGGGATGTTGGTTTATCAGAAAAATGTTTAGCATTTCATTTTGTGGGAGGCCGTTACCTGATTTATCCCTCCAGGACTTAAAAGGAGAAGATTATGATCATTTTTCCTCTTATATGACTATCAAGGACTTCCTCTGTTCTCAATCCGTGAGTTTACACAGGAGTTTTAATTCCTCTTTAATTCCAAATAAAAGTTAATTCTGCTTTTAACTGATGGAAAACGACCATGTAAACACTTGATTCCTAATGCTAATTCCTATTTGGAATTAAACTTAATTCTGATGTAAGTGGCTGGTTTATTCGCACTTTAATTCCGAACTATTTAATTCCGAACTATTTAATTCCGAACTATTTAATTCCGAACGATTTAGTTCCTCCGTCATGTAAACCTTAATTCTGCTCCAAGTTAATTCCGGTCATTCTGCGCATGCTTGTTACCTTGTTTTGTCCTGATGATGCACGTTGTTTTGCCTCCCGTGTTGGGTGGTCTTTCTTTCTTCTCCTTCTCAGTTGCTGCAAAAAGTGAAGTCGTATGCTCGTGTTGAGCTGCTACTTCACATTTATAATAAAAATAGCGGCAAAACTGGTACTTATGTAGTTTTTACAAGTTACGACTGAAAAGACGAGAAGCAGGGAGGACGTGTTTCATGTAAATGTTCATTCAGAATTATTAATTTCATGTAAACTCGTAGGAAAATACGTTAATTCCGAATTATTTAATCCTGAATTAAAAAACAATATGTAACCGTACCCATTGTAAGGCTAAAAGAACTTTTCATTCTCCACTCTCCATCTCTCTTGCTTTGGATAGTTTCTTCTTAGCTTTTGCAAATTTCCTTTTTCACACTAACACGTGTTGAGACCCTTGGATCCTTTCAGATGCACACACTTGGAGGCAATTTCCTTAAATACTTGAGGTATCTCTATTTTACTTGGATGTGGATTTTCTCTGACTTGTGTTTATATGTGGAACAAAGTTCCCTGCTGCGCTTGGTAATTACACTGACTTGGCAGCAGCGCAGGCACCAAGTCCTTCATTTAAACTACAGCAAATGTGCAGTTAGCTGCAGAACAAATGCCAACAAAGAAATTGAGTTTCTAAAGAGACCATAACACAGTCTCTTTGCATGTGGTTTGACTACTTTAAAGCTGTTTATTGACTGAGGGACAATACGTTTTTGATGATCTATTCTGTCTGTAAATCACAACTGTTTTATGTTTAACACGTGGGGTGAAGAGTGTTCCTGCTGTAGAGAGCAGAGATTGTTTCACCTCGCAGTGTTCAGCAGGGTGATCGGCTTCACGCAGCCTTCTCTAACTGGAGGCTACATTAGTAAATCAGGGATTAAGATACCTAATCACCATTTTTACATGCATTCAACAACAGATATGCACATAAATGCTGATTTAATTTCACAATGCACGTGACCAGCTGAAATAAAAGAAAGCCTTATTACAAATAAACAAGAAAATGGTGCAAAAACCCCGAATCTACAGTTATAGCCTTTCTTTAATGCAACGAATATTACTTAAAATAAAATAAAATTGGATACATTTCCTGATGTGATGCCATTCAGTGTGATGCCATATAATACACCTTACTGTCCCCATAGAGAAATTAGTCTTTCTTTGAAGGATTATTTTCCAAACATTATATTTTATTTCAAAAACCTTATTTGAAATGAGGTCTTAAATCTGACATTTTGGTCTTTAAAATCCTTTTTACAGGTGATTGTTAAAAAGAAGCCTTAACTTCAATCGCATGGCTTCTCCTTTAAAATATCAGTCTTTGAAATGAATGGCTGAAGCGTGTCTCTGTTTGTACAGACAGACAGCTGCTTGTATAAGTTTATGTGTGCGTGCACTTTCTTTTATTCATTATTGCTTGGTGAAAAGCAGGAAGGAAAAGTGAGAGAAGGCGGAGGATGGTTCAAAAAGGGTGGTTGAATAAAAGTGATGAGACCTTTTGTATAAAATCTGCTACCAAAAGTACAACAGACGCCTCATTCTGTCTTCACTGCATTTAGATTGCCTCATTTACACATGAAATGAAGAAGCATCTTATGCCTGTGTAAGTACTGTGTACGTCACGCTGATAAATGACTTTATACTGCAACATGTTGAGCCATTACTTGCTGATAATTGTATATCCCTTGTCAGGTAAATGCTTTTGCTTTAGAACTCTGCAGAATTTTGTTTTGTTGTTGAGTACTTTAACAGGACATTTTCTAAAGGCACACCATATTTGCTTTAAAATAAATAAATAAAAACTTGTTTCTGTGCCTATTATCTACTATATACAATACAGACTTCAATGCAACATTTACATGTCTGCACTCTGAAAGACTGGAATGATGACAGCTGATTTTAAAGTAAGTCCTCCTGCAGAGTCAGCCAATCAGGAAAAACAAATAAGTTTGTCTTCCTGCCACCCTGGCCTGTTATTGATTCCAATCACTGACCCTTTCTTCCAATATCTCCATGGTAACCCATCAAACCAGGAGTACAGGTCCCACACTGTAGCGTGGCTTGACAATAATTGGCAGCATGTTTAAGTAAATGTTCCCTTTTAACATCAAGCTCCACCTTAATGAGCACGCAGAAAGGAGGTGGTTCATCGTAAGAGCTTTGCTGGGTGAACCAGAGTAGCCAGTAATTGAACTACTGACCTTTTTAAGTGTTGCCTTGGGTTTTTCCTTTTTCTTTTCTTTTCTTTTTTTTCCCTCTTCAAGCTCAATGACTCAGGACTGAGAGCATTCAGCGCAGCGCTCCAGAACAAAATCAATATGGAGTTCAGACGGTGGGTCAGTTGACGCGAATTGCTTTGAAGGGCATCTGTGTGGAATTAAAAACCACTGAGGAGACTGACGCATGTAAGTGATGCTGAATGAGTAGCAGACAGGTTAACCATGTTCTCTTTCCTTTTTGTAAAACCAGTGAAATACCGACCCAAACACATTAGTATTGGTTCAGTGCATTACATCTTACCTTTCAGTAGATTTTTCCTCATCATGTTCGTGGGTTACAAAATTCTTTCTGTAAAAGCTGGAAAACTCTCACATTTCATGACTTGCAAATCATTTAAGCTCTGCAAACTCTTAATAAAAAGCCAGTTTTTGTTCTTTTTTCAAATTTTTTTGATTATATTAAATTTTGTAGCATTTTTGTGAAAGACTGACTGATATTTTATAACAACAAAGTAGCTCGTTTCTTGCTATATTTGGACTGTGTATATACACTGTATACACTATATATATAGTACAGGGGTTTGTGGGGCACTATGTATTTACTATGTTTATACATAGAGCCCCACAAACCATTAATGGGGCTTTTCGACCAAAGAAGAACCGGTGGTGGTGCTAGAGCCAGTGCTTAGGTGGTTCAGCTCCGATGCTAGCAACGGATCGGCTTTGGTTTTGACTGAAAGACTATGGTCGAGGAGTGCTCTCTGGCAGATGTCAACATCTTGCACGTCTTGTTGGAGTGTCCTGTCAGGTGATGAGGAACATAATTCTATTTTGTTTTAGATGCAGGTAAATTACAAGCTTGCCCTTCATGTATTTAGTGCCAAGCTAGTGCTAATAGCTAATATCATCATTGTGTGAAAACGTGTCACTAGAGGGAGGACACGAACCATCAACTTGCATACACTTCTAAATAAAGAAATAAACGAACTAAAAACTGAGGGATGTTTGTTCATTATTCAAAGGTTGTCAAAGTTTAACCATAAATGCAGAAACAAACCAGTGAAATTAGCACCTTAAATTTTTAACACATATAACAAAGCTTATACACGTACCATATTTAAAATCAGAATTTGGTTCATGTTCTGGCAGTTTCCAAGCCTTATACTTAGAAAATGACTGCAAGATGACGCATTTGGAATAACCACACAGTTAATTAATCATTCCTCACATTGGGGTGGGGTTAGTGACCTCCAACATATGTTAATTTGGGGTCATAGCTCAAAAGGTTTGGGAACCATTGACTGAGTGTCATTAATTCAAATAGGCCTATACAGTGGGCCAAAACTCAAACTTGGACAAACTTGTGGGCCAACATTGATATTAACGAAAAAAAAATTCTGTTTATAACAATTAACCTCATAGATTGGTGGCAAAATCATATGTGCGATCCCATGTTCAGCTGTGTTTCTGCTCAGTCTCTCATGTGAAAATGCTTGATTTTTCCTCTGGACTCACGAGCTCACGACTTTCATCATGCACTTTTTCACAAACACTTTCTAATTAAAAGGCTGGGCTTATTTTGCCATCTCTGCTGCAGTAGCTTGAAGTTGATTTTTACTACTGTCAACAGAAAAGAAGGTCCTGATTGACACTCCAAACCACCACCATAGCATTCTGGGGTTTGTAGTTTTGGCAGTACATGTGAGTTTGACACTTGTAATCTAAGGTATTACAAAGCTAGAAACAACCATGGATCTTCAGCATAGTAAAAAGCTGCTAAAAGGGTTGAGCATGTAAATCTTTTTTTTTTTTTTCCCCAACACTTGAAAAACTACGGAAGCGTAGAGCTGTCATCCTCATAAAAAAAAGTTTGGGCCTTATTAAGTTATAACGTGATAGTTTTATTGTAAAAACGTGAAACGTATCACATTATAACGTGATAGTTTATTGTAAAAACGTGAAACGTATCACGTTATAACGTGATAGTTTATTGTAAAAACGTGAAACGTATCACGTTATAACGTGATAGTTTATTGTAAAAACGTGAAACGTATCACGTTACAACGTAATATGTTTTATTGTAAAAACGTATAACCACTTGAACGCTGGAGGGATTACATCTCTCAGCTGGCCCGGGAACGCCTTGGGACCCCCCGCAGAGTTGGCGAATGTGGCTGGGGAGGGGGGCTTCCCTGGTTATGCTGCTGCCCCCGCGATCAGAACCCCGATAAGCGGTAGAGGAGGGATGGATAGATGGCACTTGGATGCACCGATGATGTTTGCATTCATAGCGATTCTCGTGCCGCTCAAGTTTCAATGAGAAATGATGCCACGTCATGGGGATTGGACTCATTTTTCCTTCTGTACAGACCCATGCCTTTTAAAACTGTCCTTAAACTACGCATATTTATTATAATGGATCGAAAGTGTTCCAAAGCACCATAATTTCACAATGGCTCAACCCAAGTATGAAGAAAAACTCTATCAAGTCCTGTAAATGAGCCATTTGTGATCTCCTACCCACCCCGCACACAATTTCCTCATCTAAAGTCGAAAATTACCAAGTTCACGTTGTCAGATACATGATATGTTTCACGTTTTTACAATAAACTTATCACGTTATAACGTGATATGTTTCACGTTTTTACAATAAACTTATCATGTTATAACGTGATATGTTTCACGTTTTTACAATAAACTATCACGTTATAATGCGATACGTTTCACGTTTTTACAATAAAATTATCACGTTATAACGTAATAAGGCCCAAACTTTTTTTTTAGGAGGATGACAGCTCTACGCTTCCGTAAAAAACTGTTTTGAATCAACAAAAACATAATTAATTAACACAACAGTTTGCATCAGTCTTTTTGAGTTGTGATGACTTCTTATGAAATTATGTTCAACCCAAATACAATATTAAGTCAGGTTAATTAGTTTTTCCTCTATATTCTGAGGTATTTTTCATTTCTGCTGACTTAATATTTAGTAGCAAAAACACAAGTTTTTGAGTTGACTGCTTATATAAATTAAGTATTTCAGATAGTTTTTTCACATTATTCAAAGGGAATTTTTTAGTGTTATGAGCATAATTGCCATAATCATAAACAGTAGTTTTTAAGTAGATTACTCATAAAAATGAAAGGTGTTCCGACAAAGTTTTTCACATTATTCAAAATATTTCTTTAAGTTTTGTGACTTAACATGTTTTCAGGTTGACAAGCAATCCCTCTTTGCTGAGTTTCCTGTTTCCTTTGTGATTTCCTGATAAATGTGATCTAAGGCTACCCCATGTTTTAAAGGTTAATCTTGGAAAAGCCATGGCAGAGGTTGACCAACATGACCATAGGATAACCTATATTGTTTTAGCAACCCTTTTTCTGTAAAAGTTTTAAATGTACACATTTTACACATATAGACATGAACTAACTTAAAAAAAAAAAAATCACTGAGTGGCCTTGAATTACATCTTTGTATCTGCAAAGTCTTACTTAGTCTGGGGTGACACTGACAGATGATCAAGGAAAATGCAACCTTAAAGTTGGATTACAGTAGTAACCAAAATCCTTTACCATACAAATACCATACCTAACTCATTCCTGTCTTTTACTGCAAGTGTTTTGAGTATAAAAGCAACACTGCATGAAATGTCCAAGAAATAAAAAGCAACACATTGCCTCTACTGTTTTTAATCCCTCTCTACAAACAAAATTTGAGCTCATTTTGGTCAAACAACAATTAGTCTGTTGTGGAACTTCAAGGCTATTTATGTGACGGACAAAAGACTTTTAAAAATGTGTCCATGAATATCCTGAAGTTTAGATTACACAAAGAAGCTGACAGTTACACAAATAACCAAAAACTGAATCATGCTTCTCGTCCACATTGTACAAACCGAAAGCTCTCTCTAGCTGAGCAGATTTATTAATTCAAACTTCTTATTCCCTGCTAAACATGACTTAAGTAGCCTTGTAGTAGTACAAGCTAACTTGTGTTAATACATCAACTGTAGCAGATAAAGGCTAGCCTCTGTCCATGAGTCCACTATTAGTCATATCACAATTGAAAATAAGCCCCAATTTATTGCTTTAGTAGTATTTATTTGTAAATTAAATGACACTCCCCTTGAAAATATCATTTGTATGGAATTTGTTCAGCCCATGGTCCTCTAACACAGATTTAACTGTCTGAACTTGTAAAAGCATGTTAAGTGAGACGGAGTGGACTTGAAATCCTTAACTGAGGTGGAGAAAAATAAGTTATCAAGCCAATTTTATTAGGTCACTACAAGTTGAATTAGTTTTTATTTGGTCAAAGGAAAAATTTAAATACATACAATGTTACGTTTGTATGATTACAAGCATTATTATGTCAAAACAACCCATGAAAATAATAACTGCAACTTAAAGAGTTTACCAAAATCAATAAATGACATTTTTTATAGTGCAACAATAGATTTAATTGAGGTTTAAAAGTCCCTTTAATTACTTTTTAGAGTGAAGTTCCAAAGAATTTGTGAATTCCAAATTGCACAAGTGCATCATAAATACAATACATATTATGTATGCAAGAAAAAAAGCATGGAAAAAAAAAAAAAAAAAACACAAAACAAAACAAACCAAACAAAAACTGGAAAACTTCTGGTAATTATTCGTCTGTTAACAAAGTTTGTTGCTGCATCCACAAACTTGATTTAACACTGTCTCCCTCAAACTAACAAATAACAATACATAATCAATATGTGGAAAACATGGTTGTTTTCTCAGATCCTCGGGTAATTTGAGGTGATCAAAGAGAAGTGAGAACTTCCCTGTGTTCTGAAGGAGCAAAGCTTCAATGTATTTTTAAAATAGTGGATTTCATGTCATCCAGGCTGAGGGGAGAAGGGACATCCAGCTTGTTATCGGACCAGAGTTTAACAGCCACAACTATTTGTGAATAAATAATGCACATGATGGTGGGAACTTGCAGACATACAGATGAGGCTTCACACTTGTTTTAGCAAAACAAACTAACCGCATTCTGTTTGCTTTTAATGGCATGGGTCTGTAGAAAAAGAAAAAAAAGGAAAGATAAGATTATTCTAAACCTTAAAGTTTACACACTGTCATCCACTGAAAACAAAACTAAGCCTTCTTCACCAGTCTGACTAATGAAACATGTCAGGAATGCAAGTTTTAGGAGTTTTAATAACCTTAAAAGGAGTTTTAAGGTTATATAGTACGATTTTAAATGTAAAGAAATAGGATCAAGCAGCTTCTAAGATCAGAGAAACTGCATGTGATGATTAAACTCAATCCACAATAGCTACTGTTGCACTGTAAGCAAAATTGAACCTTTTGTGAGAACAGCTTATTATTAAAATATCAAACTTTTAACATTGCAACCATGGCAACCTATCTTTAATTGTGGTAAAATTACATAAAGAATATATTTCAACTTAAATATTATATATTATATTTTTCTTGTTTGTCCAAAGTGAACCAGGAAGTGTTTTGGGAGATGTAATATTATAAATTACTAAAACATGCTGGTTTCTCAGAACTCACATCTCATAAAGGCTCAGGGTTAAAAATGCTGGACCTTAGCAAGACACATTTCAGCAATCCCTCCTTCTTTAGTGTGAAGATTTTGTGGCTTGTTTGTCTGATGGAGAAATGCTTATGTCATGCATTATTCTGCTTAACATTATGGAATTATGAATTTCCTCTTCCCAGTACATTTTCAGGGACTTGCCACTTGTTTGTACGTTAAAACTCCAGGCTGATAATTGCAGGGTCATTTTCTGTGTGCCGTGACTTGTTTAAAACATAGCTGCTATTGCAAATGCATCTCAGTAAGCAAGCAGTCCTGACTGGAATAATGGCTTCATCTTTATGATAGACCCATAAAACACATTCGAACGTGAAGACAGCCGGCGGTGTTTCAGTTCCAATTTATGCTCTTTTGAACTATATTGCTGGGAGCCAGAGAGGTAAACAGAGCCAATGTAAACAACAAGAAAACCAGTCAACCGTGTCGGTAAACACCACAGATCTCGATAAAATTTGTGAACAACAAAAAGAAAACAAGCCTCAACATCAGTACAGCGAAAGGGCAGACATGCAAATCAACAAGAACTCTCTCTACAAACAATCGCGTTCTTGTAGAATAAATAAACAAAACTTGTCAGTGGGTTATTAAAACACAATATTGACCTGCAGAATGTGTAAATTACAGACGTGGTAGTCCAATTCACCCCACAGTCCCCTCTGTGTATCTCTGCATGCGCTCTCTGCGTGCGCACCACTTTCACAGTGTGCTTATATTAAAGACCACACATTTTCTGTCTCACACACATAAATATTTCAGAAATAATGCCTGCTGGGGTTGTTTATTTTGCCAGAAAACAAAGAATATTGGCCACAAACTAACAAACTATGATCATACATCTGAACATACTCCCATGCCAATGCCTCCCTTGATCTCCTCTGCGTTTCTCTGCATGTCACCATCAGCCGCTGAGGTGTGTCTCACTGTAATTTAAGTGCAGCACGCACACACACGGTCACATCTCTCCCTGCTTGACTTTCTCTCTCTGTGTGACAGTATTAGCAGTCTAGGACACCCCACTGCTAATGTTATGAGACCAACTCGCACAACTCAACATACCTGTGAGGAGGCAGCCTCTTAAGCCCTCTTACCCTCAGAGAGCTTGATTCGCGTGGCACTCATGATTAGCCTCTTCGTGGCACTTAAAACAATGAGCGGAAAGATAAAGGAGGCCAGCCAAGGTGCAAATAGGAAAAGATAATAGCAAGTTCATACAGAAGACATCAACTGTGTTTCTTAACGTGGGGTCTGAGTCAGGATTCCTGGGGGTCCTTAGAAAATTTGATATGTCTTAATCTCTATATTATTTAACTGGAAATATCCCGATAAAAAGGTTTAAAGAAGTGCCGTCAGTCTTCGCTGTAACTGTACCTGGCAACCTGAAGTAGTTTATCACACTGAATTGTTGTGCTGACATTTGGTTTAGGTTTCATACTGGGTTAATAAAGTTAATATAATGGAAAATAATAATGCAAAATAAGTCACTGCATTTTTGCCTCATGACCTTTAGGTTTTAAAGCCTATATTTTATACAGAAATAATAACTAAGCTAAGGGTTTTTCTGAATAGAAGCTTTGCTTTGTGTTGGTAAAAAATGATTGGAAAAATGGTGCTGTTGCAAAAAAAATATAAAGAAAACATGAGATTTAAAACTGTGAAAAATAACTAAATGCAAGGAATTGATTTTATAGATAATACATATCTACAAAGGTTTAAGTCTGTCCATGTGCTACAAACCCTGAGGAAAATAAAAGATACCTTTTATTATTTCTGCATATGAAAAGGGAGAAGAGGATACGATGTCATCGTCATCATACTGTCATAAAGGTCATAGTGTTTGGTTGCTTGGGCTAAATAAGATTTAGTTAATACATTTTCAAATGAAACATCTTTTCAAAATGGACATAAACCAGTGAGTCTCAGCATTACATGGAAAAGGACAAAGAAAACACGAAAATAAGGTTCAGACAATGAGAAAAGAGAAGCACGTGTCCAGAGCAGAACAGAACAGAAATGTTTCTTCGTTGGTGATCATAAAAGAACTCGCTGACCTGATTCTGTGAAAGCCAGTGAAATAATCATCCGGAACCATTCACATGACTTGTTTAATTAAGTCTTTTTTTTTTAAAAAAAACAGCAGAAACACAGTAAGTATGATGTGAGAAGAAATATTTTCTGGGTAAATACATTCAGATGCCTCTTGACTATATTTAAAAAAAAAAAAAAAAAATCCTCTTAGAATGGAACACAACAGTGTTTTCTTTATATTTAGAAAAAAATGAGAGGTTAAAAACAGATTTACAGACTGTGCAAGCTGAATATGCTCCTCAAAGACGATGATGATAGAGTCCTCATCCCACTGTCTTAGTAAACTGTGGTGATGTGCCAAAAGATGCAATAAGAAGATTGAAACAGGAAGACATAAAGGTGGTGAGCAAGAAAACCAGAACCAGTAATGGTGACAGCAGGTTGGTAGCTGGCAAACCGATTTTATATATGTATATATATATATATATATATATATATATATATATATATATATATATATATATATATATATTCCTTACTATGCTCTGATGCTGTCTTACAGTCTCCATCTGTTCCTCTCTGCCACTCTTTAGCTCTTACAGTATGTCATCTTAAATTCTTCTCCCCGTCTTCTCTGAAAATATCGATGCCATCTGGCGGACATTCCAGTCCATAGTGAGTCATGGTGCTGCAGCGTAAGAGCACTGAGCTTTGGCATGAGCAGACCCAGCAGGCGTTAAAGGCTCTGGTCCTGACAATGTTTGCTCATTATGTGCTCATTATGTGTTTCACTGAGGTGCTCTGGTTGTTGCTGTCACTATCCACTGGTGTATGGAGAGGAAGACCACCATGTTTATTTTATATTTCATTAAAAGCGCTCAGTTAAAAAAAAAAAAAGTTCTGATAAACGTTCTGATAAACACCCTTACTTTAGATGATTATTCTGAAACTTCAAAGAGAAAAAAAGATAAATAGCAGATTTAATAATAAAAAGCAGATTTATTAAAAACAGTAATCAGACATTATCTAAAAGCGTGTTGTAGTTCTGGAAACTGGTCTCGACTTTGATCTTCCCATTTTCTATTCATAATCAGTCAAATTGAACTATGCCTCGTCTCTGATCTATCCATTGTGGATTATGATTATTTTTGGAATAATATACCTAAATTGTTTGTACATCATCTGATTGTGACTGGTTATGAAACCTCCTGCTTCCAGTTTAACCAATAAGCTTGCATGTTTCTATTCTCAGAGCAACAAAGCAACTTTATACATGCTTCCTCCTTAAAACGCTCTGCGTCTGACATGTTTCTGGTAAACTGGCATTCATTATGTAAATTTCTGGAGCTGTCATTGCCCTGCAGCATTCCAAGGCCAAGAAACTGCATGTCATAATGGTTTTTTTCAGCTCAAGGCATCACATGACGGTTCTGTTTTGTGTCATATCAACACACTGGCCAGTTTTAAAGTGTAATTCAGCTAAGAAACATAAGAGGACATAAGAGAACAGGAGAAAAGACAAGAAACAACATTGGAATAACTTTTGCTGGTTGGAGAGAGCTCAGAGAAGAGATAGGATGCAGGATCTGGCTTCATTAAAAAAGTTTGATCCACTTAGATACCGGGGGTCTGGGTTCACTTGAAGGTGCTGTTTGCTAGCGGTGTGAAAGTAAACAGACCATCCAGTTAAAGAAAGATGAGAAGTGGTGGATGCTGGCCTGTTCATCGCCTCTTCTGCTGCTCATACTGGACAGATGCTGGTAAAAAAAAAAAAAAAAAAGTTTGCACTGGCTCTACGAATCAAAGTAAAATCAGGAACCCAAAAATGAATAAATTTAATATTGCTCCATTGTTTACTTGCAGTTAGGGAGCCTTTTGTGGTTCTGGCTAATCAATGACACAGATATTCTCTTACTATTCTTGGTCAGTGGCAGTTAAAGAGAAAACCACCCATCCTAACTGTGTCGTGTTGTTTAGGTGGTCCGGTTTGTCCAGTGCAATGTGAAATTCCCCAAGATATCCTGGTGTGAATGTACTGTTAATTACTCACAAACTATTGGCAGGGCTCCAATCCAAAGCAAATTAAATGTTAACTCAGTGTGCAGGTTTTTCTATCAGACTGAAGGATTTACCAAGTAGAACTCATGTTACTGATGTAATGCTTTGTTTGCATTACATTTTGTTTCAAAGCTTTCTTTTCCGTTCACAGAACATTTCTGAACATTTCTCTTTAAATGCAGTATGCCGCGTCGGAAATCAATCGTTACAGCTATTTGTGTTGTTAGTGTTTAAATTTCAGACTGGTTAAAATTTGCGAGTCTGAACTTTGGTGAACAAACCATTTTATCTTCTCACTGCATGCTTGTTAAACTCCTGCAACACTCTGCTTTCATTCACAACTAAGTCATTATGATGAATTATATGCCCACACTTTGGAGGTCGGGCAATTCAACAAGTAATTTGTTGGTTTAATCTTTCATCTGTCATTGAGTATTGCAATTTTGCACTGCTGTGTAAAAGTCAAGAAGGAAGTTTCTGCCGCAGTCGTGTCGGACAGACATGATAAATGTTTCTGGGTGGATTTCAGCGCTGGCCGCTATTCAAGCAACCATCAGTTAAGTAATCTCACATGTCTCCAAACTCTGTTCATTCTTAACATTTTAATTAGAGCACACATAAAATTGCTGGGAAACGAAGCATATCTTATCCCTTTGTGACAAGAACAGGGACACAGCTCATATGTAAGGAACAGACTGGGGAAAATGTGCTGAAAAACGCATCAGATAAATCAGTCATCTTGCAGGTTTGTCTATACGCTTCCTGCAAGTTTTAATGAATTACGTTTTTAAATTGGGCTTTGTTTCGCCAACCTTACTTTCCATCCAAGCAGATGCAGTTGTTCGTGTCGCTCGTTGCTCCGACTGGCACGTGGATGGCCTTACAGACTTCTGAAAAGCAATTTAATCAGCCCACTCAATTAAATTCAGACCTACACAAAAACGCTTTAATTAGCCCTGTTTTTCCTTAATCTGAAAGCCTTTTGACAAAGTCGAGAGAGATGGGACAGATAGGGAAGCTGATGATTTGGTCCTGCCCTCCGCTTCCTTTTCCTCCCCGTCTCGCACATGTTTCCATGAGTCATCATCATGTGACTGCCAGATTTTAATCAGCTCTCTGCACCTGCTGCTGGCTTCTGCAGAGTTACACTGACAAACACCAAGCATAATCAAGGTTGAAAGGTAGACGACGGCTCGCCTCGTCCAAAATAACGGCAACTGTGCCCAGTCCTGTGGTGCATTTTTGGTAATGAAATGTAGTCCTAGTTAATTATCAGCTTATTTGGAAGAGCTCTAACAGCTCCCTGGCTCCTTATTCATCAGAGGCTTTGACCCTTACAAGAGCCTGTTCCATTATATCTAAAATTATTTATAGGAATTGTAAAGGTTGGTGTACACACAGTGCACGTATCTAGATTTGAAAAGATTTAAAGGGATGAGAGAAAAAAAACCCCAAAAAACATTAAGTGAAGTGACTTAAAAATCACACTTTAAAAACTCTTTAAAACTCAATCGTCTTGAGATGGCCTTGCCGTGATTTGACGCTATATAGTTGAATTGAATTGAACATGCTGATTTTGACAATTACCAAAAAATCCAGCAAACAGTGTACTGGAGCCCCCCCCTAAAAAAATGCCATTAACCAACGTATCAAATCAATAAATACATACATAGAAAGTAGTATTTATCATTGGTGGAATAGTTGTAGCTGCAGTTGTTTAACAGTGGCCTGCCCGATCTTCAGCATTATTTTGGTAAGAATGAAATTTAGATTTATTGACTAGGGATGTACTCATGCCATGTTTTTTTATTTTTTATTTTTTTTAAATTTATTTTATGTCCAATACCAATTTTAATACAGGTGGTTTAAGTATCTACCAATACCAAGTATCGATCCAATACCTGTGTTAATATTAAGAGATCTCTTAAATTTCTTACATAATTATATTTACTATGAACTTTGATGCATGATATTGTCATATTTTACAATTCATGTTTCACAGTTTGTATAACGACAACCTGTTGTGGATTGTAAATACAGTTGTACACCTTTGTATAACCTTTATACTTCCCGTTCTCTCACTTTATTTTGCCATTTGCGTTTTTGAGAAGAGCAAAAGAAACAGATCATAACCGGAGTTGATATTCAACCATCTAAGAATTTCCAAACTATAAGCTCATACAAGACTTTACTTTTTTATGATTTTAGCAGAACATTCCTGACATGACGGATGAGTTCAGAGTGAAGTGGAATCAAAGCAACAATTTCAGCGCAAATGAGCTGAAGTAACATTTTTAAAATATGATTTCTTTCTTTCTTTCCCTTTTTTTTTTTTTTTTTGGATGATGACGAGCAGGTCTTATCATACAAGCTCCAAGTTCATTTTAATTCAACATCCAGCACAAAGAGGAACCTTCAACAAATGAGGACCAACCCTCATTCGGACCGAGAGCGAGAGCTGTAATTGGAAAGCTTAATTGGGGAGATGGCATCTTGTTAATTAAATTAGCAGCAAGAAGAAGAAGAAGGAAAAAAAAAAGAAACTGTCAAGTCAGGACAATGTCAGAAAGTGACACAGAGAATAAAAGGGAGGGGGAGTATGAGGTGGGAGAAGCTGCAATAGGAGTAAAAACAAGCAATGTAAACGGACAAGTGTCAACAGCAAGAGAAGAGGTCAGGTGGACAAAAAAAAAACCTTTGATGAGAGAATGTCTTCTTTTTAGAGCAGAGGAGAGCGAGAAAAAGATGTGAGGCACTCAAGTGAGAAAAAGCAAGTGAAACACAGACAGGAGAGGAGATACTGGCATTGAATATTCATGTAGAATAAATAGATAAACGGACATTTGGCAAGTATGCAGGTACATACTTACGTACAGTGCTTATAAACTGTGGACAGACTTGAGGTTTGACATGCATATCCAAAGAGGAAACCATTGAGACAAAAGCCCATGGCTGTTGAACCATTTGTATTTACAAGCAACTGAACATGTGCACCTTATTATGGCTGCTGAGTGTATTTTCAGCAAAAGGTGAGCTGAAAATGTTCATATTCAGTTGAAGAATACAATATAAACTCTTTTTGCTGCAGCAGTTCAGATAGTGCAGCTACAAGCTGCCTATTTAAAGTTGGAGTCTTGTTAGTGAATCTGTGCATACTCTGACTGAAATTACTCATATTTTTATGCCAACTGCTTCCTCCACGTTCGCTGCATTAACAACCAGTTTAAAGCGTCATATCAAGTGAAATCTTCTGACCAGCCTTGGGGAACATCTGCTGGTGACTTATGATAGCAAGAACTCATTACCACAGGGAAGGAGCGTGAGCTGGAAAGTGCAAAGAGATGTATTGCATTTGTACACTGATCAGTTTTGAGCTGGAATACGTTGCAACACATTAATTGGAGTTTAAACCATAGTTTTCATTTATTTCGAGTAGAAAGTAGAAATTACTGGGAGCAGCAAGATGATGGGAAAAGTTCTATAGAATAATATCACAATTATTCATTTGGAAAATAAAGTAAGAGTAGCATTAAAGTTTTAAACATAGATTTTACATATCATAAAATAATTCAAGTTTCCTCAAAGTGTAAGACACACTAGTAATACTATGTATAATGTCTCTGTGCTGTATCTGTATATATATATATATATATATATATATATATATATATATATATATATATATGATGTGTATATGTATGAGTAGAAAAAATGTGCATGACTGTGTACATGACTGTACCACTTCAGACATAGTTTATTCAGTCATTTCAGCCTCATTTCATATCAACAAACTTGTGGGAAATTCAGCAAACAGAAAACCACAGTAGTTGCAAAAAACTTAACTTAAACTAACATAACCCATAATGATTCAACCCATTATAAAATGATCAGATAAATCCACATTTTATTAATATGAGGTCTTTATTTGTCACCAACAAAATTTGAAAATGATAAAAAGATCCATTTATAACCATGTAATATGTTAGAATTTTTTTATAGTGTAATCTGCTGCTGTCGTCTATTAAGAGGCACGAGATAAAAATCCTGTTCTGTTTCATAGGTATTTGGAAAAGTTTTTACCATAAAGTGAAGCCTAATGTCTCAGAAACTGAACAAATTATAAATGTCACATTGGGTTGTTTTGGGCTAAAGAAGATATGGACACTTTAACTTCATCTAGTTAAACTCTGTCCCTTTGAGGTGAAAATTTGTGCAGAAAATTTATCTTTTAAAATAAATATTGTTCTTAATCCTGATATGCAGCAGCAAAGTCTCTGCAAATTAATATTGTTGGAAGGGTAGAAAAGTTATATTTGAAATGTTTAAAACATATCATGAGATTAAGAATGATTAAAATCTTTTTAGCATGGAAGTTGTCTGTTATGAGCTTGTTGTGTTTTGTGTGTTCTGCTTTTTCAGAGGCAACGGAAACTAATACAGGAGCAAGTCCATGATGCTTCTACTGAGTTTAAAAAGTGGCTTGGTTTTTAATGTTTTTTGTCCTTGTCAGACATCTCTGACCCTTCTCTTCTCTATCTTTCTTTATTTACCCATGATTTTTATCCTTCAATCACCTCTTTTTGGAGTTATTTATACATTTTTCTCTTGTTTCCCTCCTACCCTACAGCTGCCCTTTTCTTTCTAACAGGAAGTGTAGAGATGCTGCTTATATTTTCCTAAATTTAATCATGTCATTTTACATGTATATTCAAGTAAAAAGGAAAAAACTCAACTTAGGAACTAAGCTGTGCAACTGAGGAAAATTACGGTGACTGGCTGGATATCTAATGACATTATTTCTTTCAGCACTTTGTGCTACCAGCACATTTTATTTGTGGGAGACTGTTCTGCTGTTATTGTCCTTATTTTAAGTCTTTAACTCACGCTGTGAATGAAATGTGAGCAAAAGAGTCACACACCTAGATAAATATATTTGAGCTGATCAACACAGGCTGTTTGTGTTTCTTCATGTGAGAAAAAGAAATGAGAAATTATGCAAAAAGAGACAGGTGGGAGCAGGACTTGGGAATGAAGAGGAAGCGTGTGAGAAGTTGAGGAAGCGAGATATGATGAGAATGCTTGTCCCATGACAGGCTCCAGTGCAATCAGCTAAATCACATTAATGCTGGAAGGAAAAGACGTGGTAGTAAAGAGATGTAGAAGTATAAGGAAAATGGACTGGTTCCTGTCTTTTAACGACAACACCCCAATGCAACTTGCTTTCAGTCACTCCAGGTTGAGCTTCAACTCTTCACATCCTCTTCACCTTCAGCTAAAATGCTTCCCTCTTTTCACTCCCCACTTGTCCTACTTTCACATTCTTTTCTCTCCTCCCGCTTTCTTGATGCTGTTTATCTGGAATCTTCTTCTTCACCTTTGAAATCTTCCTTTTTTTTTAACCTTCCTGCCTTTATCCTCTGCTTCCTAAAGTTCCTCTCATCCTCCTCTCTTCATCCCTCTTGTAGAGTCATCCATGAGTTGTGTGTGTGTGTGCTTGTGTAATGCATGCCTGCAAGCTCGCCTTTAAGTGTGTGTTTGAGTGTGACGGCAGAGATGAATTGGTCTGTATTTAGAGTAGCAGAATATCAATAAACACAAAAGGGGAAATCACGCTTGTGCTTTTTGTCACTTTCTTCTACACAAACACATACACACACACACACACACACAGTTTTGTTCCTGAGGTGCTGGGAGGCTGCTGGAAGGGTCACTCAGTATCACGGTGGGTTGCCTTCCACTGTGTAGCGCCACAGGTTGCTAAACAAGGGGTTGAGAAATGGGCCGCTCCTGAGCAGGCGAGGATTGATCGGCCAAACGCCTCTTTTATCTTCTTCCACTCCTTTCAGTCTTCCCTCCTGTCTCCTATTTTCATTCTCTCGCCGTCTTTCTTCCCCTCTATTCATCGCCTGCTTTCACATTCCTATGTTCTTCACCCTAACCTCCTCATGTTTCCTTTATTATTCCTCTCCCTGTTCTCAAACAAACTTTACCATCTTTACCCCCATTGTTTCCCCGCTGATTCCTCCATTTATCTCCAAATGCCTCGACTCCTCCTCCGTTCCTTTTGGTTCTCCTCCTCACTGTCTTATTTACCTCCTCCAAACCCCTGTTCCTCTTCACCAGACTCCTTTCTTCATGTTTCTAGTTCAATTTCCTGCCTCCTACTCGAGCCACCTCTTAGCCTCTTTGTCCTGCTTCCTCTGCTCTTCCATCCTCTCCTCTTGTCCTTTCCTCCATTCCTTCAAGTCTCCTCTCTTCTCTTTAGCCGGTCCTGACAGCAATAGAGGCTGTCCAATAAAACAGGCATAAAAACCCAATCCCTGTCTGGGTTCAATTTCCACAAACACACACACACACACACATACACACAAAAACACACTCAATGCCAACATAAATCAGACATAAAAAGCCAATCCATGTCTGCAGTCAATTTCCATAAAGATACAAGGGGGACGCTCCAGGAAGAGATGAGATTGAATGCATGTAATGTGTAATATAAAATGTGCACACGTGTGTAAGTCTGTATTTGTTTACTTATATTTTAGATGAAGTGACTGTAGATGATTTTCCAGGTGCCCATTTTTCTGCATAATTTCCTTGCGAGTGTGTGTGTGTGTGTGTGTGTGTTTTTCAGCTCCCAGGTGGTGGAGACACAGTGTGAATGCTAGTGGTTGTTGCTATGCTAATGATCCCTGTTTACATCACACATCACACCACAGGCTTCATCACATTATACCCAGTGGGACTAAATGCCACGCATGCACATACACACACGCACACGCACTTCCCACATGCAACTTCCTGCTGATGGAGTGGTTCATTCACACACATACATCTTTAGTGATCAGGCGCAGACACACATTCATTCTTTGTACATGCATAGTGCATGGATTTGACATGTAAAAACAAACACAAATATTTATCTAGGCAGCTAGGCTGTCAAACGTAGGTCTGTGCATGTGCACATACACACATACACACCCACACCGATGTTGCTTCTAATGAGGAAGACATGTTTGCAGCGCTGTCAAAAACTGCATAGTTTGATCAGTTTCTAACACCAGAATTAGGCTCCTCCTGTACGTGTGTGTGTGTGTATATCTGTGTGGCTTAAAAAAAGATCTGTCACAGCGCAATTAAATACAAACGCAGAAAGCTCCATCACGTGTGCAGATATGCAGCAACATGCACGGCCTGTGCAAGTAAGCAGAAGACATGATACATTTACCAATCGTATTGTCTTCACCTGTCGCAGTGTGCACAGGTGATACAAGTTGTGGAGAGACCCTGCAATCATGAAGAACTTTTTCTTGTATTTACAACTTGTCAAATCCTGAAGTCAACAGTTCAGCCAAGAAAGAAACTTACTCCTGCGTCTAATTAGGCCCTAAAAATGGATGTGTGTTCCTTTGAATGTGTTCACTTTGAAGTTTTTCCCGTAAAAAAAAAAAAAAAAAAAAGTGATCTACACTTTCTTCCTACTTATCATGGGTTGGGTTGCGGGGGCTGGTGCCTCAGAAGGGAAGCCTAGACTTCCCTCTCCAGCCACATTTGTCAGCTTGTCTGTGGGGATTCCACAGCACTCCCAAGCTAAAGAGATGAAGTCTTTCCAGTGTATTCTGGGTCTTCCCCCGGGTGTCCTCCTGATGGGATGTGCCAGAAACACCTCACCAGGGAGGCGTTCTGATCAGGTGCCTGAACCACCACATCTGACCACTCTGCATCCTAAATTACTTTGCTTCTACTTGCCAAAAAATGTCTTGAAGGAAACATAGAAGGAAATGTATCAGAACAGAGGTTTAGGATTTTTTTTTTTACAAGTGGTTCTGTATTGTTTTCATAACCATCAGTACCAGTCATGTTTATTCTAAATACACAACTGGTTCCTCATGTGAAGGTCATGTTCCCTGGAGCAGATCTGATCCCAGTTCAAGTTTTTTTTTTTTAATAATCTCTTAAACACTTTAAATCTTAAGGAAAAGGTAACAAATACCTCAAGCAAGCAAGTTTTTTTTTTTTTTTTAAAGGACTTGTTCAAGTTTTGCATCTTTGAGAAGAACAGGATGAAGTGGCTTAGGCATCTGGTTATGATGCTTCCTGGACACCTCCCTGGGGAGTTGTTCAGGGTACGCCCTGCCATGGGGAAGGCCCCAGGGAAGACCTGAGATACAGTAGAAGGACTATACATCTCGGCTTACTTAGGAACGCCTTGGGATTCCCCTGGACAAGCTGGAAGAAGTGGCTGCTGAGGGGAAAGGCTGGGCTGCTTGGGTTACAATCTGATCATGGATGAGCAGTGAAAGATGGATAGATAGATGGATGAATTAGTAAATAAAAAATATGATGCAGAACTTCATCCATTTAATCTAAAGTGCAAATTTAAACTAAAAACAAAGATAATTGTATCATATCTAGCTTACATGTTATGAAAATCAAGCTTGTGCATGTGCAAAATGTAAATCTCCTCATGCATGTACTTGCTGTCGGAGCTACTCGCACTTCCACAAGGACATAATGTGTGATGTGGGCAGCACACAGATTGCAGGGACACATACATGCACAAACACATGTTTCTGTCTCTTCCTGTCTCCCATAAACACACACACTCACACACATCATGTCACAGAGGACAGAGTGACCTGTGCAAGTTAAGCACTACACACCACTTTCCTGTAATAACTAGTGCGACATCTAATCCTGTTTCCATTAGGCGTATGTGCCAGAAGGATGTGTGTGTGTGTGTATGTAGTTTCTGCTTGCTGGAGAATATTGCATGCAGGTTTTACAGTGATGTGTGTCAAAGAATGAGTGTCCATGCAAGTGTGCATGCTCCAGGGTAAGTTGACTGTGGGAAATGTACACAAATGTTGTGTTATAGATGTGTGTGTGTGTGTGTGTGTGTGTGTGTGTGTGTGTGTGTGTGCTTGTGTGCATGCACATGCGAATGTGTCCAGTCTTTAATTCTCTCTGTGCTGTGAAGTGCTGAATCAGCTTAGCCCTGATAGATCTGCTCAGTCCTGGCTGGTTCTTCGACTGGGCAATAACAGTCTTGTACAGACTTGCATGCTGAGTCACTCAAAAGGAAAAACACACTTTTCCGAAGATTATCACGCTAAAAATGCAACACGAAAACATGTGCATGTAATTAAAACAATTTCATAAACTTTGAATACTAATTGTGATGCACACTGTGACAAAAACCACAACCTCCTAAACTCTCATGCATGTCCGCTGATCCGAAGACAAGTTCCATTTCCAGTCCCCGTGTGATCTACTAATAAGAGTCAAGATTAGAATTTTGTATCATAAATTTGCAATTCAAATCACTTGAAGTACTCTTGAACTAATTCTTGGCAGTATGGCTGAAGCAATGACAGGTCTAGGGTACTCACACACAAAATGACCACACTGCAGAGGTGAGGCGGCGCCTTTTCAGATCATCAGAGAATTAAAGTGCTTTTTGTGACCCTACTGTGCAAAGCATGAGCTTTAACAGTGGGAACACTGAAAATAATTGATGTAGCTCCAGAAAAAAAACTCCAGCTGAGGCAAAAGTATTACTTTGGGAAATGTTTCTTTTTTTCCTGTCTTAATAATTAGCCTGGTCTTAAACTTGACATTCGTGTCAGGAGACCCCAATTTGATGTGTCTTTGATGGCATCAAACATAAAAGATTTTTCAGCTAATAGCTAAACTTTCTACTATAGTTAATTACGGTCTGTGCAGCAACGGCTCAACCCATTGTCATTCTCAACACCAGCCCAATTCCAGTGTGAGATCAGTTTTTTTATTCATTTTTGCCTCATTTACTGCTTGGTTTGTAGAAGACAGCAGTAGTGTTATAATAATAGAGGTATCCACAAAGTATATTTTGGTGGAATACAAAAAACAAAACATAAATAAAACCCTGCTTTACAATGCTGAATGGGTGAATGAAAAAAAAAAACTGTAGGATTTCTGATTTGGAGACCATTATTTTTTATTTTTTAAAAAGCTAACCCCCCCCCCCCCCCACACACACACACACCTCCGCCTTTGTTTTTACTGAGTTGCACATTGAATTCTACAATATCCTCTTACAAATCTACTTAAATCTGTTCTTAAGAGGTTTCTTAGCAAAGCTTCATCAGGTTCATGAATTTCGCAGCTTTACCCCCAATCAGCTGCTGAATTTGCTCCTGTGTTCCACATAAGTGGAATCTGTTTCACAACATACAGCAGTCTCATAAATAAAGTTTAAAATTACAGTTCTGTGGGAAAAAAAAAACCTCATACTATTCTATTCTTCTGATCTCTCTGGGCTTCTTTTCTTACACTCGGCTCTCAATTTCCTTTTATTTTTCTCACCGCAGGAGCGATGCTGGCAAGGTCCAGTCATCCAATTATCCAATCAGTACACTCACTGTTGGGTATATCTCCCACTATACACCTCCTCACCTCACTCCATCACCTTCAGTCAATTTACCACACATGCCTTTCATATCCTTTTGCCTTCCCACATTTCTCCCATGTCGTATCCAGTATAACCTCGTCATTCTGCTACAGTACAAGGCTGGGCCTGTGTTGCTCCAAAGCACTTAGATTAATTTAACTTCTCATTCCCACTTGTGCCACTTGCTCCAAATCTGAAGGAAGTTGAAATCATATGATTATAAAAACTGCAAAACATCCCACATCTCTGTCTCTATCAGTTCCATTTGCATCTCCAAACTTTAAAGCACAATGCACGTAAATGTACTTTTATCAGCCGCTAAAACTCCATATATTTATGGTAAAACCACAGCTGTAGAAAAATTATGGATTTAATTATATTAAGATTCTTCCCTTAATAATTTCAGACATCCAATTTATTTTGCTTCTGGGAATACATCTACTGGGAAATATTACTTGCTAACATAGATGGCAATATTTTCCTGATGGACGTAACAAAACAGAGGAAAAACATTTAATTTACAGACTTGTATCATTGCGGATATGACAAAAGCTTTTTATTTAAATGAGCTCAGTGGCTGAAATCATCATAATTCATTTATTTTGAAAGTGGCCTCAAAGTTGTTTTCCATGTTCAAATGTGTGTTTGTAGAGTAGATTATACAGTAAAACAACTAATTTTCACATGCATTTGATCTGATTAGATAAAAAAAAAAAAAAAAAAACAGTGGTAAAAACAGTATACCAACGACTGTACAGAGAAAGCTGCAATTACAAAAAAAGGAAAAACAGAAAGTTATTCTGAAGAAAGCAGATACAGAAAACAGGATGTAAACTACAAAAATACAATGTAATCTGCCTCACATCTTCACTCCAAAAGTATAGAAGAGAACAACAATACATTGATAGAGAGGTGTGTGTAATAAGAAAAATGTTTTTGTGTAATTTGAACCAGGGAGTGCAAAGCTTACAGCATCACTGTATTTGCAGGCCTGCTCTAAAAGCAGAGAAATAGGAAAAAAAAAAACCCTGTCATTTGCTTGTTTTAACAACTGTGTTGCCGTAACTTTTAGTGTCATATATATGAGGAGATATATAATCCCTCCAACATGCTCTGGGTCTTTCCTGGGCTCCACTGGGCTCTCGTCCCAGTTGGGCATGCTTTAAAAACGACCAGGACATATCTTAACCAGACATGTACCACCTCAGATGACACAGCTCTACTTCCAGTTCCACTCACTTTAGCTCTTTGTGTCCAGAATCTTTGGTCACTACCATAGACTGTATATAAAGAGATGGACGGAGCCTCCATGACGTCACCCGTAGGTTTCTGAAGAGCTGAATTGAAGCTCGGTGGGCGGTTCCTACCGTTGCCATCTTGGCAGTGTCATGCGTGTCGTCTCGCCCGGAAAATACAAATACGGGCAAAGAGGTGGAGCTGAGAGGAGAGCCGTGAGTGTCATGGTGGATGATTGACATCGAGCGAACTTCGAGCTTTCTGTAGCTAAAAGCTAACCAAGCTAACCCGGAGATAAAAAGGAGCAAACCAGCAAACGGAGGTAAACGGGCTAAAGCTAAGTCACGTTGTTAACCGGCTAAAAACCGCGGTTGTTCTACGTTCTTTTGACTTGAAGCGGGAGACTGGGTACCTGTCAATCGAAAGGACACGCCCCTAAATATGCCAAACTTCGAGATTAAATTACTTTTAACGGGCGAGTTAAAAGTAATTTTACTGTTGTCATGATGGTAAACCTGACCTATAAACCGAAAATGGATTTTTCAACCAGGCTGTAAACATGTTGATTTCTGCTGTGAAGGTTATTTCTGCTGGAGGTTGCCGCTTGGAAAAACCTCTAAAATGAGACGACCAGGACGTATCCTAACCAGACATGTACCACCTCAGATGACACAGCTCTACTTACAGTTCCACTCACTTTAGCTCTTTGTATCCAAAATCTTTGGTCACTACTGAAATCTCATGTCCATAGATGAAGGTTGTCATTAAAATGAACTGAAAGCTTCGCTCCTTCTATACAACTCTGGACTGGTGTAACAGCATCAATAATGCTGATGAAGCACCGATCCTTCTGTCAGCTTCTCTCTCCAGTTTGCCATAATCTCTGAACAAAACCTCAACATGCTTATAATTATTGAAAAGCATTCAGGCCATGAGAATCTTGGTCTCAGACTGAAAACAATAGGGCTAAATAAAAATGAGCGTTGTTCAAAGTTTCTGCAGTGACTGAAAGGCTGAGTATGGTTGAATGTAAACATCACCGCTCCAGTTGCTTTAAAATCCCTACACTGACAACCTATCCAATGTGTGTATCAACGGATCTCCCAGTTGTTACAGAGGAAGGACAACCTACCCTATTGTAGTTCTTTTTGGTGGCTTAAACCACTTTCATCCAGTTTGAATAAAATAAATCTCTATAAAGAAAAAAAAATCATCTACCGTCTTGCCCTGCAATGCATCGACACCCTTATTTATTTTCACACAGAAACCATATGTGTATGTGCAAGCACACTTGCAAATCAACATCAATGCTAAGGAAGCACCTTGCGTGCACGTATTATGTGTTGTGTGTGTCTCTTCAGCCTTAATTTGATGTCTAAATAAATGGTTCCTGCCCCCCCGGGGTTTCCCTGCAATACATCACCGCGACAACAATGGAACTGCCGTTGTCATCATCCCAGGGGAGCAGCCGCTTTCTCGTTCATGCATAGCCTTGTGGGAAATATGGACCTGTGAACAATACACAGACGCTAAATGATGTGCACACTGAATGCTCGCTTTCTGATACAATGTGCACTCAAACAGAACTCCAAGCCTGCTCGTTTTTTTTCCCATCGATTATGTTTCCCTCCGTATGCCCACTCTTTCCAGCTTGCTTCTTTTAATGGCAAGACTTTTCTCATGTAAAGGTGACAGGTTTGAAAATAAGTAATTTGGTTCCTTGAAATGCTAACAAATACAAATGCAATTCTAAAAAGACCACTAACAGGAGCAGATATAAAAGACCTCCCCCCCATACCAGCTTTCACCATCTTCAGCCATCATTATTTAATCAAATACACAGTTATGTAGGCAGTTCATCAAAATGGGTTGAGAATAGGCATTTAATGCTTTAAAAGCCCTGCTGAAACTTTGAAAATAGTATCACACAATAAAATCTACACAAGCCAAAACAATAGAATTCAAGACTGTAGACAGGAACGCAGATGCACTAATAAGAGAAAAAAAATTAATTTGAAGTCAATTACAGACAAAAGCTGTTTACTTATGACTACCCTGAGCAAAGCAGGTACATTATAATGTTACTGGCCAACAGCATTTGTTGTGAATGTCAAGCTTCCTGTTCTTTATGAATACAACAAGATTTGAATAGTTTTCAAACTTGGTCCGATGAAACATTCGAAGGGCTGGATCCAAACATCCCAGTTTGCGTGTAGTAATTTGCTTAAATTTTGTGCATGGCCCCTCTTGGGTCTGGCCTTGAAGTGGCAAGGGGGCTTGTGTGCTCCTCTGACCCCTGAAGAGCATTACCATTGAGAGTTTGCTCCTGTTAGGGTCATCCTTGATGGGCCAGTCTCCAGGGCAGGTTCCAGACAGACATAGACCCCAGTGTGTCGATACACAGTCAGGAGACAGCCCCACCTGGCGACTATCCTGCAAAGGGCTAACAACCCACTCAGGAGAAACTTTTTGTCACAAAACCAACCAAAAGAAGAAACCGTACTGTGTAAGTTGGTAACTGTATGAGCAGCTGGCTTAAGACCACCAAAATTGGAGAAAAATGGTTCACCTGGTCAGCTCAATGCTCAGGGACAGATGTCCCCTCCCTCACAGAAGCCCAAGTTAGTAGAGTTACTCTGTGCATGGAACTGAACCATGTTTGCAGGTGATTTAACAAGAGTGATTGTGTAAATGGGTGGCAGATGCAAACATGTCGCTATTTAAATAAAGGTTTTGTACATGACATGATTTGTAGCATGGTGAGTTCGGAGAGAAAGCAAAGACCTACAGCAGAGAAATCTGACTGCCACTCAAATACTATATAAGAATAAAGAAGTTAATTCTGTCAGTAAAAAGATGCAAACAGTGGATGAAATATTAAGACATTAGAAAGTAAACAAAAGCAAAACTTGTTATATAATAAAACATCTGCAGACAAAACGTGTGACAGAGTAGGGTGTGGGGTAGGGGCGTTCAGGTCTGGTCCTCAAGTGCCAGAATTCTGAAGGTGTTTTATGTGCATTATGGCAAAGTTATGCAGACCTTCATTGGCTGTTGGATCCATTTAATGGTGTGTGGAACAGGAATAAGTGGAAAACCTGAAAGCCCTTGAGGACAGACTTTGGACTCCCCTGGTCAGGGGGATATGCACTGTTGCCTTAAAAAAAGAAAGAAAACATGAGTGAATATGACATAAGCTCTTGTTTTGAAAGGCCCAATTGGGAATTGGGGGACCGCAGAGAGTTGAATCTGGATGGCTCTGAAATTTTTGATCCCAAGCAATATCTGTCATTTGCAGGTATGAGTGACTCCTATCCATCCTGAGTCCATTCAACAGTTCTATGGCAATGCTGCATAAGTGATATATTTTAATGATGGTTTTCCTATTTATCCTCAAAATATTCACAGGAGGGTGAAAATATACTATGCCTCCTTGTTTTGTTTTGATGTCTCCTTTTAGTGACAACTGCAGGCGTGTTCAGCATTATGCACACACAATGTTTGCATACCGGATTCAGACGCATGAAATATAAAATACAGTTTTTATGATCAAAATTGCTCTCAGGATTGAGATATCACATTGAGGTAACTAAATGAATATATTTACATTTTCTCCTCCCAACGCATGTGAATGCCCCATGTTGCATATTCATTGTGGCAGATGTACAAACTAGGTGCAGGCAAGTTATTTTGCACCTTTTGAAGGACACAACCCTCGATGTGTGCTGTTTGTTAGTAAATCCGTTTGCATATTTCTTATTGCGTGTGAAATAACTTTTCACACGCTTTTGTAAACGCAAACCTTTAGTGGATCCAGCCCTAAATATTTTTATGATTGTTGTGCAGCCCGGGAAAGAAGTTTCTTCACAGGACACAATAAGTGGGGTTCTCTTGCAGCAGTTTATTGTCTTAGACAATCCAACTGTCTGCAGTACTGAGTACAGTCTACTTGACAAACAAGCAACATTAATAAAAGAAACATTAACCATAACAATATGGCAGTGGACTCTGGGTACTGGCAGAAAGACATACAGAAGATACTTATTTACTGGTTATCCAAAGCCTACTAACTGACACATGTAAAGTAGAGGGCATGGCAGTATCAGTCCAGACCACATGCAGGCCTTCTGTATAAACCATTTAACAATAAACAATCACATTGTAATACAGGCAGAGAACATCTCAAATGGAACCCCAAATACACACTTGCCAAAACCAGCAAATATATACCTTTTTGATGCAGACAAACTTTGAATCACCAGGTATAGTTTCTTAACTAGCAACTTCCTTTCCAGTTAGGTCGAACAGGAAGAGGGGGCAAAATGTTTGAAGGAAAGGTTTCTACTCCTGGGACACTGCCATCTGGTGGCCAAAATTTACAACATGGCATGCCTTTACATCTCGAGATATCAAAACAATGAAAACTGCAGCAGAGGATAGACAAACCATGAATGTCACAAAACACAACAAACCACGCTAGAACATTTCTTAGAAAGACTTAGAAAGAGAAAATTATTTTAGTAATTTCTCACCTGTCTAAGTTGTCATTTTTTTCTCTTTGGTTTTGTGCTGGGCTGAAAGAAAGAATTACTGTTAAATGATAAATTATCAAATGCTTTTAAACTACCAGATGTTTATCCTAAGGATTAGCTGGCACTTCAGGTCTGACAAGATTTTTCTTTTCCTTTTTTTTAAAAAACTTATTTAAAGATAAAAATTGTGAATTTTTTTTTTTCAAAAGATAAAAAACTAAATCAGTTTTACAATGATTTAATTGACATATTATAATAATTGTGTTTCTAGTCAATCATTAACAGAAGTTTAAATATTTCTGATTCGCTAATATTTTTCCTGGTTTGGTAAGTAAGACTTCAATAATAGAAAAATAAATGGTAAACATGCAAATCTCCAACTAAAAATCTCAGCACTGTTTAAAATGTTGAGTAAATATGATTGATAAACATCTTATAAAAGTTCATTCCCGCAATTAAAAGCTGTAGAGTCTTAACTGGGGGTCGGGCACTCAGTCTTATTTATCTGTCAGTCGAAGATGCTTTTCTTTCTTTGCCTCTTTGACTGTTACTAAACTCAATGTAAAATCATCTCAATTTATCTTCCAAAACAAATCTCCCTCTAGACTTGCAATCAATTAACTCACTGGGAAATCAATTAAGCCCGTTGCTAAACAAGCTATTAATAGAAATCTGACTAACAATAGGGAATCATATATCATGATGAGAACAGTGGCTGTTTTTAATTAGCAATATTTAACATCTTTAATTATGAGGACCTAATGAAGAGATATGACTGAGCAGTAACTCTTTCCATGGTTGATTTTCCTTAAGATTTGATTATGTTTTTGTGTTTCACAGCCAAATATTAAGTCTTTACCAGCCCAGCTGAATATCATGTATTTATTCATTTAAGCTTATAAAAATTTTGATTGTTCCACAATAATTTATATGAATGACTTTCGCAACACTTATTATATGAATTTTATAATCCAGATGCCAGACACTTTATTCCAAACTGGCTTTTGTATTTTAGCTCCGAGGGAACCATTTTATCCAACCAATCACTTTTAACTATTTGTTTGATTTAAAAATGTTCTTACAATGTGTTTCTAATTAACCATTGTAGACAAAAGGTAAAATCAAATAAGCAAGTAAGGTTCAGATACTTTTTAAGGAAAAAGTGATAAGAGGAACCTTCTCTCTCAAATGGAAACCAACCACTGAACTATCTGAGCAGCAACTTTGCAAGAAGGAGGGGAAAAGGGAAAAAGACTCGCAGACAACGCAGACAACTACAGTTGTGTTAAAATGTATTGGCACTCCCCCATTAAATATGGTAAAAAAAAAAAATACAGCTGTCAGAAACTGAAATTTGACTACATATCTTTAAAACTGGGCTGCATGGTGGCACAGTGGTTAGCACTGTGGCCTCACAGCAAGAAGGTCACTGGTTCAATCCTTGGCTGGGGGAGGGGTTCAGTCAGGGGCCTTTCTGTGTGGAGTTTGCATGTTCTCCCTGTGTATGCGTGGGTTCTCTCCAGGTACTCTGGCTTCCTCCCACCATCCAAAGACATGCATGTTAGGTTAATTGGTTACTCTAAATTCTCCTTAGGAGTGAGTGTGCGCGTGAGTGGTTGTTCGTCTCTGTGTGGCCCTGCGATGGACTGGTGAGCTGTCCAGGATGTATCCTGCCTGTTGCCCAAAGCCAGCTGGGATAGGCTCCAGCTTCCCCACGACCCTGAATTGGATTAAGCGGTTCAGAAAATGAATGAATGAATCTTTAAAACTAAATGACATTAAGATTGCAATGACATTGAATTGTTGTTGAACAGAAATATATAATAAGATTTAAATGAAGAAAAAAAAAAAACTTGAGGAAATCGCCGCATTCAGGGGTTTTCTATAAGTCTCAATCATACTTCGGCACCTGTTGGCAGGTATTCTGGCCCACTGCTCAGCAGTAAAGTGCTCTAAATTTACTATACCAGTGTTGTTTTTATTTTATTTTTTAATTATTCTCTTCAACAAAAGCTCAAAAGCAGTGTCTCTATTCTCTAAACTGTTATTCAGCAAATATTAATTTATTTTGACCTTTTCCAGTCTCTAGATGTCTCTAGAATGACTTTTGTAATTTTTGCCTTTATTTAACAGGAAGATGCCAATAGACTTGAGCACTAGTGCAAAAAAGAGCCGAGGAGTCAAAAATAACTAATGAAGTAATTCAAATGAGTGTTCATGTGTCATGCTCTGTTCATCAAACAAAATTTAAAAGAAAAAAGAAACAAGAATAGTTTTCCACATCACATCCAGGTTATCATTTGGCATTTTGTGCTTTCACTATTATCTTGATAAATAATATCTAGGCCTAAAAGATACAATGTGCCAAAATGACTGCCATCAACTGGTAAAAATGGGCACAGACGCGCACATTGTTTGCTGCAGATCCGAGGGGGACACAAATGCTCTCTTAGAGCTGCTCCCAAACCGGGATAAATGCAAAGGGTTGTGCTAGGAAGGGCATCCAATGTAAAATGCGCCAACCATGTGAATAGGGCTTCTGTATCGGCTCGGTAGTTGGAAACCGACGATTCTCTGTAGCGACCACTATAGCCGAAAGTAAAACAACAATGTTTCCACCAACTTTTCCATTGGTGAGACAGGGTTGTAACACTGGGTTTTAAGGTGTTACTCATCCCGAACAATGCTCTAGCACCTATCAAAGCTGGTACTGCAGTTTTAAAGATCACAGCTGTTTCTCCATTCAGAGACATTGTAGTAAAAATGGTGGCGCAAATACAGCAGCTGCCATTTGTGTAGACGCACAGTGAGCAGATATAAACGGCCCATTCATTCTAAGAGAATCAAAACAAGTTACAGCTTGTAATGATTTATTAAACTATCGTCATTGCACCGCACCTTTAACTTCAACTTTACTTCAAGATTCAAACTTTAACATTAAAACTGTTTGAAATGGTGTACTATTTATTTACAAAGTCCAGGCACCATATTAAATTATCTGCAGCACAACAAAATATAGAAATACGGTAAAATATCACAATATGGCAACAAAACCAGAATAACAAGTCATTAAAAGAGACGCAGAGTGAAACTGAAGACTGAGAAACATGAGCGATTCAAAGAAAATGCAAAACAAGAACAAAAAACTACAATTAAACTATTCTTACAACACATACAGCAGGCACCTCACCCTGCTGACATTTGCAACTTGGGATGGCAACTTGGTATTCTTCATTTCAAGCTGTATGACCAATAAAATGGGTGGCAACCATGACAGCAATTCAACTGCATGCAAAATGAAAGTAAAGACGCGTCATCATTCATTACATTTCTATGCTATGAAGAACATTAGAACACTTTGGAGTGTAGCTTGATGTTTCAAGGTTGATGCTAGCAAACATATTTGTCCTTATCATCAACATTCAAATATGCATTTCTAACAAGTGCTTATATGTTGCAATGTGAGTGATTGAGGGAAGAAGTGACTGGTACAGATGAAGCACCAAAGCAAAACAACAACAACAACAAAAGAAACAAGGGAGAAGAGGAAAGACACAGAGATGGTGGTGATAGCTGTGTAAATATGTCAGTGTGGATGAGCCAGGAAGCAGGGGAGTTGACCTTGGTCATAGTTTAGGACCTGTCTTTTATCCAGCTTGTGAGCCGCACCGAGAGCCCTTTGTCTGCTCTCTGCCATATTGTTCTCCTTCTTTCTCAACCATTATTTCTTTCTTTTTGTCTACTCGGTCCGCTTTTCATCTATCTAATTCCTCTGCCTCATTTTATCGCTCACCTCAAAATTCAATTCAGAAGCTTTGTTATCACTTTGAAAGCTTTGCATGGTCAAGCTTCCTTTTACATTACACTTTCTGCAGCCCAGGGCAAGTTGGCTGCACTTTGCTCGAGACCTAAAATCAAAGGCGCTCGGCTTTATGCTTTTGATGTCAAAGCTTTCACACTTCAAAAAACCCCTACTGCAAAACATGTGGACTCAAGACCCACTTGTTGTTTGGATTATACAGTTTTTTGTTACATTTTGGTCTTAATTTGTTGCTGGAAAGCCTCAGTAGAATGTCTAAGTGGAGTTTTCTTACTTTATTGTGATTTGGTTTAAATCTACAAAACTCATGTAGTCAATGTAAAAGTTGGACCCCTGTGACCCTCGGGAAAGCCCACCCAAACTCTGGACAGACTTTAAAACATATTCAACAGAGCAATAATTGAAAGCTTTCTTCTAATCTTGAGCATAACTCAAGGGTGCTTACTCCAAACTACTTCGAAGCAGATGGCCTGATGGTGATTTCCCCCAAAAGTCATTTCTGCAATTCTGATTTCTCTTGGAATTTATGTCAATATAGATAATCTACATACTTTGTGTAATGGACTTGGCAGAATGTTTCCTCACCTTTTAGGAAATATATCAGGTGGTGGATGAAATGCAACTAAGTATGAAGGATTAATGAATGAATGGACGAATGAATAATTAACTGCAGGTCTACTGAAACAGGACCCTATTCGGCTGTTTACAGTGGAAGTTGACTCTCATGACAACATGAGAGGCCTAAACACTTGATGAAAAAATATTTATAAAACTGGTGTAAGCAAATACTTTTATTTAAGTATTTCTGTTGCATTATTCAACCATTAAATAGATTTATTTTTAGAAAATAAATAGTAAGGTTATTGCCACAACTCAAAGCAATAGCAGTAAAGTATCATTTTCATTGTGTTACTTTATACATTTTTTTTTTTTCATTTATTCATTTGAAGGGATTTATGGAAATAATATGCAAAGGTAGCACATTTGAATCTGAGAACTCTGGTCATCCTACAGGCAAATGCAGCAACATAACATTAAAAAAAGATTATTCAGAGGGGATGGACCTTTACAAAGCTATAAAATGCTGGCAAAATGTTTTTCTGTATGTCATTCTTATTGTACCATAACATTTATTAGTCTGACGATGCTGTATAAGAAATAATAGACTTCATGGAGATGCCAACTTGTTTTACTCCACTGCAGTCAAGGCAAGGCTGTTTTCATTTCAAACAAATGCAAGATACTTTGATAAATATCATGGCTACATGTATTTAGAAGAACTTGTCCATGCATTTATCTTTAATAGCCGAGACATCTGTAAGGCTGTCCTTACAGTTCTCCCTAAAGACTCCATCAGACAGCTGCAGATAGTCTGCAGCTGTTGACTGGAACTGCTAGTTAAAACACTTTACAACATCAATGTCTGTGTCTATTATTTGATTTAGTTTTATCTACTAAAATCCATTTAAATAAAGAAAATGTTGCTTTTTGGACCAAATATTGTTATGCAATTAATCAAGATTAATTACTTTTAAGCTTATATGTACATGCATATTTATAATTTATGTGGCACCATTGTATGTTTGTGCATCTGTGCATGAGTGAGATAAGGCAGGATTAATGGCTTCTTGTCAAAAAAGCTCCAGATGATGAAATAGTCAAAGTGCATGCAGATGGAAACTAGGAAATCATATCATGTAAGAGCAAAAATGGACAGATGGAAATGTGTTGAACGATATGAAGAAGAGATTTTATTCTTTTAAAACAATATTTTTTTTCATATAAAAAAAAAAAAAAAGAAAAGAAATGCAAAGCTCACCTTTTTGACCAGTCATTAAATATGAAATAAACTTTATTTGCATTTCAGGCAATTTCCCTTTCATTAATGAATTCCCTTAAGGGGAGTCCATGGAATTTAAAAATTACAAAGATCCTAAGTGATCAAATTCAAAGATGAGTAATATAGTTTCCGGCAAATGAGAGAAAACTAATATAAAAGCATCAGTAAAGTTCCGTGTGAAATAAAAAAATAAAAAAAACCCTAGAAGAGGAGAAAAAATGACTCAAAGATGTGGGAGTAAGTTTAAATAGCAAATACTGCTTTGCTAGAGTTAAGACGTTTGGTTGGGTTATGCATGGAAACAAATTCTTGGAAGGAAGGTGTGATGCACAATTTCATTTACGATCCTTCTGAAAGAAGATGCATTTTCCTGTCAGGTGATGCTAATGGACACACATAGATGAATACGCAAGTTGAACATTCATGTATGCAAAATCGTAGCAATGAGATTACGCTGATGTCACCTTGAGCAAGAATCCGCACACGCTCTGTTGGCCAGCTAATGGACCAACTTAGCGTGAGTTGGCTCCATCAGTGAGCTGCTGTTTTGGATTTATTACATGTAGCATGACAAATGTAACTATGCTCATTATGTGAGTACTTTCTGTTCTGCATTTCTGCTCACTGAAGGATACCTTTTTCACCATTTGCATTTTACTTTGTGTGTGGCCAATTACACCATTCACACACTCAGGTATCCTCCTGGACTATAATAGCCCTGGAGGGACATATGTCCTCCTCAAAAACCCAAAGTAATTGTTACAAAAAGTCTCTTGTAGTTTAACTCTGCCCTCAGGACTTGCTCCAGAACAATATATTTTATGACCTAGCTGCTATATAGACGTTTTTAGGTCCATATAGCAACTAGGTCATTAAATATTTTGCTCTAGAACAATATATTTTATCATCTAGCTGCTATATAGACCCAAAAATGTCTATTTACCAGGTAGACACATCCTATCTCATGCTTAACCACGACAACTGGTGGGAAATTATAAAACAGTTTGCTGTGGGGAGGATGTTCTCAGAGGGGTAAATTAGCGCTGATGCTCAGTTGCTTTGGCACCTGGCGAGGTTGTCAACTGCTCTACTGTGGGGGCAAAGCTACTTTAAAAATATTGCAGCGATATTCTAGTACGCTCCATTTCATTAAGTCAAATTTAAACTAATTTATGTGTTGTGTAAAGTATCTCATTGTTGGTAGAAATAATTGTGGCTAAGGAATGTTACTTGTAGTGGTAACTATTGAACCAGAGATGAACCTTGAAGTTGCACAATGTTTAGAAGCACTTCAGTGGCTACTCAGTCACATTTTTGTGACTGAGGGAAGAAAAGACAAAGAGCCAACAATCTTTTCAGTTCATAAAGTGGTTTCAGTAGAACTTTGCTGATCCAAAGATGCACACCAACAATTCCTTTAACCAAAATGACCAAATAAGGTGTGTGCTTATTGTTTGTGCTAAATCACATCTTTTGCAGGCTCATGTGCTTCCAGCGAATGCGTTGAAATTGCATGTGCAAGTATTCATAGTTCAGATGGGGTGTTACTGCACCTGATACCTTAAAAACAAATGCTAAGTGATGATGTTATTTAAAAGAGATTTATTTTTTCACAAGGTCCTTATGACTTCAGAGATGATTTCTTCAATTAGTTCAAAGTCAAAAAGTTCTTTGTAAGAATTAAAAGTGGGGCAGATCACCATTTACAGGCACCGTTTTTTATGTGCCTTACTTTGGTGTAAATATGTTAATGATGGCAATGCTATGATATATATATACTTGAAGGAAAAGGAGCAAGGTACTACTCAGTGCATCAGGTGACTTCCCCATGGCTGCATAACTGATGGATGGCCGGACTACCCCTAACTATAAGAGCAAAACCTGGTCAGTTGGGCCCTGTACATGCAGACTCTAACACAGGAGATGCTCGTATCCTAACTACAAGATTTGTTAAAAAGGAAGGTTTTCAGCTTGATTTTATTGGTAGAGAGGGAGTCTGCCTCCTGAACCCATAGTGGGAGCTGGTTCCCTAAGGATGAGCCTGATGACCAAAGGCTCATCCTCCCATCGTACTCTTAGAGACTCTGGGAACCACAAGTAAGTGAGTGAAGTGCTGTGTTTGGAATATATAGAGCTATGATATCTTTGATATACCATGGAGCTTGGCCATGGAGAGCTTTATATGTGAGGAGAAAAATGTTATACTCTGTCCTGGATTTAACAAGGAGCCAGCGTAGAGAGGCTAAAACTGGTGAAATGTGATCTCTCCTGCTCGTCCTCATCACAACCCTCGCTGCAGCATTTCAGCTGGAGACTTTTCAGGGTATATTTGGGACAGCCCATAAATAAGGAATCAAATCTTGAAGTAACAAAGGTATTAACTAGTTTTTCTGCATCTTTCTGAGATAATATGCCCCTAATTTTTGCAATATTACGCAGGTGGAAGAAGGCGGTTCGAGAAACTTGTTTTAAATGTGAGCTGAATGACACGTCCTGGTCAAGAATGACTCCTAGACTGACTCCAAGGTTGACCTGGACGTGTCATTCAGCTCACATTTAAAACATTTAAAACACAAAATACCTTGGCTTTCTCACTTTTTTACTCTTAAAAAATCAAAGTTTGAGGAAAACATGAACTTTATACATAAAGCACTGACCATAAGTGGTACTTCATATATAATTATCAAAATAATTATGCAAACCTAACTCTAACATGTTAAGTTTTAGTGCTCTTTTCAAAGCAGAGTGGGATGTGAAATACAGACGTGGCAACGAAACTATTTACTGTGAAATGTCACAGAGGTGGTCTAAAGGTTTTAATTCACTGCTGGATAATGAGAGGAAAAAGTGTAAATGGGAGTCTGCAATCATGCCTGGATAAATGAGCGTGTGTGTGTGTGTGTGTGTGTGTGTGTGTGTGTGTGAAAGAGAGAGTTTGGGAGGAAGAAGGAGGTGTATCATCAGTACAGCTGGTGAACCTCTGGGTTGCCGGCGGAAACTCCAATCAGACCAGCTGAAGCCATCTTGCTTCCTGATGTGAGTCCAGATTAAACCCCCAGGAATGACCTCAGCTGTCATTGATATAAATGCACACACATACACACATCTATTTATGCACATCCACATATATTTTTGGATCACACGCACACAAAATCCAGGATGCTAATTGAATTTGCACTGAAGTGACAGACACACATAGTTGCATTTCAATTGATTTAAAGGATTTTAAAACTTTTTTCTTTCTTTTTTTTTTTTTTTTTTTTTTTAAAGATGAACTGTAAACAATCTGCCACACCAACCCCTCTAACCTGTACCTAACTCATAATCCTATCCTGGAAACCTTTGAGACTTAATCAGTTATATATTTGGGAACTTTGTGTCCCAATAAAAATGAAGAAAATCCCCAAAACGTGACTTTTTAAAAATGATTTATGTCCCTACAAATTGGATAACACACACACATGCACACATTTAGGTGTTAATTAAACAATGTGACAGGTGATGTCACTTTCCCGTGCCAACTCTGACTGAATACCCATCCTGATGCCCACTGTGTCAACCAGCTGCCATGTCTCCTCCACACAGACCCACACACACACAAACACACAGACTTTTGCCAGTTCACGTTGATAGGAAAATCGATCTTAGCGGGCTCCAAGTCATGCATTTGTGGCCAGAGCATAAAGCAGTCAGCGTCGTGTATTAGCAGCTGCAGGCTGGTTTTAGATATTTCGTCGCTGAACAGCGAACGCAGGATGATTCAACTCTTCTTCCAGCCGGCTTTGGCACAGCTTTGATTCTGTCCACCTCTTGCTGGAGAGGTTCCCCTGATGTTATTGGTTAAAAACTGCCCGTGAAAGACAGATGGTTCATCCACTCACCTGCCAAGAATTTTTTTGAAAGCACCTGCCCTTATTCTAAACACTATCCAGCGACAACCTCCCAGATGGTTTTGTGCAACAGACCATCTGGAGTGTCAGGTTGTGTGTGAGGTTAGCACTTGTCCCAAGTCTTCTGAACATGATTTTGCCTATACTGTTTTTTTTTTATTTTTTTAGGAAGTACCAGCACCACCCTTAAGTGAAAAGTTTGTTACATGTTTATTTTCCAGGCTTTGATTACGTGCTTCATAACTGTTATTTATGTAAGTAGTAAGTTGCCATACTTCTTTCTTAAATCATTAACTTTTTGTTCCTTCGAGCTTACGACGATTATCGTATTATGGTCACTGTATAATTTATCTTGAGAAAATTAGATTAATTTTTTATGAGACTGTAATACTCTGTCTATTCGGTGAGTTTAATAAATGCACCCAGCCAGTCTTCAACCATGTTCCGTGGTTCACTTTATTAAATCCTCATACCATTCCTCCTACGCCACCTGTAGGCAAGGGGTGGTACTACATGTAACGTTCAGGGACACCCGCAATATTCAACACTATAACAGAGACAATTAAAGTCGGTTCAGTTTGACGTCAGTATTGTAGCGGCAGGTAAACCAGGTGCAATAAAGAACCAGAGGAGACCTGATGCTTTACACAGGTTGTGTATCGTTACTTGTTAAACTCTTTGTCCCACTTGAATCCACTACATGTATTCAGCTTGTACATGTTACTGGCTCTGCTGTTCTGGAGGAATCCACTACAGTACAGTACTGTACTGGGCTCTCCTTTGGACATAGTTAAGGTGGGGAGGATGATGCCTAAGCTCTCATCCTTCTTGATGGACAGCCCCCACTCCCCGTTCTACTCCCTCCCCAACACTGACAGCCCTGCCGAGCTCCTTCACCAACAGACTGATCCACCCCGAGTCTACAAAGGAATGTTATAGGTCCAAGATTTTTGCAGTAGTTAGACTGGGAACCAGCACTCTTACCAGTCAAACACACTCAATAAAAGCCAGTTTAATTAATTATTTTCCATATTGAATTAGATCACAAGATGGTTTTGTCATTATCTCAAGATAATGTTGAAAAAATTATGTAAGCAAGACCACTCAAGGTTCTGTAAGTTGTTGTTCCCTTTCAACTTCTTCCTCTGAAGCGGTCGCCACGGCGAATCGTCACTTGGGTGAATTGGCACATGCCCTCCTTGACGGAACTCGCTGCGTTTATCCGGGCTTGGGAGCGGTCTTTAGAGAGCAATCCTCCTCGGCGTGCAGCGATATACCTGACCCACTGCCGCCCCACTCTCTCAAGGCTTCTGTAAGTATTCAACTAAATTTGTCAGCGCACAATGACCTTCCTCCTGCTGCTTGACTTCCTTGTTTAACAGTGATTTTCTCATCAGTTTATCTACCTCAAAAATCATCCCTGCTTGTTACATGTCATGAAGAACAAACATCTGCCTTGAGATTTGCTCACTTTCTAATAATCTGTTCTCAGTGTGTGTGTGTGTGTGTGTGTGGTATACATTTGGGAACACAATCACACATGGATTTGTGCCTCTCCATGTTAATAAAGCCTACAGCTATAGCTGTCAGCTTGCTGTGTTTATACAGGCTCAAGGCCAAATGCTCAAATATCCTCCCTGACTTGCTGTCTCAATCCATCTACATCTTTCCATCTGTCTTTCTGTCATCTTCCCTTTCCATCTGCATCTGCCTGTGTAGTTTAAGTTCCCAGCAAAATGTGCATCCGGTCATCCGTTGAAGTATCTGTGGTTTTCTGTCCATTTACACAGTAAAATAAAGCCAAAATTCTCGTTATAAGATTTTCTTTTTTTTTTTTTTTTAGTAAGAGATTAGGTGGGAAAAGACACAAAAACCCACCTGCAAATATTTTTGCACTGTTAATTATTTTCAACAGCACTCTGAGAACAGGTGCAATGTTTCTGCATTCAGCTGGGGCTTGCAAATGTAAGGAAGCAGTGGTGGCATTGTAGCTGCAGGAAAAATGCATGAGCAAATAGGAAACACAAATTCCTGTGATAGCGCTGCTGTTTGGTTGTTCAGCCAGAGAAATAGGTCATCTGTCATTTAAACATGCGCTCTATTGTGCATTGCAGAAATGGAAGGGGGTATTTCTCTTTTATTCTGAGTTACAAGAGAAAAACATTTTCTCTGCCCTTCAAGTATTCACAATGACATATTTTCACCACATCTTGGCATGCCCGCCTGTATGTTTAACTGCTGATTCTCGGGATCAAACACACTTCCAAACAAGAAGACGGGCTTCAAAATTTAGGTTTGTTCTGAAAAAGCTTGGTCAACTTCTCAGTTATGTGATCTACAGGCCTAATAAAATCAGCATGACTGGAAATTAAAGTGATGATTTGTAGTTTGGTAATCCTTAATAAAACCAAATATGTGCTTCAGAAACTGAAAATATGCTGTTTGCTATTACAAGCTGTTGGGACAGATAATTGTCTTTATAGGAATGGAGCTATTACTTCCTTATTGATTACTAAAGAATGAGGCAAAGGGGAAAGTATAAAATACATACTTAATGGTGTTTTAGTCATTCAGTCGGAGCCAATGGAAGGTGAGGAACCATGGAAGCATTCCTGTTGGTAATCAGACTGGCTTTCTGTCATGACTGACCTGCGACTACAGCTGAGCAGCATTTTGGTGGGAAAATGTCAGGTTTAGAAATCGAGACGATGTGGGTTTTTTGGTGTTAGTGTAGAGAACTGGGCACTCTAAAGGTCAATCCACATTAAGAGCACTTTTGAAAGAAGTTTTGACATCTGTCATTGTACTTGATCATCTCACAAAACAGACTTGTGAATTCTGATGTAGTGTACCCACCAAAAAACGTGTATTTCTTTAAGAACTTGTAATTATTTTGTGTGGGGAAATATCTCTACAGACAGCTCTTATCTGTCACTGTGGGCTCTTTGTTTCTACCTTTGTCAATAAATCTATAAAACCATTGATCTCATACACAACTTTTTTCTACAGCTCTGCCTATACAGAAGCAATTTTTGTTCAGTAGGCTTGAATAGTTTCGATGACTACTCTCCTTTCAGCTCCTTTTTGACACACAGTCAGCTGGTTTTGATGGGAGGAAAGTTTGTCATACTGGACTGAATCAAATAAAAGCTCGAGCGTCATTTATTCATTGCTGAAATTTTACACGCTTTGCTTTCAGTATGGACCAGCAGAGGGCTAGCGGAGGGCGAAAAGCGAGACGTTAAATGACGTGTTGATGTCTGACTACATAAGGTTTTGTGAGGATTTGACCATTCCCCACAAATATTGTTTCAATTTCCCCAATAATAAGCAGTGGTTCTCTAAAGAAGTCAGAGATTCAATAATAGAGAGGAATAGGAGTTTTGATGCTGGGAACCTGATTTTGTACAATGAACTTCAGAAGCAGGTGAAAAGGAATATAAAGATTGCCAAAATTAATTATAAAAATAAAGTGCAAAGCCTGTTTACTTCAGGACATTCTCGCTCTGCTTGGGACGGTGTGAAAACCATGATGGGGAGGGGTTCTAATAAGAATCCTATCAGCACTGGAGTAAATAATGGATCTGACTTTAGCTTTGCTAACAAACTTAATTCATTTTACAATCGGTTTGATATTCATGATTTCAGTGATGAATTGACAGTTTTGAAGAACAGTGTAACTGAGCCAAAAAGCACTGTCCATGTCGATCGAGTTATGGTTGTAAAACTCTTTAAAGGAGTAAAGGAGAGGAAGAGCCCTGGCCCTGACGGTATTGGGGGACGGGTCCTAAAAAACTGTGCGGAGCAAGTGGCAGACATCTTTTGTTATATCTTTTCAAAATCTCTTGAGCTCTGTCAGATACCTGCCCTGTGAAAAAAATCCGTCATCGTTCCTGTTTCAAAAGTCAAGTCACCTAAAGAACTTAATGATTTCAGGCCCATCGCGCTTACATCTCTGGTCATGAAAGCCCTTGAAAAAGTAGTTAAGTCTGAATTGCTGAGTTGTGTCAATCCAATCCTTGACCCATTCCAATTTGCTTATCGGTCAGGTAGAGGAGTAGATGATGCAATCGCTACCCTCCTAAATTTGACACTCAGTCATCTCGAAGGTGCAAGGACGTTAGTGCGGCTGCTCTTCATTGACTTTTCCTCAGCCTTCAACTCAATTCAGCCACATCTACTGGCAGAGAGACTTAAATATATGAATGTGGATGGAACTTTGATTCTATGGCTAATTGACTTTCTAACATGCAGGACTCAGCAAGTTAGAGTCAACAGCATTCTGTCTGACTCTCTGGTTTCCTCCACTGGTGCACCCCAGGGTTGCATTTTGTCTCCCTTGTTGTTTGTATTGTACACAAATATGTGCCAAAGCCTCCATGAGAACCGCCATGTCATTAAGTTTGCTGATGATTCTGTCATAGTTTCTCTGGTCTCTGGTGATGTTCTTGATCATGGCCCTGTCTTGACTGACTTTCTTGAGTGGTGTCAGTCTTCTTTCCTGCACATAAATGTGTCAAAGACAAAAGAATTGTTGATAGATTTTAGGAAATCCACTCCTGCCCTCCCTCCTGCCCTGATAAATGGACAGGTAGTTGAGGTGGTGCATCAGTAGAAGTACTTGGGAACAGTACTGGACAGTAAATTAACATTCGACACCCAGGTTGATGCTGTCTGTAGTAAAGCTCACCAGAAAATGCACTTCCTTCGTAAATTGAGATTTTTTAACGTCGACAATGTTTTTATGAAAATGTTTTATTCCTGTTTTGTGGAGTCAACTCTTACCTTTGCTTTTCTTTGCTGATTTGGCATGTTAAATCTTAAAAATCGAAACCGCTTACAAAGCATAGTTAAAGAGTGCAGTAAAATTACTGGCTGTCATTTAAGTGATTTGTGGGATCTTTACAAATGCAGGGCTGTATGCAAGGCAAAGAAAATCCTTGCAGATCCTGCCCATCCTCTGCACAGGCAGTTTCAGCCATTGCGCTCAGGCAGGAGATATTGCGTTCCTAAGTTTAAAACCAATAGAGTCAGAAACTCCTTCATCCCAAGAGCCATTGGATTTTTAAATGAATCATAGTTGTTAATTTGCTACTTTTGGCGTCACTTCATGTGCTGTGATGTTCTCATCTTACCGTGTTTCCACTGTTATTTAACTTGCCTTTTTTTATTTTATTATTTTTATTGTTTGTTGTTGTTGACTGATTGCACTTTTATGCTACTGGCTGCACACAAATTGCCCTACGGGGACCTAATAAAGTATTGAATTGAATTGACATGGAAAACAAAACTTATAAAGCGAAAACTTGCAGAACCAAAAAGTCTTCCAGTCAATACAACAATCTGAATGATCAACCTCTCCAAGGTGGCCAGACGTATCACACATCTAGCAACCACATAAAAACATGCAATGGGAATAATTGGTTTCTGCTTCCATAATTAATCACGACAATCAATCTTTTACTTCTTAGTTATGTTCAGGCAACATCTCAAGTTCATGTTATGAAAACACAGTGATGCCATTACTTTAGTTCAGGCATTAAAACCAAATAATTTGGCATAAAAACAAAACAAGCAAGCAAAAAAGACATTCAATTCAATTCAACTTTATTTGTATAGTGCCACTTCACAACAATGTTGTCACAGGGCACTTAGCATACACTCAACATACACATCATTTCGAGCCAATTCATACATATCCTGTAATAGAAACCACCTGATTGCATCGAGTCATGAATTCGATCCAATCCCCCATTCTGACCATGCACGCAGCGACAGTGGGAAGGAAAAAACTCCCCTTTAACAGGAAGAAAACCTCCAGCAGAACCCGGCTCAGGGAGGGCAGCCATCTGCCTTGACTGGTTGGGGTGGAGAGGACAGGAAAGACAGAACAACATGAACAACTGCACTTAATCAGGAAGACCTGCGGAAAAAAGGAGAAATAAGTTACAGACAGCAATATTGGCATATATTTATACATTAATATTCATTCATTCATTCATTTTCCGAACCGCTTATTCCAATTCAGGGTCGCGGGGAAGCTGGAGCCTATCCCAGCCGGCTTTGGGCGACAGGCAGGGTGCACCCTGGACAGCTCGCCAGTCCATCACAGGGCCACACAGAGAGACGAACAACCACACTCATGCTCACACTCACTCCTAGGGGCAATTTAGAGTGACCAATTAACCTAACATGCATGTTTTTGGATGGTGGGAGGAAGCCGGAGTACCCGGAGAGAACCCACGCATACACGGGGAGAACATGCAAACTCCTACATTAATATATTAGAGTAATATATTAATATATTAGAGTAATATATTAATGTACAATAAAATTGCTTTTCTTACAGTTTCCTGCTGATGAATACATCATCATGCCCACATTTCATGTCTCCATAGAAAACCTTGTGTGATGATATTCAAGCTTTACTTCTCACAGCCTTTGTCTTTAAATCCACTTTGTTATCCAGCTGCCACTGCTGATTTGCCCACAGACATGCAAAAGGAGTCAGGTCAGAATCAGATATACTTACATAAAGACAGAAATACTAATAATTCCTGAGGGAACATGCTGCGATGCAACTGGGAAGAATTTGGGAAGAAGGGAAAGCCAGAAGTCTGCCCAAGAGATGCCGAGAGTTTTTGACCTATTGTGTGAAGTTACCTCAAGGTTAATTTACTTTATTACTTCTCTCTGTCTGAAAATTAATCCCTTTTCTACTTTCCTGTCACTCGCAGATGGTTAGGCAGTATTAAATATAAATGTTGTTAGAATCAAAACATGTTTTTAAGGATTATACATCTTACATATTTTCCAATAAAGCTAAATGGATCCAATCTGAAATAAAAAAAAAAGGTTAAATAAAAAAAAGCATTGCTTGCTATCTCATATGTGCAGAGATTCTGATAATGATGTTTTTCATTAAAATAAAGGGGAGATATTTACTTATGTCAGATTTTATTTGTGTAAAATGATCTTAGGAGCATTTATTGTGCAGTTTTAATTTTTGTGTCTGTTTACACCAAAGATAAGCAGTTTCCTGTTTGGCATTTCCCTTTACTGTACAGAAAAAGAACTGAATCATAACTTTAAAAACCAAGTTATATAACAAACTATAATCCTGGCATACTGTTGTACCACTGTATCACTATCAATGCTAAAATAAAAGTGGTTCACACATAGTTTAAGCACCACGGTTTGAATGCAGGCAAATGTAACGGTAAATATGACTCCTGCTGTTAACATTAGGAGTGTTGAGTTGTCAACAAGATGAGAGGAAAAAAAAAAATCCATTTTGCATTTAATTAGAATCTGGCTTCATATAAAATGAACCAACATGTAACAACACACAACACTGAAGCTTTTTTTTTTATTTGGAGAATGGCTAATGGAGTCCATTTACATTTATAAACAGGAGCGACAAGGTGACTGTGAAGAAGCCGATTGTGCAGCAAATTGGATTATGTGCATTTTACATGCATTGTAGAAAACTGTGAACCGTAAAATACGTGCTGACATGCAGGTCAGTGACTAAGAACTCAACCTAATATCATATTTTAAAACTTCATTGTTGTAAATGCATTATAAAGTGTCTTTGCTTGACTTGTAGCCATATGAAGTTACACTAATGTCACTTTCACTTTCAGACAGGAATGAAATTTCTTAGTTTTGTTCTTAGTGTTTGCCGTAGATTATACCATCCACTTAGTTTACTTTGACATGAGAATGGGGTAGGGTTCATAAGATTAATTCTTCTAGCTACTCCAATTTTCTTTTCTTTTTTACATGAAATGTACTACAGTGGGTGTGTATTAGTTGTTGTAACTTTGGAGTATATTTTCTGTTATTGTTATTTGGATTTGCCAATATATTATGAAAAGAGAAAATAGAATAAAAAATGTTGAAATGAAATGAAAATTATTGTTCAACTTTAATCCAGTTGCAAAGTTATTGTTACACCCTTCTGTTTTGTCTTTGTTTGAATTTACTGTGTGAAAATTAAGCAAAATCCTTTTTTTTTTTTTTTTTTTTTTTTTACAATATTAGTTGATCACCTGCATATATATGACATTTTTTAAAAGATTCCTGCTGCTCTGCCTCAGGTTTGATCCTCTATTCACTCACTGATTTTGTTGAACAGCATGCAGCGTGACTGATTTGTTTCACTTAAAGTGCTGCAACAGAGCAGGTTAAAGCATAAAGATAAATAATTGTCTAATCTCATTTGCCTTTCTTCAACCTGTCATACAATGATTGATGCTGTTTATGTCAAAGAGGATTTTTTTTTTTTTGTTGGCTTCTCCTACAAAATAAACTTTCAGCTCAGTCTTTAAACCCTTGTGTGGCACCAGAGGATGAGGAGTCTGAGAATGTCTTCATCTCATCTCTGACTTTATCTGCTGTTGTATGAAAAGCTTCACACAGGCTTTAACCTTCTCCTGTCCCTCTGCTTGCTTCCATCTTCTCCATTGGTGTCTCTGTGGCTTTGTCCCTGTCTTTTTCAATTACTTTTTTATATTCCCCCCTCAACTTATTTTTTGTGTCTTCCTTGTATTTCATACTGTACAGTAGTTTTCCATTGATCGTTGTGCCACATCTCTCTTTTCTATCACCCTGTCCTTATTTTTACTGCCTGTCCTTCTGTGGCTGTCCCTCTCTGTTTTTCAATTTCACTCACTCCCTTCTTCACTCGCTGTGTAAATCCCCTCTTATCCACTCCCAGTAACAACTCACCACATCCAGCTCTCTTGTTCTGTCACTATGGATATTTGTTCTAGATTAACCTGTCACGCTCCCTTCCACTTCTCCACTCTCTTGGTTTTTCCGCACATATTTCATTCTTCTTTTTTTCCTTCTTTCTTCCCCTTCTCCTCTTCCTCCTTCATTTATTGTTTCTTTTTCTCTTTTACTTTTGCTGTGCCAGCTCTCTCTCCTCCACCCTGGAGAACTGCAACATCAGTTTAAAGGGCATCCCGGCATCCAGTCCAATGAAATATAAATGTCTGTCTCTCTTTCTCACATCTCTCTCCACCTCTCTCACATTTGCACAGAAAAAGAGAAAGAAGGACCCTGATGAGCCACCAACCGCCAGCCAATTCCCAGGGATGACACGCATGTTTGTGCCGCACCGATTGGCGTTTGCTTTTCATCTGAGGGGTAGATTGAGCTCTTGACCCACTCCTCCTCCTTCCTTTCATTTTCCTTCTCTCAACAGCTTCCCCCCTTCTGTTTATCACAAAAGTCTGCAGATGGATTTCACAAGGAATAAGACACGTTTTCTTTTTCTTTTACTAGAGGATTCTAATGTTGTCTTTATGGAACATTTTCACCCTTTTTCCTTTTAGCACACAAACTCAACATGCTGTCTGCAAATTTGCACACGCGTAATGAGACTATTCCAAGTCAATTTAGTCAAATTTCAAAACACTTTCGCTTCGTTATTATATGTGTTAAAGCACAGGGAATCTTCATATTTATGTAATGTGGAAATTCTAAATATTAAAGCTCCAGGGGAATCATTTAGAGGCACTTTTACACTACGAGTGGGTGAAATTACAGCACACGTTTGGGTTTTAAACAGGAAAAGTATCCTTTTGCTCATGGGAACAGATATGTTTTTGGCCCCTTAAGATCTGTTAAATTTGGAACATATGACAGATTTTATGCATTTTTTTAACATTCATTGTTTTGCTTTTTTGATTTTAAATGACGGAATTACATATTTCTACATAATTACATATTCCCGAATAAGACCATGTTGCAGGATTGCTCTAAGGTGTCCAACGTTGGTCTTCGAGGGCTGCTGTCCTGCAGGTTTTGGATATTTGCAGCAGCACGCCTGAGTCCACTTAATGAGTCAACATAGTGGGACAGACTTTGAAAACAAGCTGTTGAGGAGATCTTTTTCATGTGAGTCAGGTGTGTGAAGCTGAAGAACATTTACAATAGGGGTGGGAAAATGGAATCAAAAATTGAATATCGGGATGTTTTGCTTCACAATTTTAAAATAGATCTTTTTGTTAGGAAATAAATAATTAAATAAAAATAATACATTATAAAATTTTTGTTATTTTTATTGTTTTTATTGATATTTTAACTTGTCTTCTTGGGCATTATAGCAGCAGAATGATGGTCTGGCTACTGTGTTGTTTTTTTCCTAATTAAAATCAAGAAAAATTACAGGCAAAAAAAAGTTTTTATAAATTTATTTTGTTTCCAATCTACAAAAATCAATACTGAAGAATTGTGAGAATCACAATTTAAATTAAAATTTAAAGCCCTTGTTTTAAACATGTAGGTTCCAGTCTGTCCATATTTGATGCGTTATTAAATTATAAGTTTAATTAAAGACAAATGACAAAAAGCACTTTTTTTTACTGGTAGGCAAACATTTAAGAAGGGTCTTTGTCATTAATTAAACTTGTAATTTAATAACACATCAAATATGGACAGACTGGATCCTACAGGTTTAAAAAAAAACTTTCCAATTATGATTGTAGTTATTTTTTAGTTAATTTATTCTGAAAACATTGAAAATCTTACATACTCCACCTTTAATAGTTAAATTAAAGAAGGTGTTAAGTTATTGTATCAGATCATATTAGGTACCAGAGATTGGTACTTTGGCACTTTCATGGAGTCTTATGCCACAAAAGAAAAAAGCTAGAGTCCAATATCCTCCATGAAACAGGCAGAATCATAAACCACAGGAGCCTTCTCTATTATCTCAGTGCAAGGTCTCTAGTCTTGTCTTGTCTTATATCTACTACAAGTCATGTTGTGTCTTAAATGTAAAATTATGGGTCTTCAGGCAAATCGAATCTTAAAATATTGCAGTCCAACCCTTACAATGATCTCATAAAGTGTTATGAGTGTTAAGAGTGAGAGAACAATAGAGCACAGTATGTAAACAACTTGTTAGTTTCAAGGAATGATCACACTGAGTGTCAGCATTACAGTTTAACAACATGTTGTAAATATGATTCATTATATGATTAGCACCTTCATATATAATGGAAATGTGCTACACTTCACTGTGAAGCATAATGTTGAACATGATGAGAAATGTAATGGCAGATTGCACCATTATTTGCACAATCAGTGTGCTGAAGAGAGAGAGCATGCGAGTGAGTCCAGGGACAGTGATGGTTTTCTTTCATGATGGCCAATAAAGAAAAAAGATGCAAAGATGACCTAAAGGACACTTATTTTGGGAGTTTGGTGATACTTAAAGAGAATTGACATGAAGGGATGATCTGCTGCCAGTTTGAACTCAGTGCTCAGTGGCTTGTAAAGCAACTTATAATGCTGCTATGGGACTGTATTATTACATGACACACATAATGTTACACATCATGGATTGATAGAAAGAAAATCAACAACACAGTGTGGAGGTTTACAAGTGGTATACCCAGTCAATAAAGCAACATTGCAGGGGTTGAGTACAGTCAGTGGATACTTGATTTATTTTTGAAGAGCAATGGTGATTGACAGTTGTTAGTCATTACTAACACCTGCCTCTGTTTAAGTGGTGGGAGTAACGGCTTTAAAATAAATGGCATTAGTAACAGTTTTACTTTTTTCACTTAAAAGCAGTCTGCTTGCCCTTTCCATCATTTTCATGTTCTTACTGTCACTGACTAGAAAATGTTACTGACAGCGTGTTGTAAGATGAGATTCATTTTCATTTCAGATGAACGGCAGTTTTACATCTGCTGGAATTATTTTGCGTTACTGCGGGTGTAAAAACCGGATTTTACTCTCAATGTTTTAGTAGAAGAAGAATTGCTGTGTTCCGTTGTTACCAGGTGCAAGATAAGAATAAAGCAATGCTCAACTTTCCATCTGATGAAAGACGAGAACGATACGAAAAATGGTCATTATGACCAGAAGCAGATTCCTCGGTGCGAAATTAGATGATTTTTTCTGCTAGTATTCATTTCATTCATTAACTGGAAAATTGGGAGTTCGATTCCAGACTTCCCGTGACTATGTCCCGAAGTGTCCTTGGGCAAGACAGTGAACCCTAAGTTGCTCCCATGAAGTGCCTATGGTGATACGAGTGTGTATGGAAGTCGCTTTGGATAAAAGCGTCTGCTAAATGACTACAGAATAGAATAGAATAGAATAGAATAGAATAGGTGTCCGTTTCATTCATTAGTCAGATGTAATATTGAATTTTCTCATGAATAAGTGAACATGCGGATTGATTTGAAATTTTGTTAAAGGGAACATATTTAGACTTTTTTTTTTTTTTTTATAAAGTAACAGATTAATAAATTTTCCATGCATATATTCACTCATAAGGTTTTAACTCTCTTTCTAACTCACTTACTTTTTGCAAGATGTGTCTAATCAGTTTTAGAGACATTTTTATTTACTTTTTGTTTGTTTTAACCATCCATGTTTGGTGGTATGAAGTGATGAACTGAAAACTGACATCTGCTTTGCTCAGACTATCAGAGGGTTTCCTTTGTTCAGAGCTAAAACGCCCGTCTAGTTAAAATCTTGAGTCAGTGCCTGCTTGGGTTTTTTTTTTTTTTTTTTTTTTTTTTTTGCATTGCTGATGTGAGGTTGAGCTTGTGTGTGTCTGAGTACTGGCTGCTTGGAATGTGTGCATTTGTGTATAATCTTTGTGTATCAGTGTAGTGGTGTATGTTAGCATACAGGAATGTGTCTCTACAGTAAAATGTGTTTGTGTGTTTGCTCCACTTGGTAATTAAAGCAGTGTGGGCCAAGCCAGCGACAATGTAATACCACTCTAATCATCTTAGGCTTTCCCATCTGTGTGCTCAACATGACTCTTTGTCAAGCAAGCACACACACACACACACACACAGTCACACACACAAAGCCAACACTCCTATTTTTCTGCCTCACAACAGGACAATGAGAAATTGGGCAGTTTAGTTAGAGAGAAAAGAAGACATCTTTTCAAATGAGATGCTAAATTAGAGAAAGATGAAGACTGATATGAATAACTTTATCTTTAATTTAACATCGTCATAATTTACCTTTTGAAAAACTGTCAGTAAGATCCGCTGGGAGATTTGGTATTTAAAAGATAACCGGTTCCAGTGTTATTTCAGTTCCCTTTCTGTTGCTTGTGCTACGTGAGTAATGGGTAAACATTTTACTGATGTCTCTGTCACCGTTACACTAAATACAACTCAACTGATGAGGATTCATCTGGTAGACATTAAGATGGTTGCTTAAATATTCATTTTGTGTTTGGATTTGAAGAAAGACACGGAGCATTACAATGAATGATGAGTCAGTTTACAGCACGTTTTGTCTGTTGCATTTTTATTACAACCTCTTTTGGGACTGAAATTCAGAGCTCCAGAAGGTTTTCATGTAAGTGATCTACAGACAAAGGGGTTTCATAACAACTTTACTGGTTTTAGTCGCCAACTAATTCAATTGAACCAGTCAAAGCATAATGCAGAGAAATCTCATAACAATTCCAGGTTTTATTTTAGTTTAGCTGACTTAACTAAGCCTGAAAAGCCTCTTCGAGATCATTTAGGTAAGCTTTGACTTTCCTCTCGAGCAGGGGTGCCCAGCTCTGGTCAACAATCCTGCAGGTTTTTCAATGTATCCCTGTTCAAACACATCTGACTCAAATCAATCACTCGTTGTGCAGAACTTCATTGGCTGTTGGATCCATTTAATGGAGGCCAGGTGTGTTGAAACAGGGATACACTGAAAAACCTACAGGACAGCGTCCCACGAGGACGGACTTTGGACACCCCTGCTGCTGTTGAGACTGTGTGTGTCCACAAAAATGGAAGCTGTTTGGTTGAGACTGTATGGCTAGAGGGTAAAAATGCTGACAAAGAAAAGACAATCCAGGAAAGATGATAGAAAACTGTCAACTGTGCAACGACTGTTCCTGTGATGCTGAAATAAACAACCAACACTTATGATAAAGCATCAAATGTGAACAGACTGGAAACTACATGTTCAAAAAACTTTTTAATTATGATTGCAGTTATTTTATTAGTTAATTCATTTTGAAAATATTGAAAATCTTACATACTCCACCTTTAAGGGGTCTTGGTGTCAACTTGGGTTTAGGTTGAATAAGATGTCAAAACAAATGTTTTAATATTTTTCAACCAATTAATAATATTTTTTCACAATCCTCACACTGAGGCTATTATTCTTTGTTCTGTACAACCTGAATAAATCTTTTGACAAAACTTAATCTTCTACAGAAGGAAGCATTATCCGCATTGCTTATTGAAAAAGTCTGAGAGTACTCTTGGCTTGTACTTTAATTAAAGAAATGATCTTGGTAAATTAATTTTTCCATCATGCAACTTTCATTTTATTCAAAAAGGAAAAAAAAGAAGAGAGAAGTTAAAGAGACAAGAAGTTCAGTTTTAATCAAATCACTGCAGTTATTTGACTTTCCTCGCAGCTCCTGCGCCCCTGCATCTTCTCTTCCTTATCTCTACCAGTTAGAAATTGGATGGTCTAATTTCTGTCCACCCACTCTTGACTGCTGTGTCCAACAGGCTGAACACCACACTGTCAGCCTGTTGGACACAGCTTGTCAGTAAGCCACGTTTATAAGTGGAGAAGTTTAATTTTCAGCCCTGGAGGCAAGACTGCTCGGTGGTCCTGGCCACTGCCACCACAAATTTTAACAGAGGCATGTATGGTATTTTCATAATTGTCTAGGTCTGCAGCATGGATCACAAGTTTGATTGCTTTTGAAGTGGAAGCAGTAGAAAGTAGAAAGATGTTGGGAATAGGAATAGGAAACATTGACCCATTACATACCTTTTAAATCCACTTTTTCCCTTTTGTGCATCAGCATTATCTTTTTCTTGTTTTTCTTTTTTCTGTCTTCAGTTTTTGTATTTTTCCTAGAAATGACACCCATTTTTCTGTTACTTTTCCTTTGCAGTTCAACCTAACCTCCTCTTGTTCTCATGATCAGCTTGGGACTGTAGAGCTCATTTAAGGCTCTAATTTACAATTACATGGACGGTGGCTTAGGTAGACCCTGCAGACTTACTCCCGCTCTCTGACACACACACACACACACACACAGATTCATGCACATTAAACCCACCTTTCTCCATCTTACACACACACACACACACACACCTCTTGGGTTATTTCACCGCTATGTGATTTTTGTAGTTAAAGGTTAATTTGAGTGTAAGGAGACTAAAGTGATGACTGGTAACAAGCGAATAGAGAGTGGGAAACAGAAAGCCAGTAAGAAAATAAGAGGAAGGGGTGTTAATGCAGTTCAGGGAAAGCATCCACTTTAACGAGGGCAGTGAGAGACGCTGAGAGACAGGGGAGAGACTTGAGCACTCAGGACCAATATTCAATTAGGCTTGGATGACTAGCTTACTTGCTAGAAAAAGGCCACTCTCTCCGCTGACTTCTCTCTTGTCAAGTACCCTGTTAGCGAAACCTCCTCAAAGGCAGATGGAGGGGGTGGAGGCAAGCTCAGGCAGCAACAGATGGAGAGATTGAAAGATGTAGACGAAATACTGAAAATGGATAGAAGAAGCAGCAAAACATGATGAGAGGGACGATGAAGAACCAAATGGAACGTTTTCAGAGCATCTCAAATTTCCCATTTTTAGTTACGTCCTAAAATGGAATTATTCTAATTTTTGGTTTATGAATAATTCCTTAAAATGGTAACTGAAAAAAATGGTTTTGAAATGTTTTTGAAGAGATGGAATTCTAAGAATTTATGCATTTCATTATACACTAGCATCCTTTTAAACTATTAATGCATTAGTTTAACTGCATGTCACCCATTTTGAAAAGCCTGCTGACAAATTATTATTTATTAGAGACCAGATGTAACTGTAATATAAAATGTTTTAAGGATGCATTGATATTGGTATCAGATACCAGTCTGATATTATAATGCATATTCTTGCATTCTGTAGCCATGAAAGTGTTCTGATACTTTAGAACCTGATACCGATGTAAGAAATCTGGGGCTGTCAAAATAAAAGCATAAATACATAGAGATTGATCTGTAGATATAATGGCTTTTTAAAAATGCATTTATTCATAAACAACAAAAATGTTTCTCATTTCATATTAAAATATATGTTTCTTTGGCATTATATTGGTAAGAGAAGCTTATTTTGGGCATGAAAGTGCCTGTCACAGTGGAGAGCCAATTCCATGAAAACCCACTTTATCCTCTTTATGTATGAAAATTCTGCTGAGGAATCCATGTTTTGAAATTTTAGAGCTTGCAGGTCACAGTTGGATTTTTAATTGACCCAGGAGATTAATTCTTCTCGAGAGTACTCTTTATGTATCTGCTTAGTTATGACTTTGGATCTGGGAATTCCAAGCAACTTTTGAAAGACTGAAAAAAAATGTCCTTTAACCACAAAGCTTTTATTGGAATTTTTCCTGTGAAATATAAAGATATGGGATTTTTTCCAGGAGCATTTTGTACTATATTGCTTAAAATACCCTGATTGCAGTGAAACACTTAAACACAAAACAAAACAAAAAAATCTTCTATGTGACAAACATAACTGAAAAAACACCATTAAATCATTTCAACTAGCCTATTTTTAAAAGATTTATTGGTGACATGTCTGTCAAACTCACCTGCCTTTTGTCCATCCCACCGCAACCCCTCCACATGCTCCTGATCGTGTACGGATCGCTTGTTGTCAGAGGCGTGGAGTACTTGTAAAGGCAACAAAGTGAGAACCAGAGCTTGGCTAGCTACATTAGCTAGCATGCTACATCCAAATACAGTACACACTTTGGAGGGGTGGCTTCAGGAAGCAGTTGGAGAAATGGGGTTTAGACTTTTGAATGGTATATTTTCAATTTGTGGCTTGCTTGGACAGTTGTTTGAGGAATCACTCCTCCAAATATTTGAGACCTTCAGAGGTGGTTAGGATGCCCTGTAGAGGATGGCGCTGAGGTGAGAGAGATGCAAGTTTTGCGGAAGCAGAAGGACATTTTGGCTTTCTTTGACAATGAGCAGCTGATTAAATGGTAGAGTGATGATCACAGCAGATAAGATCTGTGCTCTGGACTCAGTAAGGGACATCATCTCACCAGTAAGCATAGTGCTGTAACGCAAAAAAAAAGGGACCATATCATGTAAAATTATGAAATGTATTATGCTATTATTGTGATAAATTTTATTGTGAGAACATGAAACACAAAGTTATGCAGATAATGCGACCTTGAAATATTGGAGCGATACTCGTTTTATGGAAATTATTCTCATCAAGTAGAAACATTTCAGCATTTTTTGTCAAGGATAAATTGTTCTACTCTGATTTATTGTTGTGCTCAGAGGAATGTGGGACAACTTTGAGTTACACACTTCACCTGCCTGCACGCAGTGAGGTGCATGCAAGTCTGGGTGTGTGTGTAGCTTTTGGTTAATATGTACCCGTGGTAACGCCCATGGCCTTGCTGTCTTCTAAAAACTAAAATTAAAATGAGAAAGGCTGTGTGCACCGCTGGGACTGGGGGAGTTGGTAGCTAAACATGAAACCGTGGTCCTATCTGGTTCACTGCAGTGTCCTCTCTAAGCTTTTAACTAGTTTTTTCTAGTGCAATAAATGAGGTGAATTCAAGCAAGAAGTCATGGTTTGCAGCTTGAGACTGACCAAAATTATACAAATTTATATATATATATATATATATATATATATATATATATATATATATATATATATATATATATATATATATATATATATACATATATGTGTGTGTGTGTGTGTGTATATTTTTAAATTGTAGGTGCTCTGAAGTAAAAGTTATTATGAAATGAAATATTGATATTAAAATTAAAATTGATAATAATATCTACCTGATGATGCAACAGCCTACTATGTAATGACAGAAGATGATTTTTGGCCCTCTTTATCGTCCTCATTAACGATGAATCTGTTTTTAAGCCTCACATGTTAAGTTGTCATCATTATTATAAAGTTATTACTGCTGCTAGTTTCAGGACCTGGATATGGTATTATCAGCCTGTAGGTGTCATATCACAGCTGTGAATATAATCCACCAAAAATCATTTTATCCTGTCTCATTCAAGATTCTGATAGTTTTCATTTTGAGGATGGCTGCAGGATGAGCCATTTGATTTCACACAATTAACTGATCAGACGTTGCATCTCGCGTTCTGGTCCACACTCCTTATCAGTGAAGTATAATGGGATTTATTTGTGTGTACTCATACTGGTACTTGGTATATGCAAATAATCAAACGAAAAAACATGGCAGTGGTGATTTAAGTCTCAACAGCTTAGATTTGGTTTTAAACCTGAACATCATGAATCTCTTTAAGATGATAAAAGATCCTAACTTGACTCATAGTTTTTTAGACCTGTCTAAATGTTCATATTTTCTGGTTTTCTACCATGATCAAGTTCAGCACTCAAACAATTACTCATATGAATGATGAAAACAATATTTTAAATGCTGTCAAGCATATTTTTTAACCATCAGTGGTCTGCAGTCTCTTCTCTCCCATTGTAGAGCTAAGATTCAGTGACAAGAGCAAGTGGAAGTGAAAATACAGTCAACATGTGTAATTGACATAATTACTAATGAATTTAACTTGAAATTGAAAAATCTTACACTGTAGTTTGAAAAAAATCTTGATTATTGACATCAACGGTCCAAAGACAAAATCGTGACCAAAACAATTATTTTGGATCATTCTGTTTTACGACGTGTTATGACAGAAGTATCTTGCACCTATTATTCTATTCTACTTTATTTTTTTTAATGCAAGAACCAATCTGTCTATTCACTTGTCAACTTCCTTGCATGTAAAAAGTCCCTATTTTAAGAAGAAATCTGAGCTTCCTTGTCATTTAAAGATGCTGCAAACCCCTGAGGGTTTTTGTTCTTCGAACATCCAGAGAGAAGATTGAAGATTTTCAGTGAGCATGACTCTCTTCCTTATAGGAGACAGACGGTACATTAACATCTTTAATACCTCTATACATACTTGGCCTTTTTAGTTCCTTACTTCTTCTAAGTGATTCCAAAAAACTACAACATTGTTCCTAATTTGACAAGCAAACATATTGCTTGAAATAAACAGCCACCAAATAAACATGCTTGTCCCCCAGCTGGAAACTCCCCCACAGCTCACTGTAAACCATAATTTTTACAACTACTGATGCAGTTTCCTTTAAATCTTCCATTGATTTACAACGCTGGGTAGTTGCATGCATCTATGCTGTATCAAACGTGGTTTACGCAATTTAATGAACCTCTGGAACTTGATCAACGTTTAGCCTTCTAACCAACCAACATGGAGTGGGTTTTGTGCTTCCTCAGCCCAGTGGTGGGAGTTTTTCCTCCCATCTTCTGTAATGTTGGAATTTTTTTTTTTTTTATCATTGCATGTGATTTTTATTCCCTGAATTTGTGTGCTGTGTGATGATTTTTGCGATTTTGGTGTGATGGAATTGGGCAAGTGCAACCTCTCATCTCTGTCATTTGCCACAGTAATTACAGCAAGCTGTTACCATGTGCAAATCAAAGGGTTTTTTCATCAAAACTGAACTTTTCCCAAAGACAGGTTTTCTGTATTTCACTGCCTGAAAACCACACCCTCTTCCTCCTGGTCTGCCTTGATAAATTGCAGCTGGTTGTGAATGCAAATCCACATGGGAAATGATAAATATCCATAGAGACCAGATTTACAATCTTAAAGCACCACGTAAAAAGACAGTTCTCATCCCAGGAAACACTCCAGGTCTATTTTTCTCTCATTTTTCTTCATTGTATCGTATTCCCTTCCCCTTTCTTTCGACACATATTTCTTCCATTCACCACCCTCTGGATATATCGAGCTCTTTCCGGACTTCCTCCGTCACTCTTGGTCCTAAAAGCCAATTTGGAGGTCTTTACTCCCACACTATTGTGGATCCCCAGAGTTAAGCCAGCGAAAAATATGTTCAACCTTCACTCTGTGAGAATGAGTTTCTGTTGATAGACTTTTCAGTCTGATCACAAAAGTGTTCATGTACAGAAGAACTTCACTTCCATTACTTTTTATTGATTTTTTTACCCCAGTAATTTAAAAAGTGAATCCACAAATCAATAAATTATGTTTACATCGGATCTGGCTCTGTGTGCAGTGTAAAAACACCTTACTGATGTTGACTGATAACAGTTTGATGTATTCAAAGAAAACCTTTGAAAATGAAAAATCATGTTGACAAAGTCAGAAAACTGGGAAAACAAAAATAAGCAACAACTCCTAATGTTAGGCCCTGCGATGGACTGGCGAGTTGTCCAGGGTGTACCCTGCCTTTCGCCCAAAGACAGCTGGGATAGGCTCCAGCTTCCCCGGGACCTCATTTCGTCTCATCTTCGTCCCGGGTTGGGTCGTGGGGGCAGCAGCCTAAGCAGGGAAGCCAAGACTTCCCTCTCCCCAGCCACATTTGCCAACTCTGCAGGGGGGATCCTGAGGCGTTCTACTCTGAGTCCCTCCTGGATGCCCGAGCTCCTCACCCTATCTCTAAGGGAGAGCCCGGCCACCCTGCGGAGGAAACTCATTTCAGCCGCCTGTATACGAGATCTCATTCTTTCGGTCACAACCCCCAGCTCATGACCATAGGTGAGTGTAGGAACGTAGATCGACTGGTAAATCGAGAGCTTCGCCTTCTGGCTCAGCTCCTTCTTCACCACGACAGACTGGCGCAGAGTCCGCATTACTGCAGACGCCGCACCGATCTGTCTGTCGATCTCGCGCTCCATCCTTCCCTCACTCGTGAACAAGACCCCGAGATATTTAAACTCCTCCACTTGAGGCAGGACCTCACTCCCGACCCGGAGAGGGCAAACCATCCTATTCCGGCTGAGGACCATGGTCTCAGATTTGGAGGTGCTGATTCCCATCTCGGCTGCTTCACACTCGTCAGCGAATCGCTCAAGTGAGAGCTGGAGATCACTACCAGATGAAGCCAACAGGACCACGTCATCTGCAAAAAGCAGGGACCCAATCCTGAGGCCACCAAGCCGGATCCCCTAAACACCTCGGCTGCGCCTAGAAATTCTGTCCATATAAGTTATGAACAGAATCGGTGATAAAGGGCAGCCTTGGTGGAGTCCAACCCTCACCGGAAACGAGTCTGCCAATCCAACGGCAATTCCTCCGATGTCCACGCGATGCTGCACAGGCGTGTCAGCCAGGACAGCCCCACAGCATCCAGAGCCTTAAGGAACTCCAGGCGGATCTCATCCACCCTCGGGGCCTTGCCGCCAAGGAGCCTTTTGACCACCTCAGCGACTTCAGCCCCAGAGATAGGAGAGTCCACCCCTGAGTCCCCCAGCTCTGCTTCCTCATCGGAAGACGTGTTGTAGGATTGACGAGGTCTTCGAAGTACTCCCTCCACTGACCCACAATGTCCTGAGTTGAGGTCAGCAGCTCCCCATCTCCACTGTACACAGTGTTGATGGAGCACTGCTTCCCCCTCCTAAGCTGCCGGATGGTGGACCAGAATCGCCTCGAAGCCGTCCATGGCCTCACCGAACTCCTCCCATGCCCGAGTTTTTGACTTGGTGACACCCGAAGCCGCATGCCGCTTAGCCCGTCGGGACCCATCAGCTGCCTCCGGAGTCCCACAGGCCAAGAAGGTCCGATAGGACTCCTTCTTCAGCTTGACGGCATCCCTCACTGCTGGTGTCCACCAACGAGTCCTGGGATTGCCACCACGACAGGCACCAACGACCTTACAGCCACAGCTCCGGCTGGCCGCCTCAGCAATAGAGGCATGGAACACAGCCCATTCGGACTCAATGTCCCCCGCCTCACTCGAGACATGGGGACTCAGCCAGACGTTCCCAGCAGACCCTCACAACACATTTGGGCCTGCCAGCTCTGACCGGCTTCCTCCCCCACCATCTGAACCAACTCACCACCAGGTGATGATCAGTTGACAGCTCTGCCCCCCTCTTCACCCGGGTGTCCAAGGCATGTGGCAGCAGGTCCGACAATACGACTACAAAATCGATCATCGAACTGCAGCCCTGGGAATCCTGATGCCAGGTGTACATGTGGGCACTCTTATGTTGGAACATGTTGTTCGTTATGAACAATCCATAACGAGCACAGAAGTCCAATAACAACACACCATTTTGGTTCAGAGGGGGGGACCATGCCTCCCAATCACTCCTCTCCAGGTCTCACTGTCATTGCCCATGTGAGCATTGAAGTCCCCCAGCAGAACAATGGAGTCCCCAGAAGGAGCACCCTCCAGCACTCCCTCCAAGGACTCCAGAAAGGGTGGGTACTCTGAACTGCTGTTCGGTGCATAAGCACAGACAACAGTCAGGACCTGTCCCCCCACCCGAAGGCAGAGGGAAACTACCCTATCATCCACCGGGGTAAACCCCAACGTGCAGTCACCAAGCTGGGGGCTGATGAGAATGCCCACACCTGCTGGGCGCCTCTCACCATGAGCAACTCCAGAGTGGAAGAAAGTCCAGCCCCTCTCGAGGGTACTGGTTCCAGAGCCCAAGCCATGCGTCGAGGTGAGTCCAACTATGTTTAGCTGGAACCGCTCAACCACGCGCACAAGTTCAGGCTCCTTCCCCACCAGAGAGGTGACATTCCACGTCCCTAGAGCCAGCTTCTGCAGCCGGGGATCGGACCGCCAGGGTCCCCGCCCCTTGCTGCCGCCTCAACTCGGGACGTTGTGGGTCGGTGGAGGGAGTACTTCGAAGACCTCCTCAATCCTACCAACACGTCTTCCGATGAGGAAGCAGAGCTGGGGGACTCGGGTGGACTCTCCTACCTCTGGGGCTGAAGTCGCTGAGGTGGTCAAAAAGCTCCTTGGCGGCAAGACCCCGGGGGTGGACGAGATCCGCCCGGAGTTCCTTAAGGCTCTGGATGCTGTGGGGCTGTCCTGGCTGACACGCCTCTGCAGTATCGCGTGGACATCGGGGGCAGTGCCGCTGGATTGGCAGACTGGGGTGGTGGTCCCCCTTTTTTCCAGCTCTCACTTGAGCAATTCGCTGCTGAGTGTAAAGCGGCCGAGATGGGAATCAGCACCTCCAAATCTGAGACCATGGTCCTCAGCCGGAATAGGATGGTTTGCCCTCTCCGGGTCGGGAGTCAGGTCCTGCCTCAAGTGGAGGAGTTTAAATATCTCGGGGTCTTGTTCACGAGTGAGGGAAGGATGGAGCGCGAGATCGACAGACGGATCGGTGCGGCGTCTGCAGTAATGTGGACTCTGCGCCGGTCTGTCGTGGTGAAGAAGGAGCTGAGCCAGAAGGCGAAGCTCTCGATTTAACAGTCGATCTACGTTCCTACCCTCACCTATGGTCATGAGCTGTGGGTCGTGACTGAAAGAACAAGATCTCGTATACAGGCGGCTGAAATGAGTTTCCTCCGCAGGGTGGCCGGACTCTCCCTTAGAGATAGGGTGAGGAGCTCGGTCATCCGGGAGGGGCTCAGAGTAGAGCCGCTGCTCCTCTGCATCAAGAGGAACCAGTTGAGGTGGCTCGGGCATCTGGTTAGGATGCCTCCTAGACGCCTCCCTGGTGAGGTGTTCCAGGCACGTCCCTCTGGGAGGAGACCCCGGGGAAGACCCAGGACATGCTGGAGGGATTATATCTCTCGGCTGGCCTGGGAATGCCTCGGGATCCCCCGCAGAGTTGGCAAATGTGGCTGGGGAGAGGGAAGAGTGGGCTTCCCTGCTTAGGTTGCTGCCCCCGTGACCCGACCCCGGATAAGCGGCACGAAGACGAGACGAAGACGAGACGGGACGAGACGAGACCAGACAAAAAACAAAAAAGAACAATGTTATATCCATCAAGTTATTTACATTAACAGAAGTAAATTATTTATAGTTCCATGTAAAAAAATTGCTCTGTGTTGCACCTTTTATAGTGTAGTCACAAATATTAACTGACCAATCAAAGGACTTATTGTCACATTCTAATGAACTAAACTACCCCATTTTAAATCCAATTTATATTAATATTAATTTAAATGTCAATTATACATGCCACACACATCTTTATCACACTTTCAGAACACTTGAACCTATTTATATTTATTATTTTCAGTCTTCTCCAGACTGGGAATCTCATTGTAGGGCATTGTACTGAGGCTAATCTGTCAACATTTGAAGGACTCAGGTTAATTTGTGAGCTCATTTAAGTGATTACTGAGAAATTAAAGCCCCTTTAATATGACAAAGAAAAGCCATAATTAAATATTCCGGTCAGGTTTAAGAAGTTGAAAATCAGTAAAATGCTTGTAAATTGAATTCAATGTTGTGACATCTGCCAAGTAAGATTTCAGAGAAGACAGATGATTAGTGAGTGAAAAGAACGAGGGAGAAAAACATCCGGTGGAGGTAAAGTTGGAAATAAGAAGAAAGAGAAAAAGATAGACAAGGATAATCTATGCATCGACCTAAATGGCAGCCAGTAGTCGAGTAATTATATTTGAGCAGCCAACTGATTTGTCTTTGTGGTGTGAGAGTGTGTAAATGCTCATTCTGTGTTATTCATCTCATCTCTGAAGATATGAATATTAATGACCTAATTAGCAGGCACAGATGCCAGACAGCGCCTTGGTTAGAGCAACTTAGGGTGATATTGAAAGCAAGTGACATAATATGAAATAATGTCCATGTGAGATCTGATTTTAACTGTTCTTCTATCTGCGGGAGTCATTGCCAGGGTCGCACAGCTGAGGTGGAGCTTATTATAGACCACATTCCTATCAACTTGTGATCATTTAAATCAGTACGTGTCAATCCAAGTGAGATGGCTTAATTGAACATGAAGTCTCTAAAAAAATAACACCGCCACAGAGTGATCCCACCTTCGCTTCCACTCAGACTTTATAGAGATATAAAATAAGGGCCTTCATAGACATTTTTTTTATTTTGTTTTTTTTTTGTACTAAATATCATTAAAGTGGCGAAATCCTTATTTCCAATCTTCACAAAAAATACATCATTGTACTTTGAAAAAGCTATGATTAAAGACAATAATCTGTGCATGAAAGATATAAATAGATGCAAAAGGTTAAAATGACAGTTTAGACTCAAAGTTCCTGTCCCTGTCGGGTAACCCGCTGCAGACGTGTTTCTCGTGGAGTATGTATGGACCTGATGAACAAGACGTTTTTTCTTGTGCTTGCAGCCTCGAGAACAAGAACTCAGTTCTTGCTTCTCGTGGAGTATGTAACAAGCCTAAATTGAGAGCTTTGCCTTCTAGCTCAGCTCCTTCTTTACCATGACAAATCAGCACAGAGTCCGCATTACTGCAGACGCCGTACCGATCCATCTCCATCCTTCCCTCACTCATGAACAAGACCCAGAGATATCTAAACTCCTCCACTTGAGGCAGGACCTCACTCCCGACTCAGAGAGGGCAATCCACCCTATTCCAATTGAGAACATGGTCTCAGATTTAGAGGTGCTGATTCTCATCCCAGCCGGTTCACACTCATGCTCAAGCGAGAGCTGGAGATCATGTCCAGATGACGCCAACAGGACCATGTCATCCGCAAAAGCAGAAACCTATTTCTGAGGCCACCAAACCAGATCCCCTCAAGACCCTGGCGTCACCTAGAAATTCTGTCCAAAAATTTGGTCAAAAAGTTATGAACAGAATTTGTGATAAAGGGCAGCTTTGGCGGAGTCCAACCCTCACCTGAAACGAATCCGACTTACTGGCGGCAATGCGAACCAAGCTCTGACACCTGTCGTACAGGGACTGGACAGCTAGTACAAGGGGACGTTGTGGGTCGGTGGAGGAATACATCGAAGGTCACCTCAATCCTACCAACATGTTTCCTGATGAGGAAGCAGAGCTGGGGGACTCGGGGTGGACTCTCCTATCTCTGGGCCTGAGGTCACTGAGGTGGTTAAAAAGCTCCTTGGTGGCAAGGACCCGGGTGTGGATGAGATCCACCCATAGTTCATTAAGGCTCTAGATGTCATGGGGCTGTTCTGGCTGACATGTCTCTGCAGCATCGGGTTGACAGTGCCTCTGAACTGCCAGACTGGGGTGGTGATCCCCCTTTTCAAGAGGGGGAACTGGAGGGTGTGCTCCAACTACAGGGGGATCACACTCCTCAGCCTCCCTTGAAAGGTCTATTCAGGGGTTCTGTAGAGGAGGATCCGTCAGGTAGTCTCATCTCGGATTGAGGAGGAGCAGTGAGGTTTTCGTTCTGGTGGCGGAACAGTGGACCAGCTCTATACCCTCTTTGGAGTCCTAGAGGGGGCATTGGAGTTTGCCCAACAAGTCTACATGTGCTTTGTAGATTTGGAGAACACATTCGACCGTGTCCCCAAAAGAAAAATATGTCTTAAATGCCAAAAAAGTGCTAAATTACCATTCACCAACATGTCAAAAGCAGGTTAAATTTAATCTTAGCAGGTATGAATGAAAAATTTGTGGCCAGTTTTACTGGTGATGAAAGAAGCGAAGACTTTTAGTTATTTGTGCGACCAGCACTTGATTCACTACGATATCCAAAAACACTATTCCAGCATGGCAAGGCAGATCGATCCAAATATTGATGGTATGGATACCAAAGCGAGTATCAGCACTATTCAATGGCAGCGTGATGAAATTGATTTTCTTTGCACTGTATTTTTTATGATTAAAATCTTGATCATGAGTAATTAAAGGCAAAATCATAAAATGATAGTGACATTTCAAGCAGAATGTATCGGTATTGTATCGCTGTTGTATCATACCCAATACCTACCCTGGATTTACTTGATATTGAATCAATACCAGAATTTTTAAAAAATTGGCCAATCCTGTATAGCAGGAAGTATTGTACATCACTTGGCTGTGTGCTTACTTGAACGTACTTCCTGCCTGAACAAAGCACAGATGAATTAGCAGTAAAAATGTAAACAAAGATGTTTGTAGTATGAAATACAAAAACTTGATGCTCATTGGATGTTAGAAGAAACAAGCAAGAAAAACAAGGGTAAAGGCCATAAGAAAGATTGTTGATGATGAAAGAGAAGGTGAATAATGCCATCCTAAAATTATAAGATTTAGTTGCCATGCCAACTGCTCTTGTTTTGATCATTGTGACCTCGTTACTGTAGCTTGTGTTGGAGTTACTTTGGGAAAACAGCAGTTATTCTTAATTGGACTTTAGCGTATTGCATTCCTTGTCATAAATCCTCAATTTAAGGACTGTTTTGCTAAACAAAACATATCTTGCTTTTAATAAGCTGTTTTAAAATAAATATTTGTGTATTTATTGAAATTACTGAAGCTTTCCATTGTGTTTCTTTCAGAAGCAGACCACAGACTCTTAAAACTGTCTTCATAAGGGCATAGTATGCTGCTGCATTGTATAGGAGTTCAAAATTTTAATTTCCCATATGCTGAAAACATCTGGCTATAACCACAGACTCCACTAAATCGTTGAAAGCATCTAAGCGTAAACACTTAAAGTTGGAAGAAGACCACATAACCAGGATGCAGCTGGTTTTATAGTCTTCCTATAGACCAGTGTTTCTTAATTCTGGTCCTCGGGCCCCCTTGCCCTGCCTGAAATACATCTTCAAATTGTTTTAGATGTTTTGCTAGCGACATGTGTTTAGTTTATAGACATTTGACATGCAAATTCACTTGTTTAAAAGTGTTCATTTTCACATGTAACCAGTTGAAAAACTATTTATATATTTACTGACTCAAGCATCGTGTCAGCCTGACCATCTACCTTTATGTTCACACTGAAACATTTATGACATAAACACAGCCTCCCACAGTCTAAAGCTAAGTGTTGTTCCCTTTTAGCCCCCCCCCCCCCGTGCTTGGATCAAGGTGGTTCAGTTTTGCTCTTAAATGCTTTGACAGCTCTTGACTCATCCAAATATTAGCAATATACTTTCAGTTGAAATTTTTAGATAGCATGTGGAGGGACCTCCAAAGCTCCAAACTCCAAGAACACACAAAAGGCACGACCTCCCTCAGAGCAGCCTGGCAGCTCACAGATAGTGATACTGCACAGGGCACTTTCTTCTCAACTTTGCCTGAACTCTTCAGCTGTGGGCCCCTTGTACATTGGCCAAGTCAGAATTCATGTTGTGAACATCATGCACAGTCTGCCGAGCCAAAAGACATGACCTTGTGGCAATCTCTGCATCCAATCCTGCAGTTTTTCCAGCCCTGTGCTCCTGCTAGGTCACAGACTGTGGTGATCTCTGCCTGTGTCAGCCTGGACTGCAAGCTGGCTGAGTTGGACCAACCTGCCAGAAATGGGTTGCTTCTTCATAGATAACTGGTCATCAGAGAGTTAGTAAAATACTGAGTGAGCATGCATGTCAGGCGGTGAAATGGAAATCTGTTTATTTAGTTTTTTTTTTTCCCATAAAATTACTATAAGGGCAGCAGCTGGCTCCTAACTATGGCATCAGAAAAAACAAACAAGCAAAAAGAGCTCTGAATTTATTTTAGAGATTACCACACAATATTCAAATTAAAATGGTTTGACCAGAACAAAGATGGAAACAATACTTGTACTGAGAGAACAAGTAAAATATGGATATGCAGAAAAAGCGTTGTCTTCCTTTTATTTTATGATTTTCAGTAGGGACTGTGGCAAGTGTTGTTGGCAGTGGCTCAGGTGAGCTGCCTGTCTTGTGACCTGAGTGGCGGTTCAAGTCTGGCTCCCCTACGCTGCTGCAGCCCCAAGGAGGATTGTTCTCCAAGGGTCAGTCCTAAGCCTGGATAAATGCAGAGGGTTGCATCAGGAAGGTGTAGAAGGGTACCAAAAAGTAAGACAACAACTGTGGCAAGTGGTGTCCTTCAGATAAAAACCAGGTGCATATGGCTTCTGCTCGTATCATTATAACATCGCCATTCCTCAGCCCCTTAGACTTTTGACCACTATCACAGCGAGAAGAAAACTTCATTAAAAGAAATACTTTCCATCCAATGTCACTGTTTATGACATAAAATGCCCAAACCCTCTAAGGTAAAACTTATCATATTTGTTGATAAACTTTCTGAGACATTTGCATTACTTTATAGTAGAAGCTTTGATCAAAACCCTGTTTTTCACCAAATGCTTGCCCCCCGGTGGATATCATAAAGCAGATGATGATGCTACAATTGTTTTTGACCTATCACATGGTAATAAATGGGAAAAAAAAAAAAAAAATGTTGATTTTTTTTCAGATTTTTTAAAAAGGTTTATCAATAGACTTAATAAAAAAACAATGCACTTTCCTCTCCGGTTGTTCTTGTGTCAGGGTTTGAAAGGTTAAAATAGCTTCTTTCCATTGGTTCAATGTAGCTTAACAGGTGTGTTGCAGCAGGAAACTCTGAACACTTGTTGGGCTGCAGCCCTCAAGGACCAGAGTTGTCCACCCCTGGACAAGGGGGGTTCCCCAGGTGCACGTTTTTGGACATGAATCTATTCTAGTAAACCCAATGTAGGTGAATTGGTTATTCTAATCTTTCTCTAGGATTGAGTGTGGACATTGTTCCTATTATGTACTGCCAATTGTTCTGAGGTAAAACTCTATCCTTGTTTGATAGCACACGGGCTGGGCTCCAGCCCCATATGACCCTGAACTGGATTGAGTAAGTATAAAAAAATATAAAGATGGATAGAAACATGGAAGTTTGGAGCTTGTTCAGAGCACCATGGTCCATTTGATTCCACTTTAGGCTTCCCATGCAGGATTCACTCAGGCTCCAGCGTCATAAGTGTGTTCAATTTTTAAAACAACTATTTCGTTCAAAAATAATGCTTTTCCATGCATTTTAAATTGCAGATTTTAGTCAGACTCACTTCATGATACTTTTTTTTTTTTTTTTAACTTTTTTTTTTTTTTTTTTGCCATGCAAACAAGTTGAACGATCCACTATTTACCATTCACTATGGGTGGAAACAATTGTAAAGTCCCTGCAGATTCGGATGTGCTAGTTGTAGCACGTGACTGACCTTACTATAAATGCAAAACCAAAAACAGAAAGATATCCATATGAGGTTGAGTGATGAGGCTGGATAGCACAATCCTGTATCATGACAGAATATCTCCGTAACATCTTCGGTGATAATTGATGATTAAAGAAATGGATACAGATGTCCAACGTGACTGCCGGATGGTTGGGAATTGAAATCCCAGAGAGATGGGGAAATTTGGCTGGGGGGAGTGAAGAAGAAGTAACACTCCAATCTTCATCAACAAGGTATATAAAGGCTTCTTTTCTTTTCTTTATTAAGAATTTAAACACTGTGTTATGCTGTGGCTTCACCAGAAAGCCTCAAGTCTGAAACCAACACCTTTGTGATGGATAGTTTAGCATGGTGGTAAAAAAAATTCTTGTGTTCAAGATAGGCAGACAGGTTTTATAGAAATTACAAAATAAGATTTTTTTTTTTTTTACTGACACCCATCTTCATCATTAACAGGATAGAACGTGGATGTTAGAGTAATTCTATTCCCTGTAAACTAAGGTATAAACTAACTAATTTAGAAGTCTACATTCAGGATGAATGGTGCGTCTGCATTAATTGCCCAGTGTGAGAAGATCTGTCCATGAGAAAGCACTACTCTGTTCTTCAGTGTCGCTTCCATCTTCACCATTGATTGCTTTGTTGATGCTGTATGTTAAAGCCAGCGCAGACTGGAAATGAAGCATTAGCAGGTATTCTTTTACCATATAGTGTGCCATTTACTGACAACACATTAGCTTATTAGAGTCTTCGGAGTCGCAGAAAACAGATGAACCATGGTCGGATAGTTGATGCAATAACTGTACATAAATCTGTTTCAATGAATAGTTCTTGTGGGAGACAATAGATTGTTTTTTATCATGTTGCAGTCTGCCCAGCAATGGACTGGTGACCTGTCCAGGGTGTAGGTACTCCACCTCTAGCCCAAAAGACTGCTGGGATAGGCTCCAGCTCCCCCACGACCCCTACCGTGTGTTCAGATGAAACGCTTTTTGAGCGTCAAAAATGCTCAAAACACGTTTGGTCTGAACACACCGTTAATCAGACTAAGTGGTATGGATATTGAGTGAATGAGTGATTGAATGGATGAATGTTGCCGTCATGGAAGGTGTGCTGGCCTGCCTGATGTTAGAAGCGACTTTAAACTTTATCGACAGCACTACTGAATTTTTGCAGAATTTCCCTCTTTGGCATCCCCAAATGAAGGATAATTTGGCACCCATCTTTCATTCAGTCTCTTCTCTGTGGCCTCTCTACTAAGGAAAAGCCAGCCCCCATGCATGGGCTGTCACTTTCTGTTTCTTTTTTTCCTCACTTACTCTGACAGTGTGCTCTTGTGTTTCATTCATCCAAACTGGAAGGTCACTTTGAGATTTTTTTAAAATCATTACTTTGTGAAAATATCAAAACGAGTTGTTGTAGAGGCAGAAAAAACACTTTTTGCACATTTTTGCAGTGAGAGGAAGCGACTCGGTTACATTTACTCCAATTAATTTTCAATAAGATGAAAATTTAACTGTTTTATCAAACAGTTGAACAGGAAGTTGAAGGGTTAAAACTTGCAACAGGAAATCTTCCAACTTCCTGGTTTTGAAGTTGTTAACTTCAGCGGCTTCTGCTGCAGGAACTTCACTGTCCATGTTTTCACCATCATTGTCCCTCATCCTGAGGTCTCTAATGGGAAAATTTCAGGGGCATATAACATTCTCTAATAGCTGATTTTTAGGCTGACAGGTTTCCCAAAAGCCTTTATTTTCAGGAATAGTGGCTCTTTCACAGAAAATGAGTGATGGAGAGTGCAGTGCAGGCTGGCTTTTATCTAAGCTCTAACATGTATATGTTTCTGAGCCTTTGAAAAACTAAAGACTGAGGCCTAATGACACTTAAGTAGGGAATAAAGTGGATTTAATGAAGTATTTTAGAAAACTAACAGCCATAACAACCCAGATAAAAAGAATTTTTAAGTTTATCAAAGCAGGGTCAACATCATGTTTACAGCCCATTATGTTTGAGACATTATAAGTTAGAACTGAATTCTTATTTGTGATCTTTGTGCAAACATGCAACACTTTTGGTCCAGTTTTCCGGCAGTCATTGTGGAAATGAAGTATCTCCATCTGTTTAAAACTTTGCTCATCATGAATAGCTTGTCATCCAAAATGAAACCTGAATTTTCTTGAATTACCTCAGATTTAGTGACTATACTTTGTTATTCAGGCTTTTTACTTTGGTTTATTAGAAACATAAAGATATTGTGTTTATATAAACCATTTTATTAATTCATAACTGACAGATTTTGTTACTTGAAGCTAAATAAGGAACTCCCCTCCTCCTGAAGCACTAAATTCAGCCCAGTCAAGACAAGTAATCCTTTATTAGTTTCCATTTTATGTTTCAGAATAAACTAACCACTTTGTAAATGTTTGTTCTTTAGAAAAGCCGTTAACTGCTTTATTTGATTGTGACGGAGTCCTACAGGAACGCAAAAGCCCAGTTGTTGTTTTTGGAAAGGAGCTGTAATTACCTTTGGGCTTCTCTCTTACTTGATTAAGGAGGAAAACCAATCCTGGAGAGCTGAGGCTAACACACACACACACACACACACACACACACACACACACACACACACACACACACACACACACACACACATACAGAGAAGTGTGCACAACCATAAACACACAGGTATGCACACACTTACACGTTATCACACCAACACAAGAGCCCAGAGGCCCACAGCTTAATTGAACTTTCCCACCGATCTACCAACTGTATTTTTTCTCTTCTCTCTTAATCAGTAGAGAGTAAAGAGAAAAAAGGAAAACAGAAAAAACAAACAAACAAAAAAAGCTGGAAAAAAGAAATAAGGTAGATGGAAAAGAACAGAGTGAAGGTGGGGTGAAGATCTGCAGAGAAAAGGAGAGAATGGAAGAGTGGAGGTGTTAGATGGGTAATCTAATCTTCAGGAGGAAACAGACTGAGAGGGAAATAGGTTTGTACAAAGGCAACTTTATTCAAAAAGTGTAAAATTATTATAGTTACAGACGGAGCTCTTCATCGTTTAAGGGATGATCATCAGATTCTGACATATGTGGAATTGGTACAGGAAAAAAATCTTTTTTTAATTTTCAATTGTGTAACTTTGCGCATAGTTTTGGAGTCATTGTTGTTCACAAACAACACTGTAACTTGTGTTTTTTTTCTCCTTTAAAGCTGGTGTCACTGGAAATTGTTCACCAAATCAGCGCAGTGAAAGTTACTCAGTGATGAGCCTGTAATGCTCTCCATCCAGCCATCTTCCCCATTCATTTACTCCATTTATTTAACCATTTCAAGACGTACACTGCCATCCATAATGAGACTATTGCCTCACAGGGACTCACCACAAACCCAACTCCACTTCCTGCCAGTAGGCACCCATCACTTGAGCAGCCTTAGACAGACTTAAGATATCTTGTAGCCAGGAATTTATGACATATCCTGCACAAATAACACAATTATATGATTTGTACCATTACTATAAAGCTTTGCAGACATTTTCCATGCTGCAACGATGATGCATTGAACTATTTTGTCACCAGCTCAGAACACCCTGCATGCATACAGAATACAGAATGATTCATATGTGTTTTCCAGATTGTTCTGTGATTCGTGTTTAGCAACAAACTAAATCTATTGTTTATTGACAATAATGGATGTAATCTTCTTGGATAATAACACAAATAAAACAATCCAGCCATTAAATTTCACAAAATATACTTATTTTTACTAAATAAACCTCAGAAATGTCTGTACTGGCTGCAGTGACTGAAAATTTATTGCAAGAATCTAATGATTTGGATTTCTTTAATCACTGACTATTATAATTTAACCCCCTTTTGCAATGTTATTTATTTTCTGACACTGATTCCAAGTGAAGAATCTTTGAAACTGTGTGCACAAGAGAGAAAGTGATGAGGCCTACACACACCCAGCATCTTCCTGACAGCTGAAGCTTTCTGCCTCCCTTCTCTCTTCCCTCTCTGGAAATGCAAACACATTCCCTCCAGCTTTGTGGCTGGCTCATATGCAGCTGTGTCTAGATAGCAGAAGGCAGTTTCAGACACTTCTTCTTTATTCCCTCAAATTGAGAAACATACTTATCAATGCAAATGAAATGAGTACTGGGGTGGGAGTTGGGGAGAGGGAGCAGAGCAGGGGGAGGAATAAACCAAGGGAAAGAGAAAACCAATCCTTGTTCAGCCGTCTGGGAAAGACGCTGCAAAACAGACATTTTTACAAAGTGACCATTTTTGTCACTTAATTTATTTTCAGTTGTGTACCATGCTATACAGCTCGGCATGACAAGGAGAGTGTGAAGGTAATCCAGTTAGTTGAGAGACAGTCGTGCTTCGGCTCTCTTCTGCTCGCAGACTGGCTCTTTGTTCTGATTGGCTGCATGCTGACCAGGCTAAAAGCTTTTTGAAGTAAAGGTGAAGAGCAATTAGATTCACTGTCATGCACACACATATATGGTCCACACAAACCCCAAACTCATCCACGTAAACACTCTTCTTTATTGTGCAGACTGAGCCATGTTACAGTACTTTCTTTTGCTTAAACCCACCATACACACACACACACATACACACACAAATTACTCACATTCTTCCTTCACTCTCTTTGTTTCTCTTTCTGATCACTGCTGCTCACATAAGAAAAATGTCTGAATACTTATTTTCTTTGAAAACTTTTTCCACATGTGACACAAACCAGAATCAAATGTCTTGAAGTAAAGTTTGCTCCAAATGCAATAACCCTTCTACCCCCATGCTCAGGTGTGTAAATAAAAAGAGCACGTTAACTGGGGATAACTTTGGTCTTTCTATCAGCAAACACATACGTTTCTGTTATGTCTCAACTACCTCGCAAACTGTCTGTGCAGTTCACGTCTGTGGTTTTTAGTTTGAGGGTACGTTTTTGATTCTAAAATGCTTCTTGGGAAATGCAGTTCCAACATGTTGGTGTCTTTTATTTAAGTTTTGGTTTGTAGCTATAACTCATAGAAATGGTCTGACATCTCAGGCACTCAGATTTAAGCAACTAGTGGACCTTTGTCACCAAAGCTCCAAATTGGCTCACAGTGTTGTTAAGAGACCCAGAAAAAAAAAAAAAAAAAAGAAGGAATTTCTGACATGTATTTTTGCATTTTGGCTTTGGCAAAAATGAACTTACACTGATGGCCTAAAATGAATTTCTTAACTGTAGCACTCCTACTGGCTGTACAGAGATGTAACTACTTTATTATTTGTTGTTGCTGACAAGAACCATGTTGAAACTGTAGAAATTTGCGATAAAAATATCAAAAGTCTGATTTTCAGCTCTAAATCTGATCCTCAGTTGGACAAATGTATTCTAAAATGACTGCAACTACGCTAAATGTGACTTTAATATTAGGCTATATAACATTGAGAGGTGTGGCAAACTTATGTACGTGCTTTTGAAGTATCATGAAGTAACACTTCAGGAGTAGGATGTAAAGTTTTCTTTAAAACAAACAAATTTTGCAACTCATTCCAATATGATTTCTTTATTATGGCCTGGACATGGCCAACTAGCCTAGTATACAAAGTAAACAACAGTAAACAGTAAACAAACGGGAACCAGCTGCCAATGTGAGGTTAAAATGGAAGCATATTCTTAATGTTTTGAGGTTATTGTGAGCAGAGTGATCTCACTTGACATCTTGGGTCCATTAAAACTACTCTTTTGGACATGAGGGGCATTTGACCTGATGATGGATGTCATCTGCTGTGTCATTTAATACTATAAAGACTAAAATGCTATGTCTGGATTGTGCTGCACAATCCAGTCACAAACCAACAAGACCCTTCTGATTTAATTTAAATGAAAATAGGGGGGCCTGTGTGGAGTCAAACTGATATTGAAATCATCTTCATATCTCAGAAACTAAAACAGCACTAACAATTATTTTTGCTGCACAAACCAACACACACTATTGAGACTATTTGCATAAAGTCTGATTGAGGATTGGGGGCAACTTAATGCAGGTGAACCCTTTTAGTGCATAAAGTTTTCTTTTTTCTTTATTTCTTTAGCTGGTCAGATGTCAGCTACACAGTCTAACATCTCCCTGATGGTTTCTGGTTGTACTACTCAGTTCTGTGGGTCGGGGCGTGCATCCACCTGCTCACTGAAAGCAGAGACGGCTCCTTATCTGGCAGGCTGCCTAGATGGCATCTGGGATCAAATAGTAAAAATAACTTTTTTTTCCCATCTCTTGTAGAAGCATAAACACTGTCATCGACCATGACTTGACAGTAACTGGTGGAAAAAAAAGGAAGATGATACCAACAATATAAATATAGAAAAGACTCCAACAACACAAACCCTCACTTTGCATAAACGGAAACATTTTGGTTGTGGGAGGGGCCAAACGTACCACACACAATATGCACCATCTGTCACTTTCTCTTGTGCAAACGCTTGTATCATCCTGTCAAAGTATACACTCATTACTTTTTTTTTCTTCTAGACCCTGTCTCCATTTCACTTCCTTACACACACATACACACACCCAAACACACACAAAAGCACACCTCCCACACCTTTATTCCCCCTACAGTAGGGGACATTTATTCTGATTATGTTGGGCCCTGGAGATCGAAGATTGTAGTAATCAGAAAACTGGCCAGGCATCTATCACTGCAGCAACCAATCAAACAGCCTGTTCCACTGCCAGCGAATGGGAAAAATTACACACAGAAATGATTCCCACCAGTATGTGCGTGTGTACTTTTCTACTTCTATTTTAGTGAGGACCAATTTGAGAAGGCCTAAAAGTATTCAAAGTGGAGTGTTACTGGCATACGCTTTGGCAAACATGACAAATGTAAGACATGTGGGTCGGAATGAAGGTTAGGGTTAAAGTAATTAATGTACTTCAAAGGTTCGAAAATGACTCTTCATCGCAACTCAGTCCCCACAAGAATTACTTACAGTGTTTGTGTGTGTTTCTGGCTGTCTGGGGAGTGTGAGGCTATTTGTTTTAGCTGATGATAAAGGCAGAAATGTATTTGGAGAGACAGACCAGGGGGGAATTAGGAGAAAGTGTATGAATGCCAGCTTAGTACCAGCATCGCTGCAGCCCAAAGGACTGCCTGCACAAACACACACACACACACACACACACACACACACACACACACACACACACACACACACACACACAAAGTACAGGGGCATTGGCAGACTATAAAACAATCACTTTGAAATACACATTCTCTCTCTGATTTTCATTGACACACACATACATCACACACTGGAAGGATGCAATTATTGTATGGCGTTATTACCATAGACATGCACATAAGCACACTCTAAGGCTGGGCTGTCTTCAAGGTTTTGCTAATCCCTGTTGGAGTATCCAGGTGAGCATGATGAAAAGCACGAGACAGGAGACAGCAGGACGAGGGAGAAGAAAGAAAAGCAGAAAGGGAACAAAATAAAAGGAAAGCAATGTATCGTGGAAACATGAGAAATACAAAAGTGCCAGTTGTCATTTTCACTGTTCTACATAAATCCTGAAGGTGTCTACTGGAAGTTGTGCCAACCTACCGTTGCCAGGATAATATCAGCTTGTTTTGTTGTGTTGACTTCTATTTTGATAGTGGTTTCTTTAACATGGCCATGAAACTTGCAATTATATTTGTGTGTTTGTGTAGGTGCGGCCAATTAAGTATTTACTTAGTACTCCAGACTAAGGGCACATTAACATCAGCCTTTTTGATTTGAATGCTAGTCTGTTTGCTCGGAAAGCCCGTCCACCTACAAATGCAAGTCTCGGTCCGTTTAAGCGGACCAAATACAGGAAGTGACAAAAAAAAGTCACATTTGATGTAGCATTGCATTGTGGGTAAATACATAGCAATCACTTTGAGAGTCCTCTGCCTTGTCTGTAGTTGATACTGTGTCCATTGTTGCAGTGTATTTCTGCAGTATACTTGTATAAGACAAAATAAAAAAACCCAAAACAGCGATAGTTTCGTCTCCATGTTTAACTCTAAAGTGGAGAAACAGAGTTTTCTTCTTCACGTGGGTCTTGTCTTCTCATTTGCCCAGTAATAGTGCAGCGCAACCTTTGCTGAGGATGGGGATGTATTATTCTAATGGTTTGGCTCGTTTGACCAAAGGGCAATGTAAATGTGATCTCGGTTTGCATGGATACACCCCTCTACAACAAAACTGAGTCCCCAATCAGACCGAGTCTAGCAGACTCCTTATGTGAATGCACTCTAAGCCTTTGCATTAGTTGCACTGCTGCTGGTGTACTAAAGCCAATTTCCACAGTGTGTGTAAACTAATTGTGTCTGTTTTTGTCAATGGTTTGATTCAAGCTGGGCTCACTGCAGCACGTTAGGTACGTCCCAGAAGCGACAACCAGCTACAAACTGTTTTTTTTTTACTTTTGTCAAATACATGGCAGCCTCTTCTATTAATAGTTTTGCCGCCTAACATTTTGTAGAAAAGATTTCAGGCACAGCTTAAACACACTTTGATGACAGGTACCCTTGTTTTCTGGTAATGCTCCTCTTTGTCAGTCAGTTTTTTCTCAGGCTAATGTTTTACCAGAAATGGGTGGAGCTTTTATTTATTTATTTATTTATTTTAATTTTTTTTTTCTCAGAGCTGCATCTTTTGTATTCTCAATTTTTAGACAACATCTGTGTTTCTGCCAGCCTTTTTTTTTTTTTTTTTTACCACAGCTGAAATTCTGAAGACTCTGAAGTCCATCATCAGTTCAGATGATGGACTTCACCTGTGAACTAGCTTTTGCTGTTTATTTTGCTCAGGCACCATGTTAACCTCTTAAATTAGTGGGAATAACAGATCATTCATACTACTTTCAGAGTCTTGTTTGTGTTGTCTCCTTCACACTAGATGCCTGTTGTGCACCTGTTGCAATCTCAAAGCAGCAACATGGTGTACAACTGTGGCCCAGAACCATTCTGAGAATAAGTCCCACTACTTCTTTGCCTTTAATTAGTTTTTATCCTAATGCCATTCTTCCTTAGGCAACAGGGAATGAACACAGAATGTGCAGACAGACTTTTTGGGAAATTAAAGTGCTACACCAGGGTCCTCTAAATTCGGTCCTCGAGTCTTGATGTCCTGCAGGTATTGAATGTTTCTCTGATTCAAATTAAATTGATCTCCACTGTTTGTTAATGACCCATTTAGTTGAATCAGGTTTGGTGCTGCAGGGACACATAAAAATACCAGTGGGACAGTTGCCCTCAAGAACCAGATTTGGAGATCCCATGCTGCACTAAGGGCAGAGAAATGTTAGGAAAGCAAGAAAAAAACTTGCTTTCTTGTGTAGATCTCATTTATGTTTAGTGGCCAGCCTTATAGCATGCTCTCATCCTTGTCCTGATCCACAGGAGAAGTCAGTGAAGAGCAAAACAGGACTTTTAAAACTGTATGCATTTCTCTGATGGCCCACTGGCACAACAACACAGTGGCCCATTGGGATTTCTCATGGTTTACCCTCAGAGGACAGTACTATGAGCATGTAAAACACGTCACATATTCTGTAAGATATTGTGCCAGATCTAACAAAACATTTGTAATTTCCCGATATCTGATACAAAGACACAAATCTGAATATAGAAATGCAAGAATCACATTTAACAAATGTATTTTCCTATTACCCAACTTTCATTTCTCACACAGTGTTTACCGTCTTTATATCAGAAGAACAACTATCCTGCATGTCTACGGGAGAGTTTTCAAACAGAAATGATTGCTGTGTGTTTTTTTTGGAGAATTGGATTCATGATGAACCCAGCTCTAGGTAGTTTGATTGACAGATGCTCTGCTTCCTTTAAAAAGGAAAGCTATCTAGGCTCTACCATATTGGGTTGATACATTTTGTCTGAGCTGTTTACTCCTGGATGTTAGAGCAGTAATAAAGCATGAATACAAGAAAAGATGCTGTAATAGGTACACTAGTCTACCTGACAGATTACACAGGTATCACTTTCTGGGAAGCTGGAATGAGCTCACATATGGCGAAGCTATGGGATGTGTCTTGTATTATAGAAGGTGCCTTTGCAGCCTGCAGAAAGACAGCTGTGTGCAGCTACTAAACACAACCACGTAAGACACACACTCACAAATGAATAACGTGTATCAGTTAAAAGCAGTGAAGTGGCTGGGAGTGAGGGAGTCAGAAGGGGGGCTTGTACATGTGACTGGATTTGGTTTGGAAGTGAATGAGTTTTAATGTGTGTGTGCTTGACTTTGCCAGCGACTGCTATTTAGTCTGTGTGTGTGCATGTGTAATCATTCTCTCCATCTGTTCTCTCTTCCTGCTTCAGATTCCAGTTATGTTTCCCTACTGTGATCCTGCTGTTGTTAGCTGTGCATCCGAGGAGCAAAGGGACACCTCTCTACTTCACACACACACACACACTAACACACCTATCACTTCCTGGCTCCCCAGGTTTACAAAGCCTCATTAAGCTGCCCTCCCTCCATAACCATGACACACACACTCACCTTTTCACTCAAAATACACTTATGCTCCGGCACATGTTACTAGCATCTGGTCCCTGTGTGCTGTGCCAGCAATGTCCCGTCCTGAATATGCGCTCGTCGGTCTGCATTTTAGGAAAAAGTAAATAAAAAATCAGGCAATTGTCACAGCTGGAAGCATCCCCAATGCTCTTTCTTTGCATTTTATTTTTTCAGATAATGGACAGTTAGTGTTATACCAAAGAAAAACAGTATTTTAATGTAATTTTTAAAACAAAAATCAGGAATTAAGAACAAGAATGTTTCTATAAAATTTGCATCCCAGTTGTCCCTGTTTTCTTTAGGTTAGTGAGTGTATAGTGTGTGTGCTATAGGCCAAAAAACTGGCAGCATGAAAGAAAAATAGGTCAAGCTAAGAACTAACAAGGAACTTTTTGACGGCCACTGCTTTGTTCATAAGTACTCATCTACTAGTTATAATGCAATGAATAGCTGCGGAAGTCAGCGAGGAGATGCGGAAATACTCAATCGTTAGGTAATGATTAGTTCACAGTTATCCATTAAACAGTCATATCAACTCATTTTCACAAATAAACTCACATTGATTGTGATGTGCAGCAGAGCTCTTATAAGCAGGAAGCCCCTCCAGGAAAAAAAACCCAAAAACTTGGGAACTTACACAACCATATTTAAGGATATAAATAAAAGAGCTATATTGATTGGATAACATATTCCTTTATTTAATTTTTCCTAAAATTAATTTCCTAAAAGTAAATCATGTCTAATATCAAGAATAAGAAGACACAAAAAAGACCAGAGTGGATTGCAATGTGTTTTTTTTTTTTTTTTAATCGTAACTTGTATAATTTACATTTATTTTTAGTTAATTTAAACAAATTTGTAAAATCAAACCTGAAAAATGACATAAAACAGAAGAGGTGTTGCAAGTTTCTGTTGAACTGATCTCATATCAGACCAATATCTCCAACTTTGTCTTTGCGGATCTGAAAGACATATTTATCGTTGAGACAATCAGGTCTTTAAGACCAGAGGAAAGAAGATTTTTAAAAGGAGCTTCTTTAACTTGATTTTTTTTTTTTTTTTTAAGAAACAGAGGAATATGAATATTTACTAAAACCTTCATTTATTTAATTTATATTCTGTTCCAGATGGAGATAAAAACACAGTCATACTTTATCTGTAGTCAATTAATTTTATTTATTTTTTACCATCACTGCTGACCCTGCAAGGAATTATTTCTGCCACTAATTCTGGCAGTTTTTAATACCTATTATTATGTTTCACAAAAAGGATACAGAACCAGCTGACTGGTTCCTCAAGGTCCAAGTCATATCCGGAGCGACACTCCAAATGTGAATCCATCTGAGTTGAAGAAGAGAGAGAAATGGGAGGAAGTTTAAACCACTTCGTCCCCTGACCATGATGGAAGAGTGAGATGGGTTTGAGCTGATGGACTTGGAACCCTGGCAAAGATGCAGCAGGAACGTTTTTCAGGTAATATTTGTTTCATAGAGACATGATAGGAAAAGAATGCAGACAGAACAGCAAGAGTAAAGTAGGACAGATGGCAGTCGTGACAAAAGTTGATGCAATCAGGGATTTGTCACCATGAAGACATTTGTACCCCAATGCTACTCGGTAACAGGGTGTTGTGCTAACATCATGAGAATAAATGCAGGGAGGGATGCAACCGCGGTGCAATCTCACACCAGTCCATGGGTCAGCAGTGGAGGACTCTTAGCTAGGTAGTCCAGTACTTATACATGTTATAAAGATCAGGTCCAAGTAAAGACACAAGTTATTATTGTAATCCAAATTTAAATTCCTTTCTATTTTAAGATAATTACATTTGTGACGTGAGTTTGACCAAGTTGTGTGACTCAAATCTGCACCACAATGTTTCTTTTGAATTTGAGATTGCAAATCTTCCCTTTATTTCTTTAAGCTTAAAACTTGAATTGGCTAATTCTTCCCACTTTCTCCTTTCCCCACAACCATCTCTCTGGCATGTTTACTTTCCACTGTCAGTCTTTTACTACTGTTCATAAAACTGGCCCAGATTGCTCCACGTACTCTCTCCAGCTGTAGAGGGTCAGTGTATTGGCATTTGTGTATATTAGCTACCAGGCAACAGTATAAATCTATATTGATGATATGGCAGCCCCTATGGGACAAGGTAGATGAGAGCCAATCCTGCAGCCTATTGACTGGTGTGGAATTGCTTTTGTAATATTGTTTAGGATGAAAGACGACTGAAGGAAACAAAAAGGGGAGAAAAAAAATTGCAGGACAGGTGTGATTTTTCTGTTTCTTTTATTGTTCTATTTTTCTAAAGGAAAAAAAAAGTGAAAAGGCTGAAGAGATTAGAAATAGCAAAGAGAAAAATGTAAGAGAAAATAATCAATCAAAACAAAGCGAAGGGAATGTAAATGTCCAAGAAAAAGAGGAGGCAGAAAGTGGAATAAGAAGCAAAAAGAGGAAACGCGTTGGATTCTAAATGAGGAGTGTGATGGATGCAGCTGTTGTTTACTGGCTGCTGCATCACAAGTTTGGGGTTCAAAAAAAGAAAAGAAAATGAAAACTTTTTGTTAATGTGTGTTTTTATTTGTAATCTGTTGAAGTAGAATCTATATTATTTCTGTCTCTTTCACAAGAAGCTGGAAAATCTAAGACAGTGGTTTCTGTTTAATATCCCTGTCAGAGGACAAAAGTGACAAGTGACACACACATTAAAGTTGAAATCGCACACTTTTGCTGAGCAGTTTTATGTTAAGGATGTGTTACTTAAGTAATACTTTTTATGCTGCTTATTTTAAATAAATACAGTTACAGCAAAATATGAAAATGCAACCTTTTTTGCCTGAAATTGCATTTCTTTGGCTAAATTCAAACTTATCCTAATGATTTTAAACACCAGTGCAGCTTTCACTGCTTCTGCCACTTGGATTGCTCATTTAGCTTTTAGAAATCTATCAAATACATATTGGTGAGTGTTTTCATGATGCCACTCAGACATGCCAATCATTTTCAGGCATAGTGCCTCGTCTCCTGGTTTGTCTCCACATCCTGCTCTCAGCACGCTTTCCATCTGTTCTTTTTTATTTTCTGCACCCTCTTCTCTGTGTCACTCTTGCTTTCGTGCTTTTGATGTCTCTGCTTTAATTTATTCCCCCTGATCTACATGCAGGTAAAGTTCACGCAGAGACCAGGCTTTTTGACTAAACAGTCCCTGGAACTACTGTTGAAAGCAACAGTCAGACGCTAATATAATGTCAGCGCTATCCCGACACATTTGCATTCGATCTTTCACAACATCTCCGAAAATGTGAAAATTTGGCTATTTCCTTTGATCTGTAAAAAGCTTAATCTTCAAAGCCAAAAGATGTAGTTGATTACTTGAGAGGTTGCCTGAGACATGTAGAGGTAATTCTTTGTTCTTGTAATTTGGTGTTGTTTGGGAGAGGGAATATCAGAAGACTTAATATCCAAAAGGGCAGTCCATTAAACTAGTGAATAAAGCAATGTTTTCTGAGAGCCTTCACACCCAGGTAAGAAACAATTTCCAGTTAAATATCTTCCAAGAATTCCTCTGGAAGTTGGGTATGTTAAATCTAAATTAACTGTGTGTATTTAATATTAATTTTGAATGTGAACCCTGCCTCTTAAACCACAATACTTACCAATACTTTTAAACAAACAAAAAAAAGGGTTTATTATAGAGGTTGGAGGTTAGAGTTAAAGCTTAGAAGCTAAAGCATTACCAACATAAAATACATCAGTAAAAAGTTTCTAAAACTGAGGAAAAGTTCTTTTGTTTTAGTTAACATTAGCCCTGCGATGGGCTGGCGAGCTGTGCAGGGTGTACGCTGCCTTTCGCCCAAAGAGTGCTGGGATAGGCTCCAGCTTCCCGGCGACCCTTAATTGGACTAAGCAGTCAGGATTGTAAATTAATGACTGAATGAATAGTCAACATTATTCTTTCCCTGATCATGTTGGTAGTGATTTCTGAAACCACTCTATTGACCTTTGGCAGATTTTCTGACTCAGGCGCTCCTTCAGGACAGCTGATTCAGCATCCATCATGCATCCTCCCTCTATTCTGAGCTCTCTTCAGGCTGTAAAAGTCCTCTCTTCCTCCAGTTCCTTCCTCTTGAGTTCCTTTTATGAAAAAAAACCATGGTGTGTGCTCAAATTGGCCAATTTTTATGTCCTGTTGCTAACGTAGCATGGTGCTATAAATTGCAATTATGCTGTAAAGTGATATGTCAAAAATTAATCAACTGACTTTTGACAGGTGAAAAGTCACAGTAGCTTGAAGCCAACTATCGAGACCAACATAAAATAGTTCCTTAAGCATACTTAAGGAATGTAAGCATATTTTTAAAAAAACCAAAAAAACCAAAAGAAACCCTCAACATTTTGTTGTAAAATGTTTACCGTGTGGGATCATGGTGGGACGCTGCGCGTCGTGCTGTGAAATACATGGTTCCGTGTTGTTTAATTCTTACATTTTGACTGTATATGGTGGCAACCCTACTTTAAGTAATTCTTCTCCTGCGCACAAACTGTTTGTGTCCCCTTTGTCCATCTCACGTGTTGAGACTCACCAGAGCACTTCCATTGTGAGACTGAATACGCAGCATTTTCTTCTGGCGGCTATTTTAGTTTATGCAGCGCTTTTCTGTATTTGTTTTCAGCTTGTTTCTTTATTTGCCATGCGCTTTTTTTTTTTTTTTCTACATTTGTTGTTGTATTTGCAACGCTCTTCTATACAGGCAATGTTTCCCGCTCACATATCTGTTCCTATATGCAGCTGTTTGTATGAAGCGCATTTGCACCCGTTGGCCACCGTAATTAGGTCTTTATAAACACACCAACACATGCAACAGGCATATGTACACATGTGGTACAGTGCAACTCTTATTTGCACACAGGAAACAATGAGTTGAACCCCTGTTCTCCCTCGTACGCTCACAGGATCACACATCTGCACACACTCAGTACTTAGAGAGGCACTTGAAATACTTTCAGAAGATGTGATGACAGATTTCTAGAATGACAAATGGATCTGATGTTTCATTAACAATGGTGACCAGCTGTCCTGAAGACTTTTTACATTCCCACTTCAGGAATGCAGAGTGAGCGGGGCTGAATGAGAAGCTACACAGAAAGCAGAATTAATATGGGAGAGATGAAGCAGTTGATCAGTTAAAAATTAAGGCAGTTGAAAGACTCAAGTTGACATCAATGGTAACTGAACAATCTGCACTTGTATGTCTGTGCATCAAAGTGCAGAATTTTCTTGTTTCATCCCACAATATATGGGTGCAACACAGCGTTGCTCCGAACAACGTATACGCTTTTTAGTTGGGCTGAAGTGTTATTCAGTTAGTACATAAGAAGGTCACAGTTATGAAGGAAACTGGCCGTTTACATGTCAACAGTAAGGTGAAGTAGATACGATGTAAAAGTGTAATGATAGTCCACTTTTTCAGGTCTGTAAAATGTTAGCACAGACGCTGCTGTTAGCATCAGCCTCTTCAGAACTGGAGAGCATTTCTTTATTCACAAAAGAACAATGAACAAGCGCTCTGGTTGCCTCCAGTCTCTCGGGGCCCTGGAGCCTGCGCTCTGTCTGCCCTGGGCGGCTAGTGCCGGTTAGGCTGGTTCTTGCTGGTCGGGGCCTACTGGGGCCTGTTCCCCCTGACTGCGGCTGGGGCTCCCCTCCACCACCTCCTGGGTGGGTCAATGGCTGGCTCCGGAGTGGGGCGATTGGAGCCTGTGCTTTGGGGGTGGGTCACACTAGCATGATTATTCTTCTCTGAACACGTTCCACTCTGTAATTTCTGCATGTGACACAGTCACTGAGTCGTCTGCAAGTTTGTCCACTAACAGCAGCTCGTTTTCGTTGTCTCTCATTTATATTTAACCTCATAGTTTTTGGTGCTCCTGACAGTTGAAAGCCTAGTCCTCCGCAGGGGGATTATGAATTTAAAGTTGGCCTGTTTGTGTATATGTGTGTGTACATGAATTTATACAGGCGGATGCGTATGCTTGTATATGTGTATACATCATATACATCACATGCATCATATATACATATACATATATATATATATAAATATATATATATTTATATATATATATATATATATATATATATATATATATATATATATATATATATATATATTTATATATATATATATATATATATATATATATATATATATATATATATATTAGCATCTGTCTGTTTTCTCTCTGTTTCTCTCTTTATCTCTCTCTTTAACAAGGAGGCGTTTTCTTTCTCTTTCCCTTTGTCTTTCTGTCTCTCTTCTATCCTCTCCAGTCTGGTCCAGCAGTAAAACTCTGTATTACAATTATGCAAAATAAACAGATAAATAAAATAAGAATCCAGAAAATCAAGGGGATCATCATATCAGTAATGCTCCACTTGGCAAAGTAAATTTGCTCAGCACAACACAGCATCCAGACTTTCATTCTGCTTTCATTCTGCTTGCTTAAATGCTGGACAAAACAAAGAACAATGAATATCACTAAAGGGTTTCTTCAACAGGAGTGTGGTTTAGGAATTGGTTTTGCTTGTATTTATTCAATCTTTTGCCGACTACATTTGAAAAGCGCCTACTGTGTTGTTAACAGTGTTAATGGCAAACTAAGGCATCACATTCATTTAATTTGCTTCCAGCAACTGAAAAACAGTTGAGTATTAGACAGACATGGACCTTACAGGAGCTCGTCTTTTATATTTCAGAGTTGGACAATTTCTTTCTTTCTTTTATAAAGTAAATTATGCATATTACCTCAGATGGTTGTCTGCTGTTAGTCTTTTACTCTGTTCTCTATTTGGGCTTCTGTTTTTACTACAGTCAGAAATCTTTCAATTTAATAATTTCAGTCAGAAAAAATGCCATGAATAACTTTTTATTACCTAATGTCATGGAAATGTAATGACTTTGTCAAAATCAGTGAGATACCAGTCCAGTGACTTAAAAATCGTCAGATCAAATGGAAGAATCAGGAGAAAAACCAAGCTTTTGCATCTTTGTGTATATCAATTTAAGTGAGAGTCAGAAGAGTTTTACAGGTTTGATGTCATGATCCACCATGAGCTACAAAGCACAAAAGAAGTTGCTACATGGATTCATCCAATCAAACAGGTAAGAGCTGCCCACTGGAGAAGTACTGCAATGATTAACATGTTCACCTGGCTGCAAGTTGTTTAATGTTAACCGATGGGGAAATGAAATGTAGCTTGTTATTTTTTAAACAACCAGGTAAAAAAAAAAAAAAACTCATCCTCAAGATGTGCATTCCTGGACCGCTGGTAATGGGCAGCAAAATGACCAAAGTCATACTTTTTGCAAATGTATGGGCTTTAAGACTGTATTTTCTAGGCTGAGAAGTGACACTTCACAACTTTTTCCCTCTTTCTTGAAGTCTGACTTTGTAGCAGCATTGTACTTTATAACACCATGTCAAATTGTATAAACTTGACTCATCAGAGAAATGCATTATGGAAGGATGAGAGGAAACAAAGAAAAAATTGAAACGCAGGAGACAAAGGTCAATATCGGACTGGAGAGAGCTTAAAATTACAGCTAGGACAGATTTGCCATTGTTAGGGGTTCCTGCATTGAGAAAGTCTGCTAAAGTTTAGTGCCTCTTTACACTAACAATACAAATGAGACTCCTGCCTTAATAACACGTTGGATGTGGAAAATGTTCCAAAGTCTGAGGAGAAAACCAACTTCTTTATTGTGACGTTTTTCTGTGGATGTTTGTGCTGAGCCAATGCTTCGTTTCCTTCTTGTTTAAAAAATGTAGAAGAGGAGGTGCTCTAGAAAGTATAGCGCATGGACATCCCCCTGGTGACAATATAATCACAAATATATTGCTGTTTCAACTAAAACTAGATTAAAAAACATCAAATGCTTATTAAAAAACTGGATGGACAGTTTGAGGTATCAAACTTGTAGTAAAAAGAAGAAAAAAACTTTATTTATGTGAAGACCTGCAAATAGTAACTGAAACTGAACACCTGCGTAGCCTTGCTAGGGGTAGTTTGGTGAAAAGAGGCAAAGATGGTGATGCGTCACCAACTTAGCTGTTGCAGAAACCTGTTGGGGGTGGAATCAAGGTAAGTTGGCCTGGCTTTTCTGTTAACAGATGTTTTGGTAATGACATGCGCCTACTGGGATGATCATGTCGGGATTTACCGGGAATCAAACTATGGAAAGTAGTCACTTTCCCATCATTAGTACAAGATGTTTGTGACAAAATAATGCAACTCTGGATAAAAACTAAATCTTGTGACAATGTATGAGATAATGCTGAGATAAAGCTACATGCATGCTGTAATCAAAGCAAAAGACCAGTAAAAATACTTGTTTATATTTTTTTCCCTTTCTTTGGAAGTGTTATGAGGTAGTGCATCTGTGAATACTACATTTCTTGAAGGCTACACAGTACAATAAAAAGTACTCAGTATATTAAGATATGAAACAATTGTGTCCCTCAGCTGTCAGCTTGCTTTATGCTTTGAAATGGTGAGAAATATTTAACGTTTTCTTACTTGAATCAGCTTGTCAACAACGCCAAAGTGAAGCAGCAGTTGTTCTGGTCTGCAGGTAAAAAAAAAGTTTCCACATGGTGGCATCTGTGTCATGTAGGCTAGATATTCTGTGACAAAGTTCTCAGGTGGCTGCAAATGAGGACAAGAAACAAACAGTTTGGAAACAAACAGTTGTTGCCAATGAAGTGAACTTGGACAAAAACACCATATCTGACCTAACAAAATAAAATATCTGATATTTCATTACCTTGCTCCAACACACTCATAACACACAGGTATCCCCCACCTCCCTGTTCCCCCCCAACTCTAATCCCTAATATCTGCCTTTATCGGAAGCCTTTGGCCCTTGTGTCAAACTATACTTATTAACATGCATATATCTTCTTTTTTTTTTTACACATATCCACCCACCATCAGTCCAGTATACGCAACCATCCCACCATCTTCTATATAAAACACACATCTACTTGTACACACATATGAGGTGTCTCAGTTGCTACCACTGCACCCCTCCTGGGACCCATGCAGGACAGCACAATGTAAATTGTATTCCCTGCCATTGTCTTTGTTTGCCCATTTTTCTTCTGCCCCCTGGAAGACACACACCCACCCACACACACACATACATACATACACACACCCACACAAAAGGGGCACCAAGCTCAGTTCTCCAGTATTGCTGCAGAAAAGCCAGCGGGATTGTTATTATTGTTGTACTTGTTGAAGATTGCTCTGTCAGCAGAAAATGCTGCTGCTTTCTACATGCTGTGTGTATAAAACACAAGCAGCGAAAGGAAGGGACCCTGTGCTTGTCATTGTCTGCGCGTTCAGTGGCCTTGCTCTGTCTCAGCACTGTCATGTGGATTCATAACCCAATCCAGCATAAAAACTTCGAAGAAAGGCTTCAGTGAATAACGACCCTGCTCTGGCACAAAATGTTTGTGCGCTTATACGACAGGTGGAACAAGGGCAGCGACTGTAATGTGCATAATAAGAATAAAGAGAATCTCGAGGGAAGGGACAGGATTTTAGTCCCGTAAGCTTTCTTGTTTTGATTTGTAGCATTAGTAATGCTAACTGTTAAAAATATTGAACTCACAAGAACCGAGGAAACACAGCGCTGTGAGGAAGGAGGGGTTGGAAAGCAGAGAGAAAAAGTGAAAATGTTGAAATGTGAAGGAAATAAGAAGGGGGTGGGGTGAAAGGATAGGATAAAGGATTGCATTCTGTCACTAGTTGGCTTGTGCTAAACCACAAAGAGGTGCAGGGTGGGGGCTGGGGTGGGGGTTGATCGGAAATCAATGCAACCTGATTGCTACTTTTACAGAACTGCAGAAAACACAGAAACAAAAGCTGTCCCTTTTTGTTTTGCTGTTGTTTCTCTACTTTGCTGTTCTGATGAGTTTTCCGGGAGCGTTGGGCTCCACCAAGGAGTCACCAATTCTGATTCTAACTTTTACAGACAGGATTTCTAGTAGCAGCCAATGTGTTGAGGGTTTCCAGTTAGGTGGCCTCAGGATTGGGTCTCTGCTCTCACTGGGGTGATTTACAGCCAAGTGTGAAGCAGCTGGGATCAGCAACTCCAAATCAGAGAGCATGGTCCTCAGCTGGAAAAGGATCTTCTCCGGGTTGGAGAGCAGGAGTTCAAGTATCACCAGGTCTTGCTCTTGACTGAGGTAAGAATGGACCAGGAGACTGACAGATCGACATGGACTCTTGCATTGGTCTGTTGTGGTGAAGAAGGAGCTGAGCCAAAAGGTAAAGCTCTTGATTTACAGGTCAATCTATGTTCCAACCCTCACTTATGGTCACAAGCTGTGGGTTAGAAGCTCGTCATCCAGGAGGGGCTCAGAGGGGACCCACTCCTCCTCCTCATCGAAACAAGTCAAGTTTGTCAGGCATCTGGGTAAGATACCTCGTAGACACCACGTCAATGAGCTGTTCTGTGCAGATCACACCAGGAGGAAAACCCATGGAAGACCCAGGAGATGCTGGAGCGACTAGGTCTCTTGGTTGCGCACTGGTGGAACTGGAAGAAGTAACTGGGGCAAAATAAGTCTGGGTTTCTCTGGTCAGGCTGCTGCCTTCACGACCAGTTTAGTGGAAGAGAATGGATGGACAACTTTGAAACACACCAAAAGTGGCAAAATATGTTAAATGTGTTCAATTGTCACAAATGTAAAAAACAAAAGATATTAGTATAATAACAAGAAAAAGCAAAATCCTCTATTGCTATCTCAGTAGATAGAGGCAGGGAGCATTGTTTCAAACTGTGTCTCAAAAGACGTTTGTGTGGTCCACTGAAGATGAACTGAGTAATACTGGGTCCGGCCTCCCATATGTAAATTATGTGTCGGTTTAAACAAATGAAGACTTTCTTTTTTTTTAAAATGGAAAACGAAACACAACCTCTCAAGTTAAAGTAATGGTGTTGCCACCCATCCATCCACCCTGAGCTCTGTTACACAGCAGTCAATACAACATCTCTCTTGTTTCTTTCAATTTAAACTGGTTCAACACACAAAAAGCAGATCCCAGACCCTTGGCTAATGAAGACGATCATCCTTCGGTGCGGGTAAATGACACTTTCCCTTAATTATTTTTCTTTGGCACGTACTTTAACTTGTTATCAAACCACATTTATTAACAAAAAGGACAAGAAAAAAAAACCTTGCAGTTCTGCAGAGAGAAAAAAGTGGATTTGTTTTTGTTTTTTTTAATCCCGTTCTTCCTTCTAGGGTTGGCGCTTCAGTTCAGCCAGTGTGCAGTAAAAACGTGGACATTTCATTGCTTCGTTTTTAAAGTAGCTGCAATAACAGAGCAGCAGGAACCGGCCCTGTGATGGAAGACGGATAGCACAGTAATTTTTTCACAGTTTTCATCAGGATGTGCCTCACATGGGGTTAGCTGAGGCAGCTGGAGAAATTAGACTCAAACACATCCATCATATTTACATATATTCATGGATAGTTTTTGGTGCGCATGTCTCATCCAGTCAACCACGACACCCTCCCTGCCCCTCTCCTCACTATGCTCTCCTGCCTTCCTTTTTCCCATTCTCCACTATCTGGCCTTCCCTTCCTCACTCCCTCACTCACTCATGCACACATACACACACACACACACACACACACACAGTCTTTTCCTTTCTTATCATTAATTCTCGGCGGTAGGTATAGCTGGCTACCAAGCCATAATATAAGCAGATGAGATTGAGAGAGGGCCAGCTTCCTTTAACAAAGAGTCAAAAGGACAAAGCTTGGCCATTGTGAGTCAGGACCATAATGAAAGCATTAAGATAACTCTTCAATATTTATGAAACTGTTGGTCTCAGGCCTCACACACACACACACATATACACACATATACACACATAACGCAGCAGTCTGTTGGGCCATTCATTATATAAATTGATTTAGTTGAGTCTTCCCCAGAGGTCCCTTTTTGATACCGTGTTTCATCATTCCATCCAACCTGCATGCGTGTGTGTGTGTGTGTGTGTATGTTTGTGCCTTTTCAAACAAAACACTGCGTGCATTTGGGAAAAAGCAGAGAAATTATCTACTCAGGATTCCATGTGCACGCTAGTGCATTCGTCATGACGGTGAAGGAGAAAGATGGTCGTAATACATGCATGGTTTATGTGTTTCTGTTTGTTGGAGAAGGAAGTATTTTTTGTTTGCTAATATGCAGCAAACATTCTGGGGTTGTGTTACAGATCAGACAAGAAGATATGGCAAAAACATTTGTGTGCATTTTTTCTGATGTGTTGAGAGACGCTGAAACGAACATCATTGGGCTGTTCAAAAACTATTTTTATTTTATATAATTATGGGCAAATATATCAGGATAGTAAGAAACATGAGGGGGAACATGCAGCTCTTAGCAGAGTCATCTTGTTATTTATTTAATTCATTTATTGGTTTATTTAGCAGGAACAGTGCACAATGATGAACATTTCTGCAAACATGCCAGTTTTACCTGTGAAGATCATTTTCAACTTTTGTCCCTGGAAAAGGTGTAAAACACCAACATTAATAAAAATCCACGAATTCAAACCAAGAGTTAAAGTTAAAGCTACATATACACAAAGAATGTTTACAGGGAAAGACCACGACACTGGCGCACCGTCAGGTTATTACGCAACTCCAAAACGAAGAAAATTTGAACTACCATAAAAAGAAGATGGTATCAATATGATAAAAGCATTTATTATTAATTAAGTGCAGCCATTGAACATTCCTGGTGCATAGTAGGAAACATGCAACATGCAGAGTTCTAATGAATACCATGTTGATTTTTTTTTATCATGATATTGAGAGTGTGAAGAAATGTAAATTGTCTGTATGTAATCGCAGCTATTGTAGAACTTTAAATACTTTTAAAATTGTACGATGCTTTATACTCCTTGGTGGAGTGTAAATCATCTTTCCTTAATGTTTTTATACATGGTCCCTAAAAAATAAAATTTAATTAAAAAAAAAAAAAAATTAGCCAGTTTTTTTTAAAATTCAGGCTTGAAGTTATTATGTTTAATGTTTGTTTGGCTGTAAATGAGATTATACTGAACAAAAGGATAAACATATCAAACCCACAGTCAGATCAAATTAGGACAAATCGTTTAACATGAAGACTCATAATTACATTTACTGATGTCAATATACACCACCTACTACTGCAATGTAAAGAAATTATTGCAATTATTAAATTAATGTCATTGTTTCTGTTTATATGGTTTATCTTTAGTTCTAGTTTCCTGTTTTTATTTTGTAGTGTTCTGTCTTATTTCCTCTGTTGCCTTTATTCTCATTCAGTTTTCACCTGGACTAAATTAACCGATACATTTCACCTGCGTCTGGTTCTGTCTTTGTCTGTTTCAGTTTGATGTCGCTGGATCATTACACGAGTCTCCTGGTGTTGTTTTCTGTTGCTTCCTGTGTTTGCTGCCTTCAGTTTTCTCGCATTAAAAGTCTAGTTTCTGCATCTCAGCTCCCGTCTCCGCATTCTGGGTCCACACCACCACCCCCCTCCTCGTGACAATTAAGTTGATTAATGTCAGAAGTTTTAGTAGATAATTCATGAGCTGCTGTTTCGACCCTTCAAAGTCTTCATTTTACTGAGACCTTATTGGACAGATGGGATTTTCTCTGCTTTCCCTCTTTCTAGTGATGTTGTTGGAGTATTAAGTATGACATAATTATTATTCTAAATAGTAGCAAATTGCCATACAAACGATGTGCTTCCCAAAATGCATTGTGCTAAACCCTAGGCTACACTTTGTAAAGAAATTAATGAAAGCTCAGTTTGAAAGCTTGCCACATCTCATCAGTATTTATAGCCAGCCCACATTGTTAATGGCTTGTATTGTCTCTGCTGCAGGCCAGAGTCAGACAATACAAGATTAGAGCAAAACAAGGGCAACAAAGCAACTTTCATGGAGCATCTTTGTCTTCCTATTACATGGATATTTAAGTAGCAGGGAACAATCTTTGATTATATTCCTTAAATGGATCACATCAGTCACATTTTCTTTTCCAGTTATTGATGTTTTTTAAGCGGTAACTGCAAATTCTTCTTGTTGCCGTCTGACTAGAGCCGACACGCTCAGTGTTTTTTTTGTTCTTTTCTCTCTTATTTCCTCATCCGCTGTGATTTTCTTGCTGACATCCTTTGTCCTTGTAATTAGTTTCCAATTCTCTCTCTGTGCCCATTTCTTGTGAGGAATTACTTTAACTTTCTAACAGTTGGTTGTCAAAGGAAATAATGCTCTGGCCAGAGATGACTGATATCTGAGAAACAAAAAACTTTTAAAGAGGCGCTCTGGAACTTTGGCACCCTTAAAACGCCAAATTCAGCGTCCATCTTAAATCCTACTTGTACTGTGAGCACTTTCCAGACAGTAGGAGATGGTTCTTTGTTGACTCTTGTCTTATCTGTTGCTCTGTCACTTTCTTTTCCTCTCTTCCTCTGAAGATGTTCTCTTTGTTTCTCTGCTTAAACATTTGCATAAAGTGAATCTCAGCTGCAACATCTGGATTGCTTCTGTGCAGTAGTTTAATCTCTCCTAATAAGTTTGTAAAATAAAGCAAATTACAAAACCAGGAGGGCAAGCAACAGCAGACTAATATTATTACAATCCACTCCACATTTATCAAATTATGATAGTTTACACATAACAACGATGAACTTTTTAACCATGTTAACTCTGGAAGCCCATTTCCACACACACACACACACACACACACACACACACACACACACACACACACACACACACACACACACACACACACACACACACATAATCACACACTGCAGCCAGAGTGGAGTTTACTCACAGATTGAAGTCAGAGGATCAATAATACATCTGCTGTTGTGGTTCATTTCTTACAATTGAAAACTATATTTTCATTCTGTATTTCTATAGGTATTGTGTCTGGAAGGAACAACGCAGTCTTTCATTTGGTAAACTTTCCGGCTGATACCAGGTTTAATGGGGAGGAGGTCACTGCTCCTTCCCCCATCAGACAGAAACTCATTTTAATAACTGACAATCCACACTGGTAAATAAAACGTGAATCTCATTATCATAAATGATCAAAAGTTGGCAAAAAAAAATAGCTTAAAACTTTGGTAAAAGCTGGTAATTTTCTGTCTAAGTCCGATATTTGACAGAAAAAGAAAGGGATGAGAAGAGAGGGAATAAGAGGACAACAGACAGACAGCTAAAAATCAGCAGTATGAGATGTTCAATCTGAACAACAGAAACGTTTATAAAAAACGAAAGACGGCTGCTACACCTGTAAGGAGGCTAAACACCCGACACACCTCATCTTTACTGAAAGAAAAATGACAATAATCAGGGGAAGTTAGAAAACAGATAGGCTGAAGGAAAAAGAGAAAAAAAGTGAATCAGAACAACAAAAACTTTGTCTGCACACAGAGTAAAACATGAACTGGAGCAGGTGATGAAACCCACTTGATCAGCTTTCAGGTTAGTAAATGTGGAGCAAAGATATCAGGAGTGAATGGTGATAAGTGACTTTATAAGTGCGACCAGCACCCAAAAGGATCATAGAAAGGGGGCCAACAAGACCAGGGAAGGCCAGTCCCATCCCAAGCCCCACAGTCCAGCCTCCTACCACAGAGGCGACCACATATCCACCCAGATAGACACAACTTTTCAACTAATCTTACTGTGCTATAGTTTGCTGGGAAGAAAATCCAAGGTTTCCTCTGCCACGCGTTCCCCCCAATGCCCACCTACCATCAGCTGACGGACAGCGTCCACCATGGCCCCGCTCTGTTAACACCAGTCAACAGTCAAACTAAATGTCCATGTTCTTTGTATTCTCTACTTAATTTTTTCTTTTTTTTTTTTTTTTTTGCTTGGGTCCACATTACTCCTGTCCTAACTACACAATGTTTCCCACTAACTAAACTCACATGATTGGGGCAAGGCCCTGGTTGACTGGTGAATTTTATTACTAGCAAATCTCATTTTATGATTTCAGCCAAAAGTAATATCAATTAAAAAAAAAAAAAAAAAAAAAATATTGATCCAAAACTATAATTGAAATAACCTTGTTATAATATTTAATTATGTTGTTTTAATTTTTATCATTTTCATTACATTTTTGGGATTGGCAAGTAGTTTCTAGTCAGATTTTTTGTGTTGCTATAGCAACCCCACGCTACTGTCACAGTCATCATATGAGTTTTAAGGTCAGATAATTGCATAGTGAGACTCAAAGTTCTGACTCTTTCACTTCTTTCAGGGCATTTCTCCATTATTAGCATTTATTTAAAACTAAAAAATAAATTCAAACAAATGAATTGACACACATTTTCCCACTGAAAATACTCTTTCCTTGACAGAAATGGGTGAAGCCATTCTTTCTCTGACATTTTCATTTACTGCCGTTTAATCTGGACTTCCTTTGTCACGCTACTTTTAATGCTAGATTTAGGCATCGCTCCAATGACTGGATGTGCATGTTAGAGTTCATTTTAAGATTCTTATATTTGATTTTAAAAGTCTTAAACAGTCTTGCTCCACAGTGCCTCAGATCAGCTGATGTGGGGCTGCTGGAGGTTCTGAGGTCCAGGTATGAGCTCAGAAAGGCCAGAGTCTCAGCAGTCACAGCTGCAAGGCTCTGAAGTCTGTTGCTACTGCACGTTGGAGAAGCATCACTTTCCATTTTTAAACCCTTCTGAAAACACGTTTTTATGTCCTGGCCTTTAACCTGGCATGAGACTCCTGTTTTATTGTGCTTTTTCTTTTATAGTTATACTGGTCTTATATTCCCTTGTAATAATTTTACTGCACTTTTATTGTATTTTGTGTTTTTTTGCCATTTTGAAATTGTTTTATATTTTCTGTTCAGCAATTTGTTCCACTTTTGTTTTAAAGTGCTTTAAACATGAATGGGAGTTGAGCTTGGTTTCATTCTCCCAGCAGAAGTTACAGAATGGATGTCTGTGATGTTGCTGACATGCTGATGCTGAGGAAAGTAGCTCTTTGATAATTTTCTCAACTTACTAATGTGATTTTTTTCCTAAATTATTTCTTAAACATTATCCAAAGGCGAGTAATGCAGCAGCCGAGGCCACAAATAGTTGTTGCATGTATGAACCTTTCCAGTTTCTGGTCCAACTTTACCTTCTGAATTCCACATGGTCTTTTTTTTTTTTTTTTAACTCTAATTTATCTTGCATTGCTCTTTCCTTTTGGAAGCAAGAAGATTCCCAACCGTTCCTAATTCCAGCTTTCTTAGTTATGGAATTCCTCAAGGTTCTGTACTTGGACCAATACTCTTCACGCTATATATGCTCCCTTTAGGCAAAATTATTAGACAGCATGGAATAAACTTTCATTGTTATGCAGATGATACTCAATTATACTTATCCTTTAAACCAGATGAAACAAATCAGCCCAATAGGCTACAAAATTGTCTCATAGACATAAAGACTTGGATGTCTAGAAATTTTCTCCTCTTAAACTCAGATAAGACTGAAGTAATTCTCGTTGGATCTGAAAAACTCAGAGCTAAATTTTCCGGTTTTGTAATGAACCTGGATGGCATTACTTTAGCTTCCAGTGCTACAGTGAGAAACCTTGGAGTAATATTTGACCCTGACCTGTCCTTTGGTCCACATATTAAGCAGGTTACTAAAACAGCCTTCTTTCATTTACGTAATATAGCCAAAATTAGGGACATTCTGTCTCAGAGTGATGCAGAAAAACTGGTTCACGCTTTTGTTACTTCGAGACTAGATTACTGTAACTCTCTATTACTGGGCTGTCCTAAATATGCCCTGAAAAGCCTTCAGCTGATCCAGAATTCTGCAGCCAGAGTCCTGACCAGAACCAGCATGAGAGATCATATTTCTCCAGTTTTAGCCTCTCTTCATTGGCTGCCTGTTGAATCTAGAATAGAATTTAAAATCCTTCTCCTTACATATAAAGCCCTCCACAACCAGGCACCACTATATATCAAAGACCTCATAGTTCCTTATATACCAAGTAGAGTACTTCGTTCGCAGACTGCAGGCTTACTTGTGGTTCCTAGAGTCTCAAAGAGCCGAGCAGGAGGCAGAGCCTTTGGTTATCAGGCCCCTCTCTTATGGAATAAGCTCCCAGTTAGTGTTAGGGAAGCAGATACCCTCCCCACCCTTAAGACTAGGCTGAAGACTTATCTTTTTGATAAGTCCTATAGCTAGGGATGGTTAGCATCCCTTAGTTATGCTGCTATAGGTTTAGACTGCTGAGGGACATTTCCTGATACACTGAGCTTCTTTCTTTTTCTCTTTATCTCTTTCTTTTACCCCCCCCCCCATAACAGTGTTGCATCATTAACATGTATGTCTCCTGTCTCAGCAGGTCTCCCTGGCCGGGAGTAGCAGTTCCTGTTGTCTGTTGTCTTTCTGTCTTCTTCCCCCCCACACAGCAGAGGCAGATGGCTGCCTGTCCTTGAGCCGTGTTCTGCCAGAGGTTTCCTTCCTGTTAAAAGGGAGTTTTTTCCTTCCCACTGTTGCCAGTGTGCTTGCTCAGGATGGGAGATTGAGTTGGACTCAACTCAATCTGTTGGTTTCCTTATATAGGCTATTATGAATTGGCCTTCATTATGTTTTCCCCTCTGTCTGTAAAGCGTCTTGAGATGGCATTGCCGTGATTTGACGCTATATAAATAAAGTTGAATTGAATTGAATTGAAAAACAGCAACACTATTGCTTGTGCGTTTTGGGAGATTCAGGTACTTATTGTGAATAATATGTGTCAACTTGTTGCTTTTCTGTAGCTGTAATCCCGACTTCAGTTGTACAAAAGCTGCTTTTGCAAATGTGTCAGCTAACGTTGACATTTTGCAGCTCAGGATCTGCATTCAGTGAAATCAGACCAGTTCAAACAAATCTTAACAACGGTTTGTGTTTGTCAGAAAGTTACTCAGAAACAAACAAGAAAAGCCGTTATCAAAAGGATCCAATTTTTTGAGCGTGATTACATCATGATGTAAGACTTTTTTTCAGGTTTAAAACCCACACTCACACTCTGACTCTCTCTTTTGACTCCATGTTATTCATCCATCCTCCGATCCATATGCACACTGACGTCTCCATTTAATCATTCATCCTGAAGCGTCTCCATTCTGTTCCCTCACTCATTAAGTTCTCCTTCTTCCCATCAATCCATCCATCTCTGCACCCCACTTGTCTCCGCTCCTCCCTTCTAAGTGCCAATCATTAAACTGTCATTCAGCGGGTTTGCATGTTGACGAGGCCTCAGGAGTCATTTTACGATTTATGGTGAATAGACGTAAATGTACAGGTCTCCTCTTGACTAATTCAGCTCTTTTCGACTCTTCCTGATTTCACTTTCTCCTCCCTCCTTCTTATCTCTCAGGCTCCCACATTTCCCCTTCTGTGCTGCTTCTTTTTTACCTCCTTTCCTCCTTTTGGCTTCTTTTTGCATCTTTTTATGCTTTTTTTGCTCCTTTTTTGTCCTACTTTTCTCCAGAATGCCAGGTCCGTAGGCCTTGTCATCTATGCATTTCTATTATTTTTACAACCATGTCTGGTAAAGTGCCGCCTGACTATTCCTGTTTCACAGATGCGATTTACACCCCTATTCACGCCGAGGCTGAAGCGATGGATGGCGGAAGGTAGTTGGTGGGGGTGAGGCTGGGTGTTTGAGATAAGCCATCATGAACAGATTTACAAGTCTCCCTTGGACAATCTCACCTCCGTCCAACCTCCGAAGAGTTCAAGGTTCAGTTCCATTTGGAGCCTATTTACTTAACGGCACATTCTCTCACTTAAGGAAAAAAAAAAAAAAAAAAAAAAAAGGGCATCTTCGCACCGAGCAATGGCCATGTATGTTTGGGCAGCTGTCTGCAATCAGGAGGAGATTTACGTGTTGGGGCTTGAAGTAGCGAGAGCTTTCCATCCTCGCACTGTGATATTTTATTGTGTCAGGGATACAGCGGGATAGGTTGCTCAAGTCCCTTCAAGGGGAAAAGAAAAAGTCTGACATCAGAGTTTTGGACAGGGAGGAATGGAGAGAGAGAGAGAGAGAGAGAGAGAACGAGGGAAAGATGAACAGAGCATAAGAGAGGATTGCACAGCTTTCAAAAAGCTTAGAACAGAAAGCCAGAGGGTCGAATGAGCATCAATCAACCCACTGATCAATGAACTGATTAGTAAATCAGGCTCCCTACAGTAAGTCAAGGCCCAAGCTCCATTAGGGAAGAGCTATGTCATCATTACAGAGCGGAGTCCCAAAGCTTTAGGTAAAAAGCTGCTATTCGTTTTCAGAGAGACTCCGCAGAGGATCAATAACACAAGAACAGATACACTGAATTTATTTAATTATTCACTTTTAACAAACAGGCTTTGTGTCAGGAGCTGCATATTTGGCTAAATGACTGGCAGGTGCTTACCTCTCAGCTCGACTTACCGCAGGTAATTGTGTTTGTTTGATAGCAGATTACACAGAAACTACACAAATTATTTTTTTTTTTAAAACTCGGTGGGCAGATGGATCACAGACGAAAGAAATGTCCATTTATTTTTGGTATTAATCTGAATTATCTTCTTTAAACACTGTCTGACAGGGTGCTGGTGGGCTGTTTGGAGCTCTTCTGCTTATGTTACATCTATACTTTAACATAAAGTTGTCTGCTACTGTAACATGTGTCTGTATCATGTTGTAGTAGAAAAGCAGTTAACTGGTTTTGTTAACCTGCAAAAGGATAAAATAATAATCCTACAACCTGCATAGAGGATACACACTCTTACACACCTTTAAAGGTGGAGTATGTAAGATTTTCAATTTTTTCAAAATAAATTAACTAATAAAATAACTACAATCACAATTAGATAGTTTTTTTTAACATCTAGGTTCCAGTCTGTTCATATTTGATGTGTTATTAAATTACAAGTTTAATTAATGACAAATGACAAAAAACACTTTTTTTTTTTTTTTACTGGTAGGCAAACATTCAAGAAGGGTCTTTGTCATTAATTAAACTTGTAATTTAATAACGCATCAAATATGGACAGACTGGAACCTACGTGTTCAGAAAAAACTATCTAATTATGATTGTAGTTATTTTTTTTAGTTAATTTATTTTGAAAATATTGAAAATCTTACATACTCCACCTTTAAGCAGGCATCACATTGTCCACATGTATTAACATCCACACTGATGTACAATAATAACACACTCCATTTACATTTGCACACAGAAACACAAACACACACTGTACATAAACATACACCTGCACACCTTTGCTCATCTGTGTATAACACGGAATTATTGATCACTGTGTTCGACAGGGTGTTGTATTTAATGGAATGAGAACCTGCTGAGGCGGTTGTGGCAAGAGAGCTAATGGACTGTAAGACACACACACACACACACACACACCAAAGAGACAGCTGCAGTTCCTACAGCCAGTCTATGTTTCCTAAGGGACTGCTTAGCTCAACACTGGCCCCGTAATAATGTGCCATTTTACTTTAGCCATAAAAGCTGTGTGATATAATTTATAACCTTGTAACCTGCTTTGGTATCAGAACAGCAATGTTAATGTCATCCTGATGCTTTCTAGAAAAAAAAGACCAAAAAAACAAAACACTGTATTTAGTCAGCTGTGGTTGCCCACATCCACAACCTCCCATGCATTTAATTTTGTTGCGCTACAATAATATTTTATGTATAGTCATTGACATTTCAGTACCAGTCCTGCAGGTCCAGTTGCTGAAATATGAGGTTAGAAAAATGATGAAATCACTGTCAGACAGTTTTTTGTTTGAACCAAAAGTAGTTTGGAAGGTTTGTGCTTCGTTCTGGTGAATAAGGAAACATTGTTGTTGGATATTGTCGTGTTGAAATGATGAGGCCTTTTCAAAGTTAACACTTACACCCCAGCTGACATCAGTCTGGAACTCACACAGGTCATCTTTCAGCCATTATATGATTTAATGTTCTGTCTTTCTTGAAAATTATATTATATATATGTGCTCTATAGGTTATGATCATACACTAAATAATCATAAAAGACATCTATAAATGCACAATGGTGGCCCTATCAAGGTTTATGGTGGAGAAGTAAAAAAAAAAAAAAAAGGATTAATCTACATTCACATTTGAGCACCTGTCATTGATGTAGATAAGTCGTTTTATTTGATCGTTTTTTTTAAATATGTGTCCGGTCCAGCAGCATGCCAAGCAGAATGATGGTCTCGTTGGATGGTTTCTGTTGTGACAAATTTATTTTGCCAAGAGGGTTTTTATGGATTTAAGGTGCCTTTTGAGACTTCAGTATTTTTTTTCCTTTTTTTTTTTAGTTTGTTTTTAGCAAATGGCACAAGTTATTATTAAAACCATAAAAAACTAAACCAGATATCTACAAGAAATCAGTCTATTGTGTTTGTAGAAAAACCTGAAAAGAATAACTTGGGTCAGAATTTTAAGAGGATGCTATATTAATGCTGGACCTGACAGACAGATAAAAAAAACCCCAAAAACCTGCGTGTGTAGAAGAGAAAAGGAGGGTAAAAGTGAAGAGAAGAGACAAAGATACAAATGGTGAGAACATCTAGAAAAAAACAGCTGCATCACCAGAAGAGGAATTAAAAACATCTCAGACTTCTTTAGGAAAATAAAGAAGACAATCATCAGGAGCACTTGCAGTTTGTGTGTGTGTGTGTGTGTGTGTGTGTTAGACATTAGAAATGAGTTGAGTGATCATGCAAATGCAGCCACACCTGCTCTGAGGTGAGAAACAGACAAAGACCCCCAAACAGCAAATCGCAGGAAGTAACACACACACACACACCCACCTACAGGAAGGCAGAGATCAGTTCCTGTCAAAGCACTCAGAGTAATGGAGTATGATCCTCACAGGACCGGGGGCCAGCAGCCTCCCGTGAGCCCATGAGCAACTCACCTCCTCAAGGGGAAGTCTGTCAACGCCCTGGCCAAGAATCTCTGAGACCGCCGTACCCACTGACTGCTCCCTCCCACTACCACCCACTTCCCCATGACCCTTCCCTCCTAGTTCTATCTAAACCATCTAGATAATTCCTAACTTTAGAAAGACGCTTTCCTGTATCAGGGTCAAAATCTGCAATTCTTTACTTGTAGAACTAATACCAAGTCCTGATAAATATCCATGCTGCATTCAGTGTTGACCACATGTAGGCCTTCCTGTAGTCCACCGTGTTCTCCCGCTGTGAGAGGATTCACCGTACAGATTGTACAGAGGTTTGCTTAGCGGATCTCCTACATGTGTCAGGTAGGACATTCCTTTTGGTTGCAGTCTGCATTGATTCACATATTAAACAGTCATGTTTTTACTTGTTCACTGCAGGACGTGCATGAGAAAATATATCGTGATGCATTTGATAACTCTTAAGAATCGGAATTCCATCGCCATGAAAAGATCAAAACTGAAGTTTTTCTATGTTTGCATATTACCTCAGTGGAGCAGATTTCTGGTCATACGGCCGGCACAAGTGGAATATGGAGCAATTCTTAGTCATTACAAACTGTGCAAAAGAATGACATCTGGTAAATGTATGATCAGTCCAAGCCATGTTTGATCAGCATTCATCAGGAAAAGCAAATGCGTCTTCCCCACCTGTAAAGCAGATCTGCAGCCAACTTTACAAATCCCATCTAAGTCATTACAAACTGTGAAGGAGATTGGTTGGTAGTGTGTTTAGACTCTAACACCACACACTGGCCCTGTATGCAGTTTTTTGTTGGCTTGATTGTCAGCATTGGAGAAAAAGAGACAACAAAATCAATAGGACTTAATATACTATACGTGCAGTTGAGAAAATTTAATAGAAATACCCAGTATAGACACAATATGTCCATTTAATTTGCCCTCTTTACTTCTACATACAGTAAATGAAGTGGAGGCCATATGAGGATAAAATAACTGTCAAGAAATTAATATACAGCAGGGAAATTTATTCAATCATAATAGCGACTTCTATGTAGCGCATAAGTTACGACTGCAGTGGAGCTGCTGGTTTTAGATATGCACACTGGTTTTCCTTTCTGCTGTCAGGAGATTTAGGGAACAGGAAGCTATAGAGTCAATTACACCTGGCCTTGCATTATAGCAATTTGCATCTAAGTGACATTTAGGAAATCGTTTTCAGCAAGTGAAGTATGCAGGCAGGATAAATGAATGAGCAGGGGGCTTCTGTAAGTGTTGCCACAATAATAGAATATCATTTAATAGCTAGAGAAATATCCGTCATACTTCCTTCTCACCCCTAATATATTTCCTCATCTTTCTCCGCTGTGTTCTACACAGAGCACAGGAAGCTGAAATAGGCTTTTGAGATGACTGTGACACATCATTTGAAGGATTTGTGCAAGTACAAGACAGATATGAGATTCTAAAGTTTAAAACATGACTACTCTTATCTGCCGACATCATTTGCAGATTGAACGCAGTGAAATGTAAATGCACAAAGTCGTGAAATGTGTGCATGGGCATTGTACATGCACAAAGATACATTTGTGGTGATGTGCCATTAAATCTTGTTTGTGTTCCTGCTGAATCCCTCAAAAAGAAGACCTATAATTTTCTATTTTTTCCTGTTTTTTTTTTTAAGTATGTGGAAGCACCAGTAACATTAGTGAAACAAGCCTCAAATTTACATGTAAATGAATATGAAGAACACTATTTTTTTATTTATTTTTATTTTTTTAACCTGTCCTGTCCAGCATCTCAGCATACAGAACAGCAATCTGTGTGCCATATTTTTGCCAGACAGATTTGCTCTGTCAAGGGAGACATCTCATGTATATAGCTGCCCTTGATAATCTGAATATTTTTATTATTATGATAATTATTTTATTTTATTTATTTATTTATATATTTTTTCCTTTTATCATTTTGCAATCATCGTCATTCTTGATATGGCCGAGCTGGACCTGGCAGGGAAAGAGGAAAAAAAAGAGGAAATGAAAAAAGGAAAAAGAGAGACAGAAAGGAAAGGTGTGTCTATGCTGATAAATTTACAGTATATGCAAAACAATATAAAGTACTGAAAAAATACAACAAGACAAAAGTAGGATAGTGACAATATTCAAAAACAGACAAAAAATTGAAAAATGAAAAGTAAAAAAAAGTAAATCCATCTTCTGCCACTTATCCGGGGTCGGGTCACGGGGGCAGCAGCCTAAGCAGGGAAGCCCAGACTTCCCTCTCCCCAGCCACATTTGCCAACTCTGCGGGGGGGATCCCGAGGCGTTCCCAGGCCAGCCGAGAGATGTAATCCCTCCAGCGTGTCCTGGGTCTCCCCCGGGGTCTCCTCCCAGAGGGACGTGCCTGGAACACCTCACCAGGGAGGCGTCCAGGAGGCATCCTGACCAGATGCCCGAGCCACCTCAACTGGTTCCTCTCGATGCGGAGGAGCAGCGGCTCTACTCTGAGCCCTTCCCGGATGACCGAGCTCCTCACCCTATCTCTAAGGGAGAGCCCGGCCACCCTGCGGAGGAAACCCATTTCAGCCGCCTGTATACGAGATCTCGTTCTTTCGGTCACGACCCACAGCTCATGACCATAGGTGAGGGTAGGAACATAGATCGACTGGTAAATCGAGAGCTTCGCCTTCTGGCTCAGCTCCTTCTTCACCACGACAGACCGGCGCAGAGTCCGCATTACTGCAGACGCCGCACCGATCCGTCTGTCGATCTCGCGCTCCACCCTTCCCTCACTCGTGAACAAGACCCCGAGATATTTAAACTCCTCCACTTGAGGCAGGACCTGACTCCCGACCCGGAGAGGGCAATCCACCCTATTCCGGCTGAGGACCATGGTCTCAGATTTTGAGGTGCTGATTCTCATCCCAGCCGCTTCACACTCGGCCGCGAATCGCTCAAGCGAGAGCTGGAGATCATGACCAGATGAATCCAACAGGACCATGTCATCCGCGAAAAGCAGGGACCCAATCCTGAGGCCACCAAGTTGGATCCCCTCAACACCTCGGCTGCGCCTAGAAATTCTGTCCATATAAGTTATGAACAGAATCGGTGATAAAGGGCAGCCTTGGCGGAGTCCAACCCTCACCGGAAACGAATCTGGCTTACTACCGGCAATGCGGACCAAGCTCTGACACCTGTCGTACAGGGACCGGAAAGCTCGTACAAGGGGGTCCGGTACCACATACTCCCAGAGTACCCCCCACAGGAGCCCCCGGGGGACACGGTCGAATGCCTTCTCCAGGTTCACAAAGCACATGTAGACTGGTTGGGCAAACTCCTATGCCCCCTCCAGGACCCCAAAGAGGGTATAGAGCTGGTCCACTGTTCCGCGACCAGGACGAAAACCACACTGCTCCTCCTCAATCCGGGATTCGACTATCCGGCAGACCCTCCTCTCCAGGACCCCTGAATAGACCTTACCAGGGAGGCTGAGGAGTGTGATTCCCCTGTAATTGGAACACACCCTCCGGTCCCCCTTCTTAAAAAGGGGGACCACCACCCCAGTCTGCCAATCCAGCGGTACTGCCCCCGATGTCCATGCGATGCTGCAAAGGCGTGTCAGCCAGGACAGCCCCACAGCATCCAGAGCCTTAAGGAACTCCCGGTGGATCTCATCCACCCCCGGGGCCTTGCCGCCAAGGAGCTTTTTGACCACCTCAGCGACTTCAGCCCCAGAGATAGGAGAGTCCACCCCTGAGTCCCCCAGCTCTGCTTCCTCATCGGAAGACATGTTGGTAGGATTGAGGAGGTCTTCAAAGTATTCCTTCCACCGACCCACTACATCCTGAGTTGAGGTCAGCAGCTCCCCACCTCCACTGTACACAGTATTGATGGAGCACTGCTTCCCCCTCCTGAGAAGCCGGATGGTGGACCAGAATCTCCCATGCCTCCCAATCACTCCCCTCCAGGTCTCACTGTCATTGGCCACGTGAGCATTGAAGTCCCCCAGCAGAACAATGGAGTCTCCAGAAGGAGCACCCTCCAGCACTCCCTCCAAGGACTCCAGAAAGGGTGGGTACTCTGAACTGCTGTTTGCCGCATAGACAACAGTCAGGACCCGTCCCCCCTGGAGGCGGAAGGAAACTACCCTTTCATCCACCGGGGTAAACCCCACCGTGCAGGCACCAAGCTGGGGGCTGATGAGAATGCCCACACCTGCTCGGCGCCTCTCACCATGAGCAACACCAGAGTGGAAGAAAGTCCAGCCCCTTTCGAGGGTACTGGTTCCAGAGCCCAAGTCATGCGTCGAGGTGAGTCCAACTATATCTAGCCAGAACCGCTCAACCTCGCGCACAAGCTCCTTCCCCACCAGAGAGGTGACGTTCCACGTCCCTAGAGCCAGCTTCTGCAGCCGGGGATCGGACCGCCAGGGTCCCCGCCCCTTGCTGCTGCCCGGCTCACATTGCACCCGACCCCTACGGCTCCTCCCGCAGATGGTGAGCCCATGTAACCCTTTTGGGCTGAGCCCGACCGGGCCCCATGGGCGAAGGCCCAGCCACCCAGTCTCTCGCCTGCTAAATGCTGGGATGGGCTCCAGTCCCTCATTTACCTGAATTGGATTAAATAATATAGAAAATTAAAAACAAATAAAAAATAAAAAAGAATAAATCAAAACGTCCCATTTTAAACTAAACAAATAATGTAAATCTTAATCATGGAGTTTTATTTAAAGATTTTTCATGGTATTTTTCTGACACCCCAGCTGCAGGAATATTACCAATCATTATTATGATGATCATTATTACAGTGCATCTGCTACTGTTGCATCTTTATTTGTTTTTACGTGTAACTCTGTGTATGATCGCTGTCCTTGAATTTATGACTCGCAGCCGTGGTGTGAAGAAAGCTGTGAGAGCTGCTTTAATAGAGATTATTAACACAGAGAGGCGGCGGAAATAGGGAAGATGGTGTGAAAAAGAACAAAATGCATAAGAGTCCTACATTTTTAGAAAAGTAGTATTGGTGACTTCAAGGTTGTCCCTTAAACTTGTTCTTTACAAATTTTGGGGCTTCTCTGCCTTTATATACTATCTAGTACAATAAAAATGGACACATTAGGATTTAGAAACATTAGATTTTCTCACAGAATGATTTGATACAGTTAGATGCAGACTTTTTACATACATATTTATTTTCTGCATTGCTTTAAATCTGTGATTTATTATCCACATTCAAATGAATAACTGATAAAAAACCTAGTAATCAAAGATCTTTCTTAGTTAGTAGCAGAGAAATGTGTCCTCTAGATTTCTGTTCCCACTAACAGACATTTAGTTTTATGTTTCAAACTCAGTGCCAGAAGATAAAAAATCTCTACAAAGACTTTTTTTTAAACTGTCAGTTAAAGGTACACTGTGTAACTACATTGGTTTTTTATTAGCAAAAAGAATTACTTTCATAAATGCGTATTTTACAAAAGTCTAATCACAATCGCATCCACATGAAAGCGTTCTCGTAGCTTGGGAATCTTTTTTTCATGTGCATCCAACAGAAGGCTGCAATGTTGTGTCGTCATCTCTAACAGAGTAAACTAAAGGGGACGAATTTGTTACCCTAACATGTTTTAGCTGTAAATCCCCATGTGTTGTTGGGGGAGGAGGAGAAAAATGTTAAAGTGACCATGGACCAATCAGCTTGCTGCTTTCCATTAAAACGAACAACCATCCATTCTCTTTTTCCCCATGAGAGAGAGGGGAAAATAACCAAGAAATGAAAAAGAAAAATGCAAATTGAAATTGTATACATAATTATACAGATTTGTTTAGGATGAACTTGACGCTTGTGGAGACCACAGCACCAGTAAAAAGTCTGGACACACCAGTCTAACTGTGAACAAGTCAAAGACAAGACGTGTCCTAAAATGATGTTTTTTTTAAGCTGTGTTAAATGATTGGATCCCATAAGCGGTGAGATGCGATTTAATGCTGTTTATTTTTTTAATGTTCCTTAATAAATACCTGAATGTAGCTTTTGGGGACTTAACCGTATCACATAAAGGAAATTACAGAATACAGCAGCTTTATTCCACCAGCTTTTATAATTTGCTTTTAGATGAATATATCTCACAATATTATGAATGTGCTGCAATAATTTCCTTTAATTGCCCCTTTCATTCTCATTTTAGGCAAGTTGTCTAACAACAGAGTATAAACTGAATTGTGTTTTCACGAGTGAAACTGTTCGAACCTACAATAGACCTGTTTTGTAAAACTCTGTACATTTTGTAACTTTTATGTTTTTGACCCTTTCTGACATTTGATGCACATTTATGTCATCTTTTTTTCCCCTCACTTCTGTTATCAACTTTATTCTGTATTTTCCTGATTTTACCTATTTTCATGTCTCCTGATATCTCACCTGTTATTTGTGTTGTGTCTCCTTACAGTCAGCACTGACTCTTATTTATCCCCCCTCCCACACCCCCCACAGTCTTCTTCTTTTTAATCTTTTTTAGCCTTTTTCCTCAATCTCAGTCCTACTCCTTTGACATTTTCTCTTATCCAGTGTTGTTTGTAGTGAGTAGTTCTTCTGTCACATACCCAGAGACAACAGAGGCACACCTGGCTGAGGGTGGAAGCATCGCAAAGTAACAGATTAAATGATTGCGGCTTCTCACGGTGACACCGGTTTTACTGCTTTGAGAGACAGAAACATGACAGACTCTTATATCTGGAGCAGCTTAGACCAAACTAAGACTGAACAGTGGAGGAAATATAATAAAACAAAAGCATGATGTGTTTAGGTCATAAAGATTATATTTGTGGCAGGTTCAGATTAGTCAACATAAACAAAACCAAACAGATTAAAAAAAAAAAGTGTAGATTGATCCATTAATGCCAATACATTAAGAGTATTTTAGCATACGGCTCTGTGGACTCCATTTAATTCTTTGACTGTTGCTTGTAATTCAGCTGATGAGCAGATTTTAGGATTTTTATTCGTAAACTTGGATCAGAAGTTTGGATCAGAAATTTTTAACCCCTTGTTGTTATTAGTAATGTTTTTTGGAGGATATTGAGGAGTTATGGTGACAAGTTAGTAGCTGAAAGGTATGAGCACCGTTGTTCCACTTCAGATGGTATAGATTTTAGGGACTGAAATAAATCACATTGTGTTGTTTTTAAGATTTATTGTGGTCAGTTGACTTCTGATTGTGTTGCAGTTTAGTTTCTAATGGATGACAGATGAAATCTCTTGTGCATTGAAATTATAAGATTTTCCAGCAGTGCTTATGGAAAACATCTGCTGAACGTTTTTGTGGCCCTTTATGCAGCTGTTATGACTCAGGCCCAAGGGTTAAGAGTCACTGTCTGAAATTCTAGTGATTTTGTCGGGATGCCAAAGGAAAATCATTCCTGAATGTATTAAAAGACATTTTTTCTTCACTAGAGAACACTTTGTACAGTATGTGACCAAAAGTACTACAATAATAATACATAAAATAATTCATTTAGGTTTTTGGCACTAATAGAAAGTGTGTTACAAGAGAAAAACTAACCAGCAGCCTGATAATATAACAATAATTCATCAGAACTTCTTGAAACCCTTTAATGTTATGCCTTGTGTTTGGTGTTGGGTGGTCATTTATTTCTATTTAACATACCATGACTTTTGTGTCTGGGATTTAATTATTCCCATGTTCAGTTGTGTAGTCTCTGTGTGCAGGAGTAGATAATGCTCAGAAATGGCCGAGAGGCTCTCCATGCCGTGATGACGAGGTTCCAGCCTCTGGCAGGTTTATGTTCACATGTCTGCATTGTATAAATTAGTCTTCCATGTAAAATGAAGGACGGTTAATAGCTTTTGGTGATTCTTGCCTCTCAGACAACTTAAATATGTTTTCTCTATGTATTTATTTATACAGTGAATTATGCTTTCATGAAATAAAAATAAAGGAAAGCATTACTGTACGTACTTGGAAAATATGACATTATGTAACAATCCATGGAAGGGTTAAGCTATTTATGTTATTGTTTGATATATAGGATGATGGATGGAACTGCTATAATCTTTAAAAAATGCATTACTAAATAAATAGTTAAATATCCAAAAATATATTTATGCCACTTTCAAATAAAGAAAAAAAAAACATTACAAGCAGAATATGAAAAAAAAAATGCTACTTGTGCTTTTTTTTCCATCTTTCCATCCATCAGTATTTCTATTTACTTTCCTCTACTGTATCCCCTTGTTTAAGTGCATTCATTTTCATGTCTTTATCTGTATGCAATTTATATTTCATTATGGGATGACAAGGGCTGTCTCATAAAGTTTCTCATTTGAAACTTATTTCACAACGTTGCCACTGGAGCTAAAAGTTGGGAAGTAGCTGGAAATGTCTCATTGCCAATATATAAGTCTAACTTTATAAGGTTAAACTACACTTTTGACCACTGATTGTTGTGTTATATCATTTTATGTCATACCTGTGTGACAAGAAGTAACAGTACTTTCATAAAAAGAGTGTGAGGCTGTGACACACACTGAAAAACAAGCTAAAGTCCCTGTCATCTGTGTAATGAAACAGACATGTTTCCAGGAATGTGAAAACAGAGATGTGTCCTTGTAGCATCAGAGAGTATGAAATATGAAGTTTTGTAATCATACTGAATGAATCAAGACAGGGAAGCGAACACCATCAGTATGATACATAAAGGTAATTACTAAAGTCATACAATGTTTTGTAGAGATAAATAAGATGATGTGTTTTATTACTTTAGGCAGTTTAACACATTTTGTCTTTCAGCTTTTAATTTTCCAGTCTTATTATCACAAATGTTCCCTCTCTTCCTCAGTGTTTCAGTAGACTCGTTCACTGTAAATCAATGTATGTTTTTGTTGTTGTTATGTTCAATTTCCTCCCCCCCCCCCTCTCTCCCATACAAAGCACGATTGTTGTCTCTACTTTTGGCCATCTGTCATTGGTCAGAACTTCAGAGGAAACCAGGAAACACCAGAGAAGGGCGGCTTCTAATTGGTCCACAGAGGATAAGGGACTGCTCAAAGAAAGTCTTTGGACAAGTGTTGATTAGAAAACAGCAGGTGGTGAAGCTGGCAGGGTCCTGGTTTCAAAACGGCGGATCAAGCCCTCCCAGTGGGCTGTCTTAGGACTCCAGAGGGTCTTCAAACACATGCCAAACGATGTATATTTTTGTCATATTTTCCATGCCCATACTAAGTGCAAACCAAGTTAGGAAAATGTATAAAAATAACAAATAAAAATTTGTTTGGAATTTAATATATCTTAATTAATAATTATTATTTAGATACATAAATTTAAGTAAAAGTTTCAATTTAGTTAAAACCCTAAATTCATTTTATAACATGTTCATGTTTTTAAAATACTATGTAAAGAGCTACACTCTCATTGTGATGACACAGAAATCAGCTAAATCAGCAATGATCCATTAAGACAGAGGTGTTAAAGTCAATCCGTGAGAGCTGCTGTCCTGCAGATCTTCAGTTTTTCCTGTTGCAGCACATCTGAATCAGACTGATGGGTGAACATTATTGGGTAGAACTTCACAACAAGCTGATGAGAAGAGCCATTTCCATTTAAATCCGTTGGATCAACAATCCATCTAAAACCTGTACAATGTCTAGATTGTGACCCTCAAGGACCAGAGCTGGAGACCTCTGCTTTAACTGGCATCTACACCAAAGAAAAACAGACATAGACACGTGATAAATTAGTTTTTTCCATATTTTATTCCTCCTGGTTCCACAAGAACAAAAATGTCTTGAGTTAATTTGGATATAGAATAAATATCTTTAATAGATGAGACATGGAGAGAAAACTGCATCACTCAGAGCAAAATCAGATGCTTTAAATGCATATCAGAAAATGATATAAAACTGAGCTCTCAAAGCCAGAATACACCAATATAATGAGGACTGAAGACTGAATAGGCTCTGTATGTGTGCTCTAGTCGACTTGTGTGCAGATCAAGCAGGGTCTATGTACGCTGCAGATGCTCCAAAGCTCCAACTTTGTATATGTACTTTGTATATTTTTAAAGCCAAATTCCTAATCTAAATTCTTCTTAGTTTCTTTGCATCTTTTTTGATTTTAACTTTAGGCTATGTCTTGAGGTCAGCTGAGCAATTTTCCAGACTTGTGCTCCGTTCGAATACAATCCTGATTTTACAACCATACCACCGTCTTTTCCATTATAACATATGTATGGCAGTCACTGTCCAACATTTTATCCTCATAACACATGTAAACTGACTACTATAGTGCAGAAAAATAAAAATAAATCATTGGAAATACAGCTCATTCAAAACAAAAAAAAGGGAAAAAAAGAAAGAAAAATGTCAAAGGGTAAAAAACAAGCTAGTTGAACAGGTTTTAAAAAGAAAAAGATCAGTTATTCACATGGGTTATTTTGCATCATTTACATGCTGACTGCCCTGTGCATATGATGAAATATTTAGATTATCTTTTTAAAACATCATGTTTTCGTCTCAGCAATGACTTGGCATGCTTGCAAACAACATGAGGGTCAACTGAAGCAAAGCCAACAGTACTGATGTGACATCACATTAAAATAAACATCAATCTCATCAAACAAAACACGTCACAGCTTTTAGATATGAGACTCATTTACCCAAACACGGTGTTGTGTCACAGACACAGCGATGCTCTGCTTCATTCACTATTCATTACCAGTTATTCATGATTTCCTCTGTGAAGGTATCATGATACACCATAAATACCAATAAATTATCTCTTGTTTCTCATGCCTTTATTTGATTGAGCTTACAAAATAACACATTTAGACATTGTTCTGCTGATAATTGAACATTGCAAGGTTCTAAATGGCGTCTTAAACTGATTAATAGTATCAGAGGGATAAGAGGGAGAACCGTGGCAGATTTCTCTGTTTGTTTGAAAGATAAATGACCAAAGCGTTCAGTTTATGTAATCTTATCACTGCAAAGGCGTGTTAACGCAGAGGTCTACAGGGAGGAAAGGGGATAAAGCCTTTAATCCTACTATTTGGCATAAGCTGTGGTAAGACAAAAACCCTGTGACTGTTGGAAATTGTCTGTAATGAAGGGAACTTAAGCTTGTTTCTGAGTCAATTGTTGATATGGACTGGGACTGGGGATAGAAAAGCTTAGATTCTCTCAAAATGAAAGAAAAAACTGGAGCTGAATTGATGAACAACACAAGACTTGGGAAGTTTAGAATTTTCCTGTTATAAATGTGTAAATAATTATATAATTAGTTTGTGACATTTGTATTTCACTACAAATGATGAAGCTTGATGAAGCACTTGACAACCAGTCATGCCTTACAGCTGGGCAAGCAAGGCTTTGGACGTATTCAGTGATGCACTGATACACCCACACACACACATTTTGGTAATACTTCTTCGATTACTTGACACACTCAACAAAACCCCAGCTAGGTGCCTCCCAGCACTTATGTTTTGTACCACAAAGCATTAACAAGTCAAGGCGCATGTCTTTTCCTCGCTTATCAGTTCACAACACAACAGAAACTACCCCACACACATCTGGCCCAACTCTCTCCATTACAGGTGACCAGGTAAGGAGGGAGCTTAAAGGTCCCACATTGTGCAAAATTCCCTTCCTAAAGATTTTCTAATGGCCAAATGTGTTACCATTACCTGTGTGTGAGGCCCAAAAATGAGAAAATTCTGTCAGCTCCCTCACTTGCTTGCACCACTTTTTAGTGATTGTGTGCTCAAACGGGTGAGTCTTAGATCCTTCTCTGTGTGCCATTGACCCACCCTCTAGCTATTTGAGCACGCCAACTAAAATCACAAAGTGCATGCCAGCAAAAGTCAAGTCCAGTCCCAGAGATGGGCAGGGAGGGGGGCCTGTCCATGCCCATTATCATTTAAAGGTTGAAAGACGGAAAGAGCTGGTTATCAGCAGACCCATATCACAAAGGCAAATTTTTGGAGTAGTACACTTTTAAAACAATGTATGGACCTCTGACACCCATATGAAACTTGGAAAAAAGTATAACATGGGACCTTTAAGCACACCTAGAACCTTAGGTGCCAGACTGTACGAGGAGCTTCACCAGTTCTTGTCGAGTCTCTGACTTGACTTTAATAAATGGAAGTTTTATAAATGGCATAATATGTTACTTAAAAATTAATTTTCTTAAAGAGATGACTTAACTAAAACAAATTATTCCAATGCTGTTATTTTCTCTTCTGGTACGCCTGCTTGCATCAGTTTATTCATCATTTCTTTAGCGCTGTGACATCTGCACGTGTGCATTTGGACACTAGGGTTGTGATTTTCTTTCACAGACATAGAAATAATCCCATTGGATAAATAATAAAGCTAATACAATGCTGACTGGCCAGGGATGCAGGTTCTTGGAGGATCTTGACAAAACCAAAGACAGAGCAGGCACGTGTTATCTGTTTGTCAAAAGTTTATAAGGGCTCACAAACACACCCTTTTGGCCAACGCCTCTTACCCAATAAATTGATATGTTTAAACAGGAAGTTATTGGGTGTTATTTTATAAAATGTCTAGACACCATCCTATTATACAAAATGGATTAATCAGCATTATCAGTTTCCCAGGTGTGTAAAAAAAAAAAAAAACCATCCATGCAGGGTGGTTAAAAGAAAAAAAAAGCAGATAATTGCCTCAACCACTAGATTCATGCAGCTGAACCCTCTGTAGTCTCTTGTATTTTGACTGAATTGAGCAACACTTCAGCTAGGTTGCTGAAATCGCCAACGTCCCGACTAAATGATGGAAAAATGTTCATTCTTTCTCCAATTTCTCACTCCACTGCCCCACTCTCTTTCTTTCCCTCTTGCATTCTCACGGCTCATTCTCCACCAGCCCCGTGCAATCTGTCAGTCATGTGTAGCCCCTGTCAAGTTTTCAGCTAAGACCTGGGTAATCCTGCCATCGCTGAAGCTGTTAACTGGCTAATTACAGAGTATATTGGCCGTCACAGCCCTCTAATCCTCCACTCTCATTCACTTTCGCCCATTAAGGATCCCAGCGGATTACTGTAACAATCACACCTCCTTCTCTCTTTGATGGTATATGAGGATTAGTATTAAAATAAATAGTGTGTGTGTGTGTGTGTCACAGGAATGTTGGCGGTGCTGTCGTAAGAGGGAAGAAAAAGGCTACTACCTCGAGGAAGTTATACACTCTAAAAAATGCATTAAAAGAACTATTAAATCCGCAAATTGCTCTTTAGTCTTGAATCCATTGTTGTATCAAAGTATCACTTCAAGTACAATGATTTTCTTCTTGAAACATTGAAAGGTGGAAATTAGTTTCCACATTTGTTTTGCCTCACTTCTGAGCTGTTCCTTGGATATTTCTAAAGGTGACAGAAGATGCCAACTTGCCATTTCCTAGAAGAAAGTGTTATGAACGGAGCATGTGTGGCCTTTATAGAAGAAAACTACTGTTACTCCAGTAACAGTAATCGACATGTACATTTCCAAAAATAATGTGAAAGCCATTCTATAAAACAACTACTGCATTAATAAACTGTAACCAGTTAAATCATGTTTTGTTGGTGCCATTTAAGTTATGAAAAGTTTAAAGGAAAGCTTATTCCAAACTGGGTTTGTTTCGTGTGTTCCTGGCAGAATGAGCCAATGATATTTGCAAGTAAAATATAAATGTAATTCTCTTGGTCTCCAGGACAGTTTTGTCAACAGATGGTATTTAGTCCTTGCCATGTTCCATGGCAGCTATTTTCCATGGCAGTTGTGTTCCCTGTATGTTCCTTATGGCTGCAGTCAGATAACATTTGAATTCAATATCTCTCTTGAAACAATAAAATGATCATTTATTTTCATTTATTCATATATCTCATGAATATCACATGTTAAAACCACAGGAAAGCCTAAAATTTAGGTCTGCAAGCTACAGATGGAAATAAAAAGGTATAAAGTCCAACTCTGGAATGATCAGGTGATAAAATGTTAGGACATGAAACCATTTAATAAAGAACAAATTTCCATACTAGGGTATCTAATTACTGGTAGCTTTTCTCGGGTCAGCTAAATGGTATTTAATTAATTAAAACCTCGGTTTTATGAATATCTGTTTAAATAACATTCAGATATCCTACAGTTTATGACCCTTTTGTTTTTCTACCTTTCCCATCCATCTTCATGCTAGCTGCAGCATCTGCCTGCTTGATTTGTGCAAACCCTGAGTTTATTGATGATGATGTAGACCCAACAGCATACTCTGAAAAATGGCACCTAAAGGGATACCCAGTGAATTAAAATGTGATGCAGAAGGCTCTTGTCCAGGCCTTACTGTGTGAAAAATTAAGAGACAGGATGCGTTTCTGTGGAAGATACGGCCCCTTTAGCAAATAGAGCCCAGCATTTATGATGATCAAATGGAGCCCAATTAATTCTCATGCATTTGGCTGAAACTGAAAACTCCTGTAAATCCCTGCATTCATTGTGCGTTTTCCAGCAGCGGTGAAACCATCAATAAATGTCAGTGTTCCAGTTTTGCTGGCAGGCTTATGCATGCAAGCTGTAAATGAACCACCACCGTCCTGTTTGACATATGATGTGGGTTCTCTGGAATATCAGCTGCCCCATATATTTACACATTTTCCTTGTTCTGTAGTTTACGACATGTGCTGTGCAGAATATAGAAAAGAAGGAACGCGTCTATTCACATACTAATGGCCTGTGGTTCATGCATGAATTAAATAGCTTTCAATTTCATTTTCACACGTTATAAATACAAATTAAACATGCATGTAAACAAATGCAGTATACAACCTTTAATTGAAAAAAAAGTTTTACGTGTTCAGCGCTCACATGTGCTGAAATAAATCTTGATTCTTATTCTGATCTTTTTTTTCCCAATCTGATTCCCTAATTCTAAAAAAATTCACTAAAAACTTATTTTAAATGTTAAAATGTATTATGCAAGAAGAACGGGAATTTAATGAATTAGTGGCTAAAAGAACAAAAATATCATCACAGCAGTGGCAGACTGGGAGAAAAAAAAAGTAACAGTCCAGACCTTTTGGCTCAAACCAGCCCATATATGTGTATGCACAGTGCAGATGGATGTGCTCTGTTAATTTGAATGTCATCCATGCAACTCCTTAAAAACACCGAAACCATGCAGTGAATTAGCAGTGTTCGTAGATATTTCCAGTGTTATTTGTTAATACTTTAGCACCGTGATGAATATTAACTGACAACTGGTTGGACATTTTTGAAGCACTCTCTTAGTCTTTTGTTTTATATTTAAATAATCATCCATATAGGATTTTTTTGGTATAGAAACAAAGAGTTGCATCACTGTTAAGATCTAGACTCAAAACATTCCTAGAAAGTCTTTTATGTCTGTATATTGCAGGATATATTGAGGCGGGGGGTGGGTGGGTTTCTGGTATCGATACCAGACCGGTCCAGCAGAACAGGAGACACAGCTTCCATTACTTACATGTTCTTATGTCACTGCAGTGCAATAAACCCTTCATGCACCTGAGCCATCACTTCTTAAATGTCAAATAAAACCAGTTATCCAGTGAGACAACCAGTTTGCCTGTGAATAAAACCAGTTAACTGGCTGCTGTCCTGCTGGATATATTGATGTCATTGGCTAATTTTACAGCTAACTTGCCTATAAAACAGCTATTTTGTTAATGTGTTTTCCTCATGTCATGTCATATGGTTTAGACTTACTGGGTTTACTGGAACTCTGTATTCAGAACTAAATATCAACATTCTGAAAGCAGTGCAGCTTACCAGAACTAATCATCATCATCGATGCAAGGTGATGAAGGTCCAGCTGCGGTCTATCTGTTGAAAGAAAACTGTTTTTCTTTTGAAATCTGTGCCCCCTCTCCGTTTTCTCTTCTCGGTTCTGACAGGTAGCTGCATCTGATGGTAAAGAAGCAGAAAGGGTTTCAGGTATCTGATTAGTTCAGCTTGGTGTTAGTTGGGAGCAGAACCAACGGGCTGCAGATCTGTGGGTTTCATGGCCTGTAGTCAGGAAATGAAGTTCTGTGCTGACTGGATGGATGAATTACTCAGACATGGAGCGCACAGCAAAAGAAGGAGGTTTTTAAAAATGTTGAGATGACTGGCCCACTGTTAGTTGATCTACAGAATTTCATGGACCAGTCAGACCAATAACTTTTTTGGCACAAAAACCATGTCAGCCCAACGGGAAAATGCCCATTATGCGAGCTGGCCCGTCCATTCCGGTTCCTGATAGGAATCCCGTTATAACACAGCTCTGATTCCTGGGAGCACATTGTTGGCGTAAAGAAAAACATGGAAAATTATAAGACAGTCTCAACATTAATATTTAACAGGTGGAAGACTTTAGAAACCACATGTTCATGTTTGCCACATTTTCCCCTCCACAGCTGCAGAATGTTGCTTCCTTGCATTCTTCTTTACTTTATTTGAGCCATTTCCTCCTGCAGAAATGCCATTCTCAATCCGTGTCGCCATTGTAATCACAGTGTGTTGTGATGGGTGTGTTAACAAGTTGTTTGAAGGGTGCTGAACTTGGAGCTTAATCTTTGTATCCCTGCAGCATAATGTGTTAAACCTGATTTAATAAAACATCACCTCTTTGGTGTTTGCCATTTTTTGGTTTTCTCACTAGCAGTGACAGAACATTCACACACACAGAGCAGGCTTATCTCTCAAGTTTCTAAAATTGTCATACAAACACACACCCTCTTGTTCTTATGACCTTTTAGATTGTGATCATCCACCTGAGTCTAGCTACAGTCAGTAGAGACTTGAACGTCACCTCCATTCTATATCTGTTCAGCATAACAAACTAAAGAACTGTTTTCCAGTGACTTTAATCCAGTTTATTTCAGAGAACATAACTGGTTTTCACATGACAATACAGAAATGAAGATTCCACTTTTTTGTTGCAAAGAGGATTGTCACCCAAACAGCTTTAATTTAACAGGAAATAAACTTTCCATTTATCCAGAGTAACTGCAGTTAGTCAACAGTTTTTAATGCAAATGGCCTCCAAACAAATAGACCATTTCTGGCCAAACTTTCCTCCTTAAGATTAAGACATTGTGAGTAACCTGGGTGTGATGCAGTTTTTTGGGAAGCAAATGACTTATCAGACGGTCAACAGAATCTGCAGATGAGCAGTTTTTATGCAGGTTTACTCATTGTTTTCTGTTAAGTTTCCAGATGGTCCAGGCTTCATTCCATTCGTCATCTCCTGACATGCTTGTATTAAATTCAGCTTCTCATCTCCCTCCATTAGAACCTGAAACCACACTCTCTTTGGAGAGTCTTCTACTTTTCTTTCTGGTTCGATGGGATTGGTCACATGGTGTGCTCATTGAACTAAATTCCCACCTTAATCTGCTGAAGATTTCTAATGTTCTTCTTGTTTACTTCAAAGATCCATCACTTATTCATCACCTGCCAAGTGGCCAGCAAGTTATAATTTATACCCTCAAAACCGAATTTTAACTTGCATTTGGCAGGTTGGCGGGTGTTAATTTACTGCCCTGCTCAACAACAACAGCTTATTTAAATACCAACATCAGTTTATTGGGTGAGTTTTCAATTTAAAGTCAAATGTAGTCTGTATAAAGTCTTAGCCGAACTATATTTATCTATGTTCCCTTTGCTAGCATATGCTGTTGTCAGCTAGATGTTAAATCTGATTTGAAGTTGAGCTTTGTATGCAAACCTTTAAAAGTAATTGTGACGATAAAGTATCCTGTGGCAGAACATGAAATTAATGACTCTGGAATGATTTGCTGATTGTGTTGATTTCATCGTAGATTAAGTTAAACTGTCTCAGTTTGCCATGACAAGGTGACACTTTGGCTCTATAGCTTTTGTTTGTGCTGAGCTGGATGTTACTGCTGATGCTCCACTTGTTGCATTTCTGCTAAAATACTGCCGCACTCTGACTTTGCCATTCCAATGAATAAATGGCTCTAATGGTGCCTAAGGAGAGGCTGAAAGTATTTTGGACACAATAACCCTTCTGCAGCTCCCTCCCTCCCCTCCCCCATCAAATGTCTCCCGTCTCTAGTGGTTAAAAGCAAGAAGCAATTTCTCATTTTAGGGTGAAAGTGGAAGGCCAATCCTGCACAAAGCAATTATTGCACACACATACAAACACACAGAAGCAGGGTAGAAAGCACACAGGCTGCCATACCCATGTAAGTGTTAATAAAAAACATATAACCACGACACCAGAGCCTTCTTAAATTAATATCAAGCAGCTTATAATTGCCCTTTCTGCTCAGAAACTTCTCTAGTGGTCAACATATTACAGAAAGGGAGCAAGACCTTCTACAGCAGTGGAAAAGACAAGCCCAAACACACTATATCTCAGATAAGTGTATGAATTGTGACACTATACACACACACACACACACACACACACACACACACACACACACACACACATTGATGACAAAAGCTACAAACCCTACAGCAAACAACCACAACAGTAACCCACACAAGAAGGCAGTCAGGGTCTTTTTTTCTCCCCTTACAGTCAACAGCTCCTCAAAAGACAAAACACTTGTATTTTAAAGGAAAAGGGGTGGGGGGGGGGGGGGGGGGGGGTCTGTAAAGGGGAGAAAGAACAAGAACAATGAGGAAAGTGAGTGTTATGGCTTTTAAGTTCTCTTAAGTGTATGAAATAAAGGATCAATTTATTCTGTATCACTGTGATGTGAGACAGTATTTAAAGCCATTAAGAAGAGTAAAAGCCAGGAGGGAGAGAAGGGAACAAAAGAGGGAAAAAAGAGAGAAAATCTTCGAAAGCGATGTCCACAATCACCACGATACTCTGTAAGAAATGGGTGAGGGAGAAAAATACTGAGAGGCGGGGAAATGAGAATGAGAACGAAAGAGGGAATCTGAGAAGTGTGGGACACAAAGTGGAGACGTGGAAGCATGAAGAATATGAAGGAAAATGACTAAATTAGGGATAAAAGCTGGAAAGATTAGGGATAAAGTGAGACAAATAGTGGAGACAGAGAGTGGAGTAAAAGAGGAAGAAAGCTAGATAGTGAGCCAGAATGTAAGAGGATGAGATGGAGGGGGTTCTGGTGTCTACAGGCTCTCTGGTGTCTTCCATCTTTGATCTAAATGTACTTTGGCATTTCTCCTCTCCTCTCTTCAGATGCAATTAGAATTCTCGCTAGCCAAGCAGACGCAGATGAAATGGCTGCTTAATGACTTCCTCGGCAACCCGCCCCAGCAACGCAAACCTTCCATCTGGAGCCTCCTGTTTCACTCTGTCCCTCTCTCACCTCCTTCTTCCCCACCCTCCTCTTTCTCTTCACCCATCTTCTACATATTTCCCACTTTGATTTGAAATCACTTTCTGATCTGGGTCTTTTTCTTTCTGGTCCTGTTTTATTTTACCGTCATATGGAAATAGAAATTACATGGCTGCCAAATTTTTCAGTCAACACTTTATGCCAACTTGGATACAGCTACAGTCTCAGAAATTTAATACATTTACAAAAATGAAGACAAAAATGTGGGACTGCAAATCAACAAAATCCTATATTTGATCAGTTATGTCACAAAATCAATGTGTCAGATTTTGTTAAAGCATTGAAAGAACCAACACAGTTAGCAGTGGCTAGCTAAAAAGCTAAAAGTGAAAAGTTAGCATAGCCGACCTTGTAAAGCATATGATGCAACATCATCTGTTTTTGTATATTTTGAGCAAGTTAAAGAAGGCATTTTGCTGTTTTGAAACAAGTAGTTATGCCCAACCATATCTTCTCATCAATCTTTTAGTGGCTTTTGAAAATGTACTTGTCCTGAGACCCTAAATGACTGAGGCTGTGTCCGAATGTCCACCCTAATCCCAAACCCCTCATTTACTACAAAGGGCTACACTACATAGCACACTACAAAGTGAACTCATTTTGTTGGCGATTCCAACACCAAGCTGGATATTTTTTCCTCGTTGCAGATCTTGTGACAACCAACAGTCACCCCAGCAACCACCATGCGTCGTTCCAACTCTAATCCAAACTCGTGAAAAAAAAAGAGTTCTTATATTGAATTTTATTTCCTCTTTGTTGCATATTTATTCAACTAATAAGGATATAAAATGAATTATCTGTAGTTTTATCTGAACCGGCTTTGATGTTAGTCAGTTTTCAATGCATTGTGGTCTATATTGCCCTATCTAGTGACCATCGATGCACACTACTTTCCAAGGTGTTGTGTGGGTAATTTTTAGTGCATTACTTTTTTCTCTATGGACATTCGGACCCCCTTAGAAAATGGTGAGTACTATATATTGCACTATGTAGGGAATGGGGGGCACATTCAAACACAGCTTGAGTCTTACAAAAAGGTACTGTACTGGATAAAATGCTCTTACAAAACATAGAAATTGATTGAAACTATACACTTTTAAGATAATGTTTACTATAAATTACAAGTCAAGTGAAAAGTATTCTCATGTTCACATAAAACATTTTTACAAAAGTCATGACCTCCTGGTGTGCGCCACATTTGTACACCCAGCAGAAGCAAATCCCCTCATGCGCATGCTTTTCTGTGCCTCACTCAGTAGAAATGCTTATTCATTTTCTTTTCTTTGACTCGTGTCATGCCTGCATGCATTTTTATGTGTGCGGCCTATAGTGCTAATCAAAAGGAACTACTTTATCGGGAGCTAAAAGTTGGAAGCTTCGTGCACTCCTGAAACTACAGTCGAACACCAAACTAAATGCTGATTTACCTGGGTGTGATAGTAAAAGCAGGCAGTGAAATGATTTTCAAATGCAATATGAAGAGAGTCAAACACGAAGCCAGAGGCGGTGAAACGCTCATTAAATCAACCAAGCCATTCAGAATACCAGACAATTTTTTTATGAATGCTTAACAATGCATGGAGGAAGTTCTGTTATTTTTATTCCCATATATGGATTTAATGGCCTTCCTCAATATCAAAGGATTACTTGAAGTTTCTGTGAGAAAATGTTCCATCTTGGCTCTTCAGCTTCCTGAAAAATATCAAATCCATCCTGAGATAGTTCTGCACTGATTCATGCATTAAAAAGAAGGAATGCTTTTTAAAACAATATATGTCAACATACATTTTACTGTTTTAACTGTACAACTTCCAATCTGAAATGCAAGCTCAGTGCCCTGCAACAAGACTTATATTTGCTTACAAGGCAAACAATATTGAAAGGTAACATTTTATTTCTTGCAATGGCTTCCAGACCAATTTAATCACAGTGCTTCCGCACACACATTTTCAAGAGTTGCTGTTCATGACAATTCATGGAAATCAGATAATCAGCCTTGTAGTTAAAGCATGCTTATTTAACCTTGAAGTTACTGCTGTCTCAATCTCCTTATCCACCTTCCTCTTTGCTTTCCATCTCACTGGTATGCCTTCGTACTTGGCTCATCTTTTTATCACTCTGCAGGAGGTAGGACACCCGCTCTAATTGGGCTGAGTAATGCAGATTTAATGAATTTGGCAGATAAGTTGCAGGGTGCACACACACACACGAACAAACATACACAAATATGGAGCTTACAAGCACACACAGACATGGCTGATCAACAAAAGCCACAGAGGCTTGTTTAATTCCAGTTGCAGGTGGAAGCCAATTTCCGGAGCTACTCTCACATGGATTTTGTATCAGCTTCCATTTCTTTGGACAACCTAATCCAAACTTTAACTTCAACTACACAGTTGGCATGTCTACTAGTCTCAGCCTTGACTAGTCTCAACCTTGACGTTACTTCAGATACCCATAATTATTGTTTTGCCTTTTGCATGCCCATGTTGGTCCTTAGGAGGACTACTGACCTCCTAAGGATGTTTTACAGAAAAAAAAAAAATACAATACAACACAGTACAAAATCTTTGTTGACTAAGCTTAACCAGCAGGATCTACACATTGATGTCAACCAAGATGTAACAGGTTTGCATGCTTACTGTCAAACAGCATGGCAATAGCATATCAACATCACACAACTCTTTTTACATAGATTTTACACTTTTGGCATTCTGCTGTACTAAAGTACCATTCTGAATGATTAAAGCATTTCACACGAGGCACGGTGACATACTGTCACAATGCATGGAAGAGATGGAATACAACTCTATATATTCACAATGCAAACAACAATAAAGTTACTGAATGCTTATAACATGAAACAACATGGTGTGCATTAATTAGGCTGTTTTATGAGGCCAGGTTTGATTCATCTCTCCACTTTCATGTAAATGCCCATTGTGGGTTGTGATGATTCTGACAAAATAACAAAACACAGCTGTTATTTTTTGCCCCTGTGATCATCAGATATTTGAATGTTTTATAACTACTTAGCATCAGTTTAATTTCATATGATTGTGAAAACAGACAGTCTTTCCTAACTATGACTAACTAAGAGGTTTTTACAGTGTAGGTATATGGAGCATCAAAGTTCTTTAAATGTAAACTATTTTATAAATGTTCCTTCAACAATAGCACCCTAAAAATCTGTATCAAAATTGCAAAGTATAACTGCCAGAAAGCTTCACTAAATAAAACTAAATATTTCTTGACAGACAAAACTGCACACAATTAAAGATTATATTGACTTTATCACACCTTAAAAGTTTTAGTCTGTTCACTGCAGTTTTGCAGGTAAATAAAAAGACATGCTTGAGATTTATTAGCAACACAACTTTCAATTCATTAATATAATAATGAGGCACTAAAAACTGACCCTAGTTAAAGCATCTGTATGCAGATTTCAGCCTGTGCCAGAGGGTAAAAGCCACGACTGTGTGAAGAACATGAGTTCACTCAGGCCTTTTGCTGATGTCAGCTTGAGGTTGCTATACCATGCAGTAATATTATAGGGAATAGGCAGTTTTTAGTTGTGGCATTGGTTGGCTCACAGTTGTGGGAAGAGGGGGGTGGTAATACTCTGCTAAAATAGTGAATAAAGCTATCCCCAGTCTGGTCCACAAAACCATTAAACCATGATCTGATAAAATCATACACATCTGCATGTTTTTTAAGTTAAACTTAACGGTTATTGATAACTTTTTAAAAAATCTTTTTAAATGTCTTTTTATACAGTTTTTAATATGGAGTGCCTTGGGTTTTTCATTGACGATTACTAACACTAGATGTTTAATTATTACATCTCAAAATACATAAAACCTTGATGTTGCAATAAAAAAATAGTGCTTGAAACACAAACATTAAAAAAAGGATCTCTGAAATATCTCTAAAAGGTTTTTATGGTCATGATGTGGCTTTTCACATGTGTCAGTATAGAGGTAAATAATAAAATTGGAAAGGAAACTATATATTTTTTTATTTACCAAACATTACATGGGGGTAACATAACCAGCTCTTTTTAAGTAAAGATGGCGCTGCAGGGATAGATGGAGACAGAGATAGAATTTAGGATTTTTTTCTTCTTTTTTTACAAATAGTAAAGAGAAATTACCACCATCCTTGGTAGCAAACAACAGCTAAATGCAAACATTTACCATCAATTAGAAAGGGAAACGAGGGTGCAGGGCTTAGAAAAATCCATGTCTTTTGCTGGAAGTGGAAAACCCTGAAACAATGCTACCCGGTTACCTGGCTACCTGGCATAAGCCTGATTGTGGTTTATGTATTAAACACAATTTAAAGTAAACACTTTAAAACCACAATTTTACTTTAAGAACTTTAGAAATATCACTTTTATTTTGCAAAGGAACTGTAACGGAATAACAGCTGGTGAGGTATATTTGATGCGATATGTTTAAAAAATGTTAATCACACTGGTATTACATTGTTAATTACATATATCATTTTTATTATCATGTATTATACTTTTTTCCCCCAACTATTAGCAATAAGTTTATTCAATCCTACTTTGTTATCACACACTGAGGCTTAAGTTATTATATATTAAATCTTAAAGTCATCTTAATGTTCTGTTATTTTAATAATCAGGTGCCAAAAAGAAAATCTATAGACTGTAGTAAAGTAAAATGACAGCTACAAGACACTAAACCAACTGGTTTTAGCCTCTTAAGCCCCTCGTTTCATGCTGGGTGTGCTAACCAATGATAATGAAACACCTTCATTGTGACAGAGCAGTCTAGAGAGTCACAGCATGAATCCCCTTCCACTGCCCACTAAGCGTCTCTCACATACATAAACATGATTTACCATGAACATACAGCTACACTCAAAAAGTTACTTTAAATGCATTGTTCATTGTGAATAAACACACAAAGACAAAAGCAAACGATAAAGTTGTAAATAACCATGTTGAAAAAAAAAAAAAACAAATAGAAAAAAGGGGAAATATTATTAAAACAGAAGAAAAAACCCTCTGGGGTTAGAAAGACCAACATGACCAAATGTCAAACAGCTCTTGAAAGATTTTGTTTAAATGTCAGTAAAAGTAAAAAAAAAAAAAAAAGTGTCATTTTCATTACCTGGTTTGGAATTTTTTTTTTTTTTTTTTTTTTTAACATTTTAGGATATTTTTCTTACATTAAATTGCAAGATCAACACTGCACTTATGAATGAATGAATGAATGAATGAATGAATGATAATAAATTCAGAAAAAAATGTTTTTACAAAACAGTGTGGTCTGGCATTACCTTGTCCTATTGTCACTGAAACTGAAACAAGTGGTAACAAAAGTGTTTAAACTTTTCATGATCAAAATAACGTTAGAGTTAGTAAATAAGTTGTTGCTTAAACTTTAATTAAACCACAATTATTTAATTTGTTGAATAGCATGCTCGATAGGTAACAATGAATGTGCAGTTGTTTCCCTTGCCTCCCGTCTTTAGGCTAAGTCAGCAGTTAGCAGCATAGCTTTAGCAGAAAAATCCACCATATGTCTGGGCAGGAACTCCTAAAGAATGAACTCCTTAACTGTTTAATCAATTTTGTAGAAAATAAACAAAACAAACAACCCCCCTAAAACAACAACAACAACAGCAACAACAACAGCAATAGAACAAAACAAAGCAGCATAACAGTTTAATGAGTTATAGCATGTAGCTAGGCATTTCATAATAGGTAACGTGTAGCTAGGTTTTTCAAACTCCAGTATCTCTGATGAAGTCAAAATGTATCATTGGATGGTGTATTCAGCTTTTTTTAGTCTTTTAAATTGACTTTAAATTAGCTATAATTTCCTTTTCTCTGTGATTACTTATTAAGCACATGCATGAATGGTTAAATGGTTAAAGATATTACTCTGAAGTATCAGTCTCAGATAAGCTGATGTGGTACAAAACGCAAACTGATGTATAATTAGATTTTTGTTTGTTTGTTTGGTCATTTGCAACAAACATTTTAATGCAAAGCACTGGACACTTCTGCACAAAACGTTAGCCTTTCTAGGTAAAATAAGTCATCCACAAAGGCTAAAATTTAAAGAAAAAACTTCCTTTTCAACAGAATGACAGGGAAAAGTCTCAGACCTTAACAAATGTTCTGGTTTCTTGGGTGTTTATACTTGTCATGAGGAAAGCCAAATGATGTAGATTTTAAAGCTTTTTAATTGCTTGAACAAAGTAAACACTCTTCCAACAATCAGCAGCCACAGGCTTCTCCAAGCACCTCACTTTGAACATTAAAATAATTGATGCTCACAAATCAGGGCAGACGCTCAAGACACAGCAGTTAGGTGGACACTTCTTTACTTTCTAATGTAATTAAAAAATAGCAATTAACAGAAATGGTGCTAGCCAAGTTAAGGTCCTGAAAACTTTCAGAGACAACTGCTTGTCAAATTATTTCTTTCTCAAACTTCCAAACACCTTTAGGGAGATTTAGCACGTTCAGCTGGGCATTGATCTATTGTGCAGTGATGCATGAACAAATATGACCATCATAGAAGAGTCATCACAAGCCATACTGTAATTCTCACCTCGTATATTTTAATTCCAGAAGTGTGAAAATTAACAATGAAACACAAAACACATGTCTTGGAAACAAGTGTATTTACATATGAAAAAATTTAAGACTACAACAAGGTCAGCCTTGATGGCAAACACTTATGTCTGCCAGCAGCAATGAAAATACTGATACAAGTGCACATCATGTTTCAGTTGTACTTTCCAGAAAAAGGGCAGCAAAAGACGTAATGAGTCCTAACAGCTTACCCAGTGATAAGGAAACAAGTCTAAAGAGCTTCCTGAGAACAAAGATAGCTCTTATCACCATTATGCTTCTGATGCATTTAATACATTGTCCTATCTAGTTGCTGCTTGTTCTATAAAAAAGAAAAAAATAAATCCAAATGCCATCCAGAATCTAAGTGACCTCAGATAATGATAAGTCCACAATCAAAAATGAAAGAGAGTTTATACTGAGTGGCACCTTCAGCAAAAAATACATTCAGCAACATACCTACTTTGTTTCTGTCACACTGTGACACACAATGCCAGCAAAACGGGCATTCATTTCCCACAGAACACTGCAACAACGTTTCCAGTCCCTTCCTAAAACACTTCAGCCATTTAAACAATAAATAATACCAATAATTTTGTAAGTGAATTGCAGCCGAATCACAAATTACCTTCAAAATTCCGTGAATTTTTGTGTCAATAATTATGAAACACATTTTTAGTTAAAGTGAGGGCACCCTTGGGCTACTACAAAATCTGACCTCAATCAGCTAGTTAGCCCTGAAATTTAAACAATGAACGTATCCTGTTAACACAGCATAACACAGCTATGGATCAAAACAAGGAAAAAAAAGCAGATGATGAAAGTGGATTTTATTATTAAAACATATTTTGATATTTAATGTTTTTAACATTTCCAAATGTTGCAATTTATTTTACCATTAACCACATACAGGTCCTCTCCTCCAAGCCAAAGCTGTTGTTGGGCGATTGCTTAGGGAGAATTGAGTTTTCTACAAAAATGAGAAATTTGGTGATTTTTGAATTCCTGGACGTTATCTGGATCAAACTTAATATCTTGGTTTGTAACAGCTGCAGTTAATTATGAGAATCATCTCCAGATTAAAGAGCTTGATTAGCTCGGTTAAACTGATTCCATCAATTACAGGTTTGATTGGCTGTGACACAGCTACTAAAGAGTTATTCATTTATTCATTATTTGCGTCAAGAATTTTTTTTTCTGCACCTTGTTTTTATGAGGTGTGGAGTCACGTGGCTCCGTGTAATGGCTCAGGATGCTGGACGTGGGAACATAAAAGTGGAGGACGAAACAGTTTTAAAAAAGAAGAAAAAAAAAGGTTAATTTCACTCGGGCTTCCTCAATATAATTTGACATCTCAATGTTACAACAAATCTGACAACTGAAGCATAATATGGATAATCATAAAAAAAAAGAAGACAATTAGCAACAGACTGGAAACCATCCAATTTTAATGCTGATTAAAAGGCCACATGCATATACTGAAGATTTACATCTTAGTAAAGCCTTTGCTAATGCTTTAATAGTTGCCAAAAAAAAGTGATCAATGATGGAAAGATAAATGTTCCGGAGAGGGGATTAAAACCACCACATGAAACCTAAGCCTAAATCATCTTTTAATTCTGTTTTCTTCAGGGTTTGTCAAAGTTTTAAATCTGCTTTTGGTCTCAGACGCTGGATGTAAAATAAAAGTCAGTAAACAAATTCTTATACATTTGTGGAAAAAATGAAAAAGTCATAGGATGAGGGGTCTGGACTGAAGTGATTCAGATTAACGTGGTTTATTCAGCAGAGAATAAAAGGAACAAAATATTACAAATTGTAATTTGGAGAAACTGGTCAGAAATCTGGACAAGTTCTGGTCTGAGGAGACAAGAACCTCTTTTCACCCAGAGAAAACGTCAATGATTGTGATAAATCCATGGTTTCCTTTAAGCAAAAGATTACTGAAGAGATCCGAGACCAAAGACGAGGCTTTCTGGCACCTCTGAGGTCCAATCAGCAGATAATTAGGAGATAGGCCTCTCTCTGATATACAACCTATCTCACTCTGTTTTACGACTAATCACTGGCAGCCTGATGGGCAATCTGCAGTTTTACGTCAGGTAGGAGGATTACCCAGATATTGGACAGACAAAGTGTCCTGCTACAGAAACACTTGGGTCTACATGACCGTATGCTGAGGAATGGTTTCATACGGTGGCACTGAAGTGCAAACCACAACTACAAAACAAAAAAAACGCAACAAATTAAGAAACAGCAACAAATTGAAAATGACAACAACAATTAAAAAATACACAATGACAAATTAAAAAACACGACAAATTTAATTAACTACAAAAAATTCTAAAAAACACAACAAATTTAAAAAAAAAAAAAAAATGATGAAACACAATGACAAATAAAAAACGACAACAAACTTTGAAAAAGCCCAACTACATTAACATACCAGAAGAGGTTGGTACCAGCGGGCAACAAGAGAAATCGCTGATTGGACGATGGCGCCAGACGGCTTTTGAACCGCAAGTTGTTGTGCTTTTGTACCTCGTCCAGTTCGGAGTAGAGGAAAGGCTGAAGTAGTACTGAATTCGTTGTGTTAAATACTACAGAAGTGTTGGAAGTAGTTTTAATGTGCTGATTGAGACACATTTTGTGTAAAGTGTGTAATAATCAAAATATCCTTGGATAGCAGCAGCTATGTTTGGGCTCCGGGTTACGTTCATGTTTTGAAAACTGCGCTACATACACGACAACTTCAGGTTCAAAAGCCGTCTGGCACCATCGTCCAATCAGCGGTTTCTCTTGTTGCCTGCTGGTACCTACCTCTTCCGGTATGTTAATGTAGTTGTGCTTTTTCTAAGTTTGTTGTCGTTTTTTTATTTGTCATTGTGTTTTATAATTTTCTTCATGTTTTTTTATTTGTTGTGTTTTTTATAATGTTTTGGTAGTGCTAATTTAATTGATTGTGTTTTTTAATTTGTCATAGTGTATTTTTTAAATTTCATTGTCATTTTCAATTTGTTGCTGTTTTTTAATTTTGTGTTACATTTTTTGTTTTGTAATTGTGGTTTGCACTTCAGGGCCACCGTAGTTTTATGAGTAATAAAACAATCCATATGTTCAACATAACTACACAAAGTAACACATGAGATTAATGTATAACGCACCAAATGAGTCTACGTGAGACACAATATAACATTTCAACTGCAACACCTGAAAACATATCTGTTGTTACATTTACATGAGTCTGTTTGCTCGACATCGGGTTAAATGTGGGTATTAAATTAATGAAAAGAGAAAGGCATCAAAACTAAGAGTGTTAAAAATTGGTACTTTATGGAAAAGTATTCGATGTTTATTATAAATTGCCAAAAGTCACTGACATTTTTTCTTTTTTGCTTACTCTGAAAGCAAAGCTACAGGATTTTATCAAGATAAAAAAAAAAAAAAAGCAAAAACCCAAATTCTTCCTTGGTAATATGAAAAAGTTATACTGCATTAACTTGCAAATGTCCACCATCCATAAATAAGCCGATTCATGGAGTGATTGCTTTTGGCAACCAAGGCATAATTCATTTAACTGATCATTTTCTTCAGGTAACTTTGACTCTCTGATTTACATTTGAGGAAGATTGTGGCTTGAAACCTGCAAAAATTAATTACCACGGTAAAATTTAACCGTCACAAGCAAAATGTTACGATTTGAGGAAACTACAGTGTTATGGTTTTTTGTCCTTGTCTTGTCACCCTCTGCCATTTTCTGAACTCATGTAAGGCCAACAATGTAATGCCATAAAACTTAATCAACCATATAAAAGTGTTCATTCAGGCTGGTGGGGAGATTGATGGATTGAACACAAAAAAGAACTAAAGTCGAGTTTATCAAAGCATATCCTTTATATCCCCCTCATTTATGGTAACAGTGTTCATATAAGTCAGTTTATTGTTGCTAAGGAAGCTTGCATTGATTCCTCCCATCCTTCCATTTTGATATGGAGACGTATAAACACACACACACACACACACACACACACACACACACACACACACACACACACACACACACACACAGCCAACTCTGAAAGGGCATTCCTTTCCATAAACTAGTGTAAGAGGTCATGGAGAGAAGAGTTACTGTTATTACCAGGTTTCTTTTCGCTGGTGTTTTTTGTGTGTCTGGTTGTCTTATACCAGTTGACTGTTAGCAACTTCATGCAAAAGCCCTCAGATGGATTTTTTTTCTCCCTGAGAATGGGTCGGTCTGGCTTATGTTCCATTAGAATTTTTCACTGCAATCTTGATCAGTATCTGGATGCAGAAAGACTTCTTTATCTTTGTGAAATAGGGCTTTTTCTTTTTATTAGTATATATGCATATAACTCAGCAAAAAGAAAAAAAAAAACCAAAAAAACGTCAGAAGTTCACATCAGCTTTTACATAACAGACCTGGATCCCGTCGAAATTCTGGAAACTACAATTCAGAACAGGAAAAAATAAGAGATCCTCAACATTTTTAATGACTGCAAGAGAATAAGTTAAGACATAAAGTTGTGCTCATATTTATTCATACCCTTTCATTAAAGAAGGAAAAAAAACAGCCGCCTGTAAAATAAGCTGAAATTGACAAAAGTAATAATAAATAAAAATTTTATGAAAATCATGACATTATTTTCTAATTCTGGTTCAATAGAAATATTTTTTTTAAAAAAAGCAAACAAATAAGATCATTTATTACATATTACATCACTTCTAAACTAATATTTAGTTGAAAAATCCTTTAATGTTTCCGCTACAGTCAGGTGTTTTCTGTTCCTCTCAGTCAGACTTCTGCACCTGTTGACAGGTATTTTCTCCCACTGTTCAACAGAAAAGTGCTCTAATTTGTCCAGGACTAATTTGTTCTTTTTTCTTTCTTCAACTGAATTAAATGAAAAAAACAGTGTCTTATATTACCAAATTATATTTTTGTAAATCTTTAGTTATTGTTCCTTTTTTAAGTCTCCAGTTATTTGAGCGACTGTTGTAAATTCAGCCTTTTCTTTAATGAAAGGGGATGAATACATATGAGCACAACTGTATACGTGCAACAAATACCACAACACAGCCAAGACCCTGTGGATTTATTGGTAAATCTAGGAATCTAATATTGTCTCCATATAAAATGAATGTAGAACTCGAACATAAGATGGAAATCTGAATATGGGTGGAAATGAGCTGCTTGGCGGAGGTCTGCACACATGTACCAGTGCCTTTTTCTTAAGTTTATAAAGAATATGTAAGAAAATAAACCACATAATTGAAAAAAGGTAAACCAGCATGGTTTGAAGAAAAAATCAGGTGAGTAGAAAACATTTGTCCAGTTAGAGGCGTGTGGTAACAAACATCCTAGACAACCTCTAAACATGCTCTGACCATTTCCAGGGATTACTGAGTGCCTTGACTTTATTGTCCAAGTGTGAGCATGTCACCCAGGACTCCTGGGGCCGGCTGCCCTAACTTTAATGCAAACAACTGGAAAAATCTAAAGATATCTTTTAAATTCTTCGCAGTGAAACAAAATGAAGTTTGACATTTAGGCATTCGGAAAAGTATCCAGGGAGAAGGTAGAAGCAGAGTCTATGTCTGTGCTTTTGTGCAAGAAAATGACCCTGACATACAGAGGGCCAGCTGGTAAGTGTGACGGATGGATGTTGTTGCTTACACATAAGTGTGACACACACCGTTTGTCACCCTCACACACATATCCACAATTTTAGCCTACAAGCTTTCTTTATCACCATAAATCCATTCAGACACAAATACACACTGTCTGCTTTTTATTCAGGCTCTATATTAGGGAACCAGACACAAAATGCTTGTTTTCTTTATGCACACACTTTCAGCTGCCAACTGGACCAAAATGCCTGTCACCCATTTCTTTTAATGCAAATCTTGGTTCTTTATAGAACAAAAAGGAAAAAAATGTCCTTTGTCATTTTACAGTTTCCATTGTTTGGTTCTAATTTCTTTCTTTTAGAGTTTGTGGTTTTTACATGTAACATTTAACCTCATCCTGGCCTTCAGGTTCAAAGAAGGTTCACATTCCCGTTGCCATAATTTACATACTTTTTGGGTCTAATTAAAAAAAAGTGGTTTGCCAGGTCTGCAGGATGCAGATAGGGCCAACGGCATGGTGTTCTTTGTTCTTTTTAATCAAATTCTCTGTTTGCATACAGATAAACCATACACACTTATACACACTTTATATTAATAAGGCTCATCTGTTCCACATAGAAAATACAGAAACAAGCAAAGACAGATGTCAGTCATGCATACATGAACATAAATGCACCTCACAATTGTCACACATCAACAACAAAAAAAGCTGGATACACAACAGGTGTGTGTATGAACACACATGAATAATCATACACAGGTGGCACTGCAGCAAGTCATTCATGCAAGAAGATATCTGATTACTAGAAGTAAATTCCGTTTTCACCCAGGGCCCCAAAGACTCTTGTTATCTGTTTGTGTTTAAGTGTGTGTACTTTTTTGTGAAGGTAATGCTAAAAACTTGACAGGATGTGGTGAAGAATTGTCTGTTATTTAAAAAAAAAAAATAAAAATTTAAGAAAGTAGTAGATACGTTGTTTCTGTTTGCTTATTTCATTTGCCACATTTTTTTTACCGAGGTTATGATCATATTTAAGTTATTCTGTGTGTTTGTGTTGCAAAAGTTTGAACAGTCTAGATGAGGCAACTGATCAACTATCAGCTAAATGTTTACACATTTGATCAGGACAAGTGCATAAAAGAGAAGAAAAAAAACCCATAACAGAACAAAACCAATCAAAAGCTAATTTACAGCTACTGCATAAAATATTATGCATTCTCATAGAAGTATTGTTGTTACATTACAATTACAGTAAAATGTAAACAAATAATGTAGTATTACTTTATATAATCACATGCAAAAATTCCACTGATATAAATCACAAACTGACTTAAACATTAAAGATGAAATGACGCGACAACATGGATGTTTGGATCAAATAAAAACGACTATAAACTGATTTGGCCCCAATTATTGCTGACTTTACACATAAAGGTGATTTGACAGAAGTTTGGTTACAGATCCTACAGAGTCACTCCGAGCTTTTACATCAACTGACCTAGAATACTTTTAGCACAATGGATCTGAACAACAAACAGGTGAGATGGTGAATCAGACATCACACACCAACAAGAATAGAACAGAAAATACTGATTAGATATGAGACCCTCTTTTCTCCCAGAATAACTAACCTAAACCAGTGATGCAAAAAAAAAAAAAGAAAATGCTGAAGAGTATCAGTTTAAAGACATTTTGTAGTATTTCGCTAAAATATATGTTCAAGTCTGACTGATAAATACACTTTTTTTTCCCTTGTGGCGTTAAGTACAACAAAATTTCTGCTCTTTTGAATTCTGGTTTTCAGAATTGAAAAAAAAAAAAAGGACTTTTATTCCTTCACTTTCCATTGTTATTGAGAATGGAGAGTGAATATCTACAACTGAATCACAGTAAAGTACTTCAAGTTGTTTTTGTAGAAAAATACATAGTTATTATCCTGATACTGTGCCCCAGCGAGCACTCTGCAGTCCAGAGCAAGGGGTGGGCAATTTCAGTCGTACAGAGCCGTAGTCCTGCACGTTTTTTTTTAAGGTTTCATCGCTCTAACACAACTGACACAAATGAAATGGATTTAAGTGTTTCTAGTGGGGGACCACTGTCCCCACGAGAAGGTCAAGTTGATGTATTTCAATCTTGTTTCCATACAGCGCCGACTCTCAACGAAAAGTTTCCTTTCCTCCAGAGCAGGTTTATTTTTTGTCTTTGGTTAAACAACTTAACAGATGCTATTTGTCCATCTTACATGATGGACATGTCAGAGATGCTCTCTCTGTCCTCTGCCCTGATGCTACACACACACACACACACACACACACACACACACACACACACACATGGATGATCACGCTTCAGTCAGCGCACGGACAGCACATATCAGCAAACCCGTCAACCAGCTAAAAATGGGATGTGGGGTTGCTGTCTTTCCTCCTTGCTACTACTGAAGCCCCGCCCCACCTCAAGGTTGTTGTTAACCTGGGAAAAACACTTCAACAGCTTATCAGGTTCTGCTAAGGAACCCATTCATGTGAATCAGGTGTGGTGAAACAGGAAAACATCCAAAACCTGCAGGACAGTGGCTCTCTGGGACAAAACTTGGCTCCTTAGGTTGTGTTGCACAAGCTCAATACAGAATCATAAAAACTTTGAGGTTGCAAATTATTTCAGAGTTTATGTAAATCATGCTGTCACCTTGCAAAAAAATAAAAATTTGCTTGAAAAATTCTCGTTTCTGAATCTGCAGAAAATGATCTGCTTGACTGTATTTACATTTCTAGAGAATAATAGGCATATCATTCAATGTTTCTCTTTGCCCTTGCTTTACATAACCAAAATTAAAAATATTAAATAAATAAATAACAAACGAAAAACCACACAATATTGTCAGTCCTTATTTTTCTATGTCAACGTGTGTGTTTCTGTGTGCAGAAATGGAAATCACGGGGTGCTCTTAGCACCATCTGCTTTTGCCCTGTCTCATTCATTCATGCTAGTGCCCACGGATCAAACACACACACACACGCACTTAAACGCACACACACACTGGCCCATCTGTGTGGGAAAGCAATGCATGTAGAATTGAAGCGGTGTTGATGGTTTAAAAGAAAAAAAAACAAAACATGTATTTGTATGCATCCTGTCACACTTGATGTGGTTTGGGAGCCATTCCGCAGTCGTTCTAATTGCAAATATCTTAATATCATTCTCAATTTCTTTCCTCCGTCATTTCCTCCTCCCATCTCTGTCCCACATGCGTTTCTTTCTCCTACGCTTACAGGCTGATTAGAGATTTGTTGGCCTCCCAGCAGTTTAAACCAATCAGGAGCTAGTTTAACTGAACGCGCTCACACCTGTCCTGACAGGAATGATAACGACCGAGACCGATTACCACCAATCTGTTCTGTTTCCACGGCGATGAGCCTGTTTTGGAATGCCCATGGTGGCGTATGGAGAGAGGCACTGCATTCAGATTGTTCTGTGAAGTCGGAGGCAGATTAAAAACTGGGATACTTTTCCAAATGTTCCAAATTAAATGTGAAAGTAACTCTCTAGTTGCTCACAGACAGCATGAAGAAACTTTATTTACCAAAATGGTTAATAAAGGCTTTTATTTTGTAAAATACGTAGAAATGACACGTTTAACATGAAGATTTATAACCAAGAAGGGAGACTTATACCAAAATGGTATAAGTCTCTTGTGACTTATACAGTGGTTAAATATGGTTTTACCTGGAGTCTTTAAGATTCAAGACTATTTTATGAAAGTTACATGGGAAATAATCAAAAAAATGAAGTAAAGAAACAGATACAGAAAAAGCAGAAGAGGGTTGTGTGCTCACCCACACACCTTACTCTTTCATCAGCACTGTCAGCGTAGGCGATGTTGGCGTGTGTTGGTTTCGGTTTGTCTGATGCCCCTGACTCATACTTATTAATATAGACACTCTTTTATTTATTCATTATCATGCTCATATTTTATTCATCCCTTTTTTTTTCAACTTATTTTTATTTACTGCAACACCACCTGCGGAAAGCATCATCGTCTGAGTGTCAGAGTTTGATCAAACACTGATGGGAATGCATGTATGTCAAACACAGGACCATAGAAGAAAGGGGGAAACAATGGGAGAAAGTAGGTGAGAAATGGTCATGTAGCAGCAGAGGAAAGTATGGATACAGGTAAAATGTCAGCATAAACCCACTTGATTAAAAAGGCTGTTATCTCACCTGTATGACAGAATAATGTCGAATCACACATTTTGTTGCTAAGCATAAAAGGACTCAGTGCAAACTTTCCACCATCAGGAATAGTCTACACAGAATCTCATTTAAACTCCACATGGATTCATATAAAGGGTTGATTTTCCAATAAAAATAAAGTGCAAACGCTACTTTCAACTTTCTGCATTAAATCAGAAACTAGGACAAATATAGAAAGTGTGCCACGATTCACCAGATGTCTGCTCAAACTATAGATTTATGTCTGCAACCTTCTGGGAAAAGACTGGAAACCTAAAACCCACTGAACTGCTTATATTACTACTGTAACTAATGATACCTTAACAAAGCAGCTGAAGGCTTGCTGTAGTGTGACGTCTTACTTCAAACAGTTGCTGCTTCCTTAAAACTTTTGAGTGTTCCTCAGAGCGTCTTGTCTAAGCTTATGGAACTGGGTCTGTCAAAGCCTTGAAGCGTATCTGGTGCGACCGTTCCTTTATTTTCCTCTTCATTCAGCAAGCACCTGCATGTTCATGCAGCTACCCCTCATAGTCATACCAGCTGGGCAGTTTGACCCCCCTCAGACTGACAGTGAAGAATACAAGGAAGTAGAGTTGCTTCATAGGCTATGTTCACACTAATGGCTGAAGTGACTTAAATCCGAAGTTTTTGCCCCGATGCGACCTGCAACCGATCTTTTCTTAACAGTCTGAACGACACAGATCTGATATTTTCAAATGCGACCCAGGCCGCTTGGATATTTGGTCCTAAATCCGATATGTATCTTATCTTTTGCCATGCGACTTCAGTCTGAACGGTCAGGTCGCATTAATCCGACCGATGCGTCATTGACACGCGACAAACGTCGTTATTCTGCATTTGTTGTTTATGAACTCTTTATTGGTAAATGCGGTCACATCAGTCTCTCCCACCAATCCTGACTGCGACTCCGTACCCAAATGTTTCTCTCTACAGTTGTTGCTGCCACAGCTCCACAAAAGGCCTTGACCAAAACTTTCACTTTCCTCTTCCGTAAACGTCTCCTTAAAACGAACCCGTTCACAATGTTGTGGCTACGGTTGGACAAAACGTTTAACTTTTATTTAACTTTTACGGTTGGACAAAACTTTTGAAATAGCAAATGCTCGGCTGAGCATGAGTTTCATACAAGAGATCGCATACAAGTCACATTTGATCGGAAATGTGAACGGCCTTTCAATAAAATTCGGTTTTCACAAAAGCGTGAGCAGCATATGAGCAGCAAGCCCTGCAGTCTGAACGTAGCCTTAGTCACTTTGCTGCACGTAAAGTGTTTCAGGAAGAGGATTCAACATGTTGGGATGTACAGAATTATTAGTTACGTCACAAACCATTTACCAATAAAGGGGAAAGAAGAACACACAGCATTCATACAAACACACATAATACAGAGTCAGCACCTAAAAGTTCATTGTATCACTGATAGCAGGAACTAAATGTAACGAGGTAAATCTGAAAAAGGTTTGATTAAAAATATTTAAATAAGTAAAAAAGAGGCAAGATCATGATGAAGTTTCATGTTGGTTAGTTTGTTAAGGGGTGGAGGGGGCTCATGTGGTAGAGCTGGCTGTCCTGGTGTTCAAGTCGTGCTCCCCTATGCTGCTGCCGCTTCGGGGGACACAAGCGCTCTCTGCAAACCTGCAGAGGATCAGGGTGGGCATCTGGCATGAAACATGTGCCAAAGTACAACGGTGCAAATGGGACTTCCGTACCTGCTCGGTAGTTGGAAGCCGGTAATTCGATGTTGCAACCTTTCAGGGAGAAGAAGCTGAAAGGGAAACAACATTATTATTATTAATTTTTTTATTATTATTACTTTAATGACACTAAAATGCACATAAAAATAAATAAAGAGAAAGACAACATAAAAATGCCTTTGGGATTATGGTGAAATTGCATTAATTGAGAGCATGTTTGTTTAGGTTTGTTTTTTTTAATTTCTTTAAAAATCTCATTTTAGACTTAAATATTTGAACCAACAAGTTGTGAAAATCATCCAAATTTAGCTATTTCTGTTTCCGTCAGACCATACTTAGTTTGTGTTTGCTCTATCTATAAATAACATAACATGAGTCTTGCTCTCGCTGACTCTTAGCTTACAGAACATAGTCCCTGTAAGCTAAGCTTGTTCCTCTGGGTTAAACCCAACACTTACGGCCATGTCTTGAAGTACATTTCCAGTATCAACAGAAACTGTTGTGCAGCATTCAGGCCTGAGTTTGCCAGATGAACACATGTGCCTTCATTCAGGAGTAAATCTAAACAGCCAAGCCCTGGATCCTCAGGCACAAACTCTCCCATTTAAGTCTATTGTTGTGCTACTAAAACAGTTTCTCATGCAGACATTGAAAATAGTTAGAAGCCATTCTTGAACCATAATATTAAAACTAATTGGTTTAACTGGTGATTGTGCATTGCACGTGTTCCATAGATCTAATTTTGGAAAACACATTTTTTTTGCTCAGATTATACAGGCTAACAAAACAGGATACATTTGCATACAAATAGAGATTAGCTGCAGTGCGTCACTAAGACAACATTAGGTTTTATTTATTTTAAACAAAAAAATAAACAATGTAGAGAGTAGAGATAATAAAAAACAAACTAACAAAAAAATTAAATAATACTTCTGCATTGTACTACATTGTACTACAAAACTTGATCCTCTTATCAAGGTAATTTCGGGGAGTTTTCTGTTCTACAACACTGGTTCACTTTTACCAGAGTAAATCACCATGGTAACTTTGGTCGAACAGCTAGCATGCTTTGGAACATTAGTGTGCGGATTGTGAAAGGTGTACTTAAAGACACACTCCAGAACTTTTGCCATTTTCCTCGTCAGGCGACACCTATCAACGGCTAATTCAGCATCCATCTTCTTATCTGACCTGTTAGCGGTGTGACAATTACTCTTGTTTTGTCTCTTTCTCTTTTTTAATCTTCTTACGTTTCTTTGCTGAATCAGCAACGTTGCATGTTCAAAACAGCCAGTTCCTTATTTTGCCCATCGCTTGCCAGAGAAAGCTCCGGAAATGCAGCCAAATAAAATTTTGGCGTGTCATCAAAACGTCTCATAAACGCATATTCTAAAAGTCAAAAAGTTATGAAGGAGAGAAAGAGTTTTTTTGGGATAGATATAATCCCTTTGATATCTTCGATCGCATCTTGTATGTGAGGTAGATTTTAATCGAATTAACGGCACCGACTGTGTTTCCTGTGTTCTGCAAACTATACCAAACAGATTCTATTGATTTCATTGTACAGCAGACAGTGTGAAGAAATAAAGCCTGGTCTCTGAAGGTAGGTTTTTGTACTTTTTATTAATTTGTTTGTGTAGCTCCCTTCGGGTTGCATCTGAAATAATGAAGTTACGAATAATGGTCCATAAACTATCATGCCATTCTAAGCATTATTTTCTCCCAACACTTACTCTTTTAAGGGTTAAGGTGTGAGTTTGCAATGTTGGTACTGTGTGGATCCACATTTGTTAATATTAACCCTGACTAAGCCTTCTGCGTGGCCTAGTTATTTGTTTGTGTTTACATTATTGTGCCATGTGTATTAGATAAAAGAAAAATCTTATAACCAGTAGCATTTAATGGTCGTAAATCCACACATGCTGAGCTATGTACATACACAGTTTGAAAAGACAACTATCTTTTAAAATTTACGGTTGTGCTCCAATCTATTTCCAGAGAAAAACTTGTGAATGTCCATGCTTGTCATAGATTTTCCTTCATTATTCTGTAAATGACACGTTTCCTTATTTTCGAGCCTTTTTGCATGCATGAATCACTCAATGAAACGACTAATGGCTCTGCCGATAAAACATGAACATCGATTTTTAAGCAGATACACACAAACATATGCACACACTCACGCAGATGGTTGGATCAATTTAGCATGAACTAATTGGCTGTCACGACCTCTTCATCGAGCCGAGACCATGAAACCCTTGATCTTGAAAAAAAAACCAAAAAGAGCCTGAGGGATACACTCAGATATACAACCAGGTCGACGCATGGACACACACATGCAGGCGCAGGTACTTACACACACAATGAAAAGGGAGAAAAGCTTTTCCAGTGAGATCAAATGTGAACTCAAATCTACCTTGTTGAACATCAGAGCTGTTTCTGAAGTAATGTAGTGTGTACTCCGCCTTGCTTTTTCAAGTGGCTGCGCTCACTTCTGTGGCTCGAGGAAGTGCGTCTTGCTGCAACAGCCTCCATCACATCCAAAGAAAAAATAACCGATTCACTTCAGATTGCTGGTCTGACTACAAATCCAATGTTTCTTTGACTTAAAAACAAACAACAAAAACAACACCAACTACACTAAACAAACATTTTGGTTCTACTCCAGTGTAAGGTTTCTGTAACACTGCTTTTTCAATCTGTCACAAAATTGTCATTGTCCAAAATCAATCACAAATACCAGATTTACAAGAAACATATTCATCAAAGGAAGGCAATTAATAGGGGAGAAATAGAAAAAAAAACTACAAAAGGAGACAAGGGTTATAAAAAGTTTAAAGAAACTTTTTCTGTCTTGTCCAGCATTGAAGCAAGCATCCCTCCATCCTCACTCACACTCCTCCTTATACACAAGCACAGCCCATTATACACTCATACACCACATCACACCACCCCATCCACTAACTGACCCCCTACATACACCCCCCACACATCTGCATAAACCCACCCCTCCTTCTCCCCACCCACTGGCTTAAGTTCATTCACACTAATTCCTTCCCTTAACACCCCCCTCCACTTTTTCACTTTACATTCACTCTCACACACCCTCATCTCTCCCTTCCAACAAGCTTCATGTGAGACACCCCCGGGGGGCAGAGAACAAGAAGGCCCCGAGCAGAGCCCCCACGACCACTGCCCACCACTCTTAGCATCCAATCGCCACCCTACAGATGCAGACGACCCAGCTCCTCTCAGTAGCACCTCCCCCCAAACAATCCACCCCAGACCCCTAGCTCTATTGGACATCACTTTTCCCCCGCCTGAACCCCACCCCAGCAGAACCCTAGAAAAAGGTACGTGAGAAGACCCCCGTTGTCATTGGGAACAAACCGGACATGTTCCATCACTTTGTCCCCTAGGGTTCAATTTACTTGTTTTACCCTTACTTTGTCATTATCACTTGGACATGAAACAGCCTTGTTTAAATCAATAACTTATGTCAAAACAAGCGTCTCCCACAACATCCTGGGAATCAGGAACACGTTCTGCAGCAGACTGATTCCACTTTGTTGCAGTACAAAACACCACAAGAAATTACTCCCCACACATCACTTTTCACATGCACTAGTTCCAGTCCATGGTGCCCACCGTCCTGCAAGTTTTAGAGGCATTTCCACACCCAAAAGTCCACTAGAGTTGGTACAATAAGGCTTAGCCATGGCATTATTACTTTGCAGGTGTCATGTTGGAGGCTGGATTAACTGCACACTCTGCCCAGATGTGCACATGCACATTTTCTATGGCTTTTTCTCTCATTGCGTGTCATTTGTTTTACGGAGAAGTGTAATGCACCAATGAGATGAAGTATTTCTTGTTCTAAATTGAACAGTTCTTTCTACAGTAATTTGTTTCTGATCATTTAAAGTTATTTCCAGTCATCTTTAGACTGGATAATGTTTGCAAGAAGTACGTCATGTTCTGTAATTATTCTCCTACACAAGTATATCCATCATAATCAAAGTATTTTTGCCAAACCAGACATTTTACTTTTTAGCCATCCACTACAGACTGAACAGCAGCAAATGCGGCCAATATGGATGCAACCTTACTTGGCCGTTAGGTGTTTTCTATGGCTGCAACATTGTGACATTTGGAAAAGCTGGGCATCAGCTGCCGGTCGGCTGACTTACTGCCTGGCTTTCTAGCCTTGCCCTCAGCTGTAAAAACCACATGCGCACAAGGGTCCAGATGCAGTTTCATGCGCCCCTTTTATTTCTTACTTTACTCTGAAAAAACTAGAAAAATAACCGAACGCTTAATTTTATTATAATAACATAAATAACATTAAGGGGGAAAAAACAGAATCTTTGTCATATTTTATCAAACTTTTACGCCACTTTACAATCACTCTCAGCGGTTTCAATTCCAAATCCAATTTCGCTCATGTTTCCGTTTTCACCAGCGTACCTCTCTTTGACGTATCCACCTCATCCACCCATCTTGCTTTTTACTTCTTATCCTTTTTCTCCCATTATGTTTTCCTTCCCTGCCTCACCATTTTTTGCCTCTTTTGCCTGTAACACCTCTCATTTTCCTCCAAACTCCATTTCACTCCTCACCTCTTCCCCACCCTCCTGTCCCTCCTTCTATCTCTTGGTGGCAACATGAAAGGCTACCTGTATGCTGATAGCCAGGGGAAAAAGAGGGCAGAGAGTTAATTAACTTGCTATCAGGGATTGACTGTTAATAGGAATTGGAACCGTTAATAAGAATATCGTGTTGTGCAGCATGTTAGCAAAAAAATATAACTTTAGACAGCCCACTCTTGGATAAGGAATGCCTCGTGTAGGGAGTGTGTTGCAGGAATATAGCTTGGTCTATGCTATACACATCAGTGCTTGTATGTGGATGCACATACACACAAACTGAAAGGTGTTTGATTATGTGCTCTCAAACACACACTCAGACAGAAAGGTGGCAGGTGTAATTTCACACATTAGGAAGACTAAGAAAAAAAATAGAAAAGAAAAAAAAAATCTATGCTTTAGCTAAACCCTCTGCATGCACACACACCTCGTCTCTCATCCCTCTGGCTCTCTCCTCTCTCGCCACCCCAACCCTTTGAAGATAACTTTTTCTTATTAGCCTAACAATGACGGCACGGAATGCAACTTTAATTCATGCTTGGAAAACGAGACGGGGAGGAACAGGACACTGCGCCTCTCGCTTGTTCCTCCTGCAGGCTGGAAAAGCGAGCATAGAGGGAGGAGTGGAGGAAGTGAGAGAAAAAAAAGAGGCAAGCAAAGTAAGAGAAAAGTTCAAATAGAAATTGCAAGGTAAACCTTTTTTTTTGCTTTTTGCTTGAGCATGGAAATGGTCCTGAGTGCTTTTTTCTGTTTTTTTTCCCCTTCTTTTACCTCTTGTTTTTCTTCTCAAACTCTGAGATTAGCAAAGCGCTGACACACACTCTTCTTAGCAGTCATGAACACAGATAATTTTAACATGCACTTGACAAAAACTCACATTCCTGCTGACGTGATTCATCTAGTTAAGTGCCACCCACTGCACCAGCACCATTTCTGTACTTCTCCTAGCGGACTTTACCTTCAGCAGATCTTAATCTCTTTCTCCACTGCTTTTTATAACATCTTTCCCCTCCGTCTTTCCTCTAGTCTTGCTCCATGTCTGCAGTAGGTAGGCATGCAGGCAGGGTTGACAGGTCTTTTACTGACACTGAGGAAATGCTTGGCCTTTGAAGTGAAATTGGGGGCCCATGGAACTGTCTGGAACATGATTAGCATGAGGCTTGGAGGGGAGAGAAGAAGAGACAGCAAGCAGGTTAAATGTGGGTTAAGGGAAAGTAGAGAAGAGAGACAACTGAAGGAGAGAGGAAGCAACTTTAACAAGGATAACAGTGGGTAGAAAGTTGGAACTAAAGTATGGGAAAACCCTTTTAAGAAAGGAATGTTATTACACTAGAGTGCTGGCAATTTTGAAACTGTTCACCATAGAAAATACAAGAAACTGTGTCAGCAAATTCCCAAAGAAAGTATATTTTTGAAAAAGAGTCCTTGAAGAGAAAATTAAGAACGTTGTTGTTGTTCACGCACTGGAAGTAGAGATGAAAATAAAGTGGCTTTGTAAAGTAGAGCCAATTCTGGAGAGGAACATCAAAATTTGGTTGATGGTGGGGAAAAAAAAAACTGTTGGATTTGATGACAACAAACCAATGCTTTGCCATGAACTTAAAATAACCAAAAGAAAAAAGAAAAAAAAAAAGAAAAAAACTAAACAAAGCAAACCACATAACTGGGCTCCACTAAATAGACATCATATGAAATGGCATCCAGTCACTTTGTAATATTTCCTGGGAGCAAACTAGGTTGATAAGAAGTACTAAAAACAAGGAACAAATCACTGATTAAATGAAATATCGCCATGGTAATTTGAGTTTGCGTGAAGCCGTCCAATTAATACTCAAACTGAAACACTCCTATTTGCTGTTTATGCCCTAAATACAACTTACACATTTGTCCTGTAAAATACCTCCCAGTAAGTGCCCCATGAAAGAAATGCATCATAAAAGCCTTCCAGCATCAAAGCATATATTATTGTTACGTCTGTTATTTACCAGGCAGGAAGTCAATGTGAAAGGGTGGTTGGATGACATAAATAAGTGCTCACTTCCTGGTTGCTTTTAGACAAAAGTCGGTTTGGGTAAAGTTTCATAACCAAGACAAAACAAACATTATGACAATGGCTAAAATACATCTCCATCTTTACATAAAACTTTTTCTAAAACAGAAGTAGTTCTGTACCCATGTGGATTTAGTCTCTGCCTCTCCTTTTTGGACTATGCCTGTTGTATGAAACAGTCACAACTTTGAGCACTTTCCCATTAAATCCAATAGGAAAGTGTGTCCAAACTTTTGACTGCTGGTGTATATATTTGTCCTTTACCATCCTCCTAAATCGGTTTGGGAAAATAAAACTATAATAACAGCAACAGCTTTCACAAATATGCAATCACCCCATCTAACAACAGGTATTTGGTCATGGCTGTGATGATCCATGTGATGTGTTCAGGGAACTGTGGCCCACTTGCATGATTGGAGGTGAAGTCACAGCAGTAATATAAAACATTTCCTCAACCATTTGGGGAGCGCGGTCTTCTCAATAATTGTAAAAGTCAAATAGTTTGAAACCACTAGTACTTCTTGTAAAGTCCCCTGTTGCAGGTCCAAAATCTCAACAAAAACTCAACATTAAATGCAACAGAAGTTCTGAGGTGTCCTGCAGAGAAGCGGCCTAAACGACGTCTAGATGAGCAGTTGAGTTCTTTAAAGTTTTTCAGGGGCTTTTGAAGGACTCCGATCAAAGCAAAGAGAATCTGATCAAACAGATATTTGTACTGAACTATGAAAACTAATTCTACACAGTGCATCATGTGGCAAGTACCAGTAGAAATGTCATTAGCATAATACTACTGCTTCTTGGTAGATAAACATGGATCCATACTTTCAGGATGTTTACATCAAATTCCAATCCTACCGTGAACTCTGGTCTCAGATCAGAGATTTTCATTTCCAATGCTTTGTTTTCCAGGTTTGGTGAGTGTGCAAACTGCACACAGTTGTGCGTTTAAGATGCCGTTCTACATACACTCATTACAGACGATTATCTGAGTTACTTTTGTCTCTGTCATCCTGACCCAGTCTTTTTGTTCTTCTCTGTCATTGGTGATTGACAAGGCATTTTCTTCCAGACAGCTGTGGCTCTCCACAGCTCTCCTGAGAACAATCCCAGTAGGTCAGTGGTTTCTAAATTAATCAGCCCAGCCCATCTGACATGAACATCCCTGCTGTTCCCTGTTCTTCCTCATTCTGATGTTTAGTTTGAATTTAGCATGTCTACATGGCTAAACACATGGAGCTACGGCCGTGAAACTGATTGCCTCTTTGTCTAAGCTAAAGGACAGAACAGGTATCTTTCTAACATAATAAAAATCTGTTGTTTTTTTTTGTTGTTTTTTTTTCTTTTTATGATGTTTAGTATTGAAATTATCTCTTGAAGGATTTCTTTTATTTATTTCTGGTTCTTTGTCTTTGTGAATTATCTGTTGTTTGTCTATGTTGAGGTAAGCGATTGGTAAGGAAAAGGAGGACAGAGAGAAATTAAATGAAAAGTACCAAATGCAGTGGAAAAAAAAGAATAGTGGTTGACTGGGATCCATTTCCATTTAGATGGAAGAGCAAAGTATTTTTTTCTGAAGAGGGACCGCGTTTTGATGTGAATCACACTGCACTGTCATCACAGTCAAATTGAGCTTGTATTTTGCATCCTCATGAGTTTGAATTCAAACTTCCAAGGACTACATCATGAAAAAAAAAAAAAACCCAACTTCCTCACAGCTCTGGACTAAACCTCCCGGGCACACATCAAAAAGAAGCTGTAATGTAATCTTGTTCAGAGAGACAGAGATGTGAAATTGAAATGATTATTTCATCTTTGTGTTTTGAATGATTGTGTATGTAATTGTCTTGAGCTGCCTTAAGGCTTTGTGGTTAACCAGCAATGTCCACATTTCTGGATTTGTTACCACTCGCTTCTTCTGTGCGCTCATTAGATTGAAAACCCCCAAAAAAGGAAAGACTTCTCTTTTTTTCTCATTCACACCGATTTGACTCAAAGGAGAATCAATATGTTTTTCTACCTTCAGAAACCTTTTCAAAGTGACGGGAATTTAATGTGCAAAAAACGACACTGAGTTTGAAACTATTCAATGAAACATGAAAAGTGATCATGCAATAGCTTTGAAGAAGAATTTGTGCTGTTTTAATTCAATGTTACATATTTAACACATAAGTATGTATTAAATATTTGACACAGAAATATTAAACACATAAATGTGTGTTAAATATGACATATATGATGCACACAGTTTCTGAGACATTTTGCATCACTGGATGGTAAAAACATTGCTCAAAAGTCTGAACACAGTCTGGTACGTGTGTTCTGCCCCTTAAATGGACACCAGAAAGCAGGTGATTACACTATAAGATTTCTGACATATCACATGATAATAACTGGTTGGTGGTTTGAGTCCTGCTCCCCTACGCTGCCGCAGCTCCGAAGGGGGACTCAGTTGGTCTCTGAGGGCCGGCCCCAGGTCCAGATAAATGCAGAGGGTTGTGTCAGGAAGGGCATTAGGCGTAAAACTTGTGCCAATTTGCCTGTGTGATGATTTTCTGTGGTGACCACTTCAGGGAGACAATCTAAACCAACAACAACAACATGGCAATAAAATAATAAATAAATAGCCCTAAAAAAACGTGTTACTTTTTCTTTCACATTAGGGGAAAAGTGAATGACTTTTTTTTTTTTTTTTTTTACCACTTTTTCATGGGTCAGATCAAGATTTTTAAATTTAAATAAGGTTAAAATGTAATATATAAATCATGTACAAGCTTAACAACAAAACTGCTTTTAAGTGTTACAGTATTTAATATGGAAATAAATTCCTTCCCGCAATTCCAGCTATAGATGTACAGTGTGTATCTGAGTGTGTTTGTGCATACTTATGTGTTTGTACTTCTATACAGGCTCATTCCTTCATCAGCAGTTTGGGGGACCTCAGGGTGACTCAGATTTCTCCTCAATGGCAACGTCATCACCTTATTGATGCACCAATCAATACTCCCAACCATCCATCACCGTGAAGATGCAGAGGTCCAAAGTAGAAATTTAATTTCAGCTTTACTTTAAAGGTCCTGAATATTTTCAGTAAAGAAATGATTGCCTTTTGCAGTGTAGAAACATGCTCTGGAATATATTCAGACTTAAATCTACAAGCCAAAGTCTCGACTTTGTGTTTATTCAGATGCATCAGACAAATTCTTAGTTTCAGTAGGTGTTTAGAGTTTTTCTTTCCTTAACATTTCAATAAAATAATCAATTAGATGGCAGTGCTTGTGTGTGAATGCATAAGGAGGCTTTTCTGTCAAAAATATACATGCTGTGTAGTTGCTGTTGCATCTTCAAATTAAGTCAGCAGGAAACTTAAAACTTTGTGAAGCATTTTTAAGTTAGGTTGTCCCTCCCAGTTCATGCAAGGCGGTGTTTTGGATGTATGGGGTAGTGGCGGGTGACACTGAAAGAGGTGGTATTGATCCGATATTAAGTAAATAAAGGACTGGTATCATGGATACCAATACGAACACTGATACTTATGTTGAATGTACTAATAAAAAGAAAAAATCAGTGGGGTTAAGATGTTTTTTTTTCCCTTTTCTTTTCAACAAATCAGCAACAACGTTTACATTTTCAAAGTACAAATCAGACCCAATCCTAATGAGAAAAGTTAGAGGTGTCTTTTCACAAGGGTGAGCTAAATTCGCAAAAAAAAATTTGTACTCCATCTTTATTAAATTTCTCATAGTGCTCAATTTTCAAATTAAACATGTTTACTGTCAAATTTATTATCAATATTATTAGCTATTTAAGAATTATGAATTTGGCCATATCTCTGCTAGAGAAGGTGATTTAGAGGAAGGAAGAGCAAGCTGTGACTGTTCGGGTCCCAGCGGAGAATAACTGAAAAGTATTGATATAATGAGATTTGCAGCAGCTGATATCTTTACCAACATTGGCATCAATAGTATTGATAGCTAGGTAGATCAGTCCACCTTTCACAAGAAAATAATGTTATTTTCTGCTGCTGCCAGATAAATGAACCCATTCAGCAGCTATACTGGAAATCTCCACAACCAGTCATTTAACAGCAGAGTCTGATATCACATCTTAGTCAAGCTGGAGTTCTGGACATATAACTAGAACACCATATGTTCCAGCTGGCAAGCCATAAACTATTCTAAACTAATCCAACTGCTTAATAACATAAATGGGCAGAAAACAAACAACCAACAAAAAAACCTTCTTAATATATAATATTTGTTCTTTTTTTAATGCACAAAGTCAGGAGATATAGCATGCTGTATATATTTAAAATGAATTTCAAGAGTTAAACATAGCTTTGGTAGACTGTATGTGGTGCCGAGAGGACTCCTGGGTCATGTGATTTGTCTTGGATGGAAACAAAATCAAATGTCTGTTGTGTTTTTTTTAAACTGTTGTTCTGTTTGTCTGAAAACAACTCGAACAGTGGATGTGGGTTTGTCTGACCGTTCATTTTGGCTTACTGAATGAAATTAGAGGAACACTATCTCCTTTTTATTTCCAAGCAGAAAAGTACATGACTGAGCGTACAAAGCTTCAACTGAACTTCTCTATTTTTTCATGGATGGGCCTTTATCTCAGATGAACAAGTGTTAAGTACGGAATAATGATAGGATGGCACATTAAATGGATGACCGATGCATAATCTGCAGTTATAAGAGTGTCAAACTGCTCAGTTTTGATGGGAACTCAGCTGAAAGGCAAAGGTAAATTTACTGGTCCATCATTGTTCCAACAAGATTTGGGCAGTCATGGATACAAGTTAAGTTTTCTTGGGAGGGTGGCTGGACTCAGACTTAGAGACAGGACTTAGAGCTTGACAATCCAGGGGAAGCTGCAGCGTCTCTACTTTCTCATATTAAAAGGCATCAACTGAGGTGGTTTGGACACCTAATTAGGACCCCTGGTGTCCAAACCTGCCCAATTAGGAGAAGACTCCAGGGCATACCCAGAACATGCTGGCAGGATTACATATCCCTAAAAAGCCAGGGAATGCCTCGGGATCTCCCAAGAGAAGCTGGAGAATGCCACTGTGGAAAATGATGTCTGTGTTTCCTCCCTGAACATGTTATCCTCAAGATTCAGTATCAGACAAGTAGAAGAAAAAAATAGCTGGCTGGCTGGCTGGATGGATGGATAGATGGATAGAAGGGTAGATGGATGGATGGATGGATGGATGGATAATGGAAGGATGGATGATGGGATGGATGGATGGAAGGATGGATTGATGATAGATGGATGGATGGATGGAAGGATGGATGGATGGATTGATGGATGATGGATAGTTGGATGATGAATGATGGATGGATGGATGGATGGATAGATGGATGATGAATGATGGATGGATGGATGGATGGATAGATGGATGGATGGAAACAACTCATATTGGCTTTTATATCTAAGAGAAAACTGGCCAGACAGAAAGCAAAAGGCATCCTGACAAATCAGCCTTCTGCTAACGTTGAACAGGGAGCAGTGAATTTATCTGTACACAACACAATCAGGCCACTAATATTTCAGAGCCAAGGTCAGAGCCATAAATGTTGACATGGACAAATGTCCAGGAGATAAAGGATCACTGAATCAGTCAGGCAGAGACGTGTAAAATATTCAGTTAACAACCCTTCAGTTTCAGTATTCCCTATACTACAGGCAGAGGGAGAGGAGACTGGCAGGTTAACTGCATTCAAAGCAATTTGGTCTATTTGTTTACAAGGACGATGGCACCCCCCCACCTCTATCGACATTTTTCATTCACTGATGCTTTTTAATTTATCATTTTCACAGTTATCATTGAATTAATGTTATTCTATTCTATGCTAAACCATTTGCTTTACTTCAGTGATAAAGCCACACAGCTTTGATAGCAGCTGGCAATCTCTATCGTCTTACTGTTCCTGCATTCAAAAATTAGATGCTTTGAATTCATTGTGTCAAATTCTCCATCTTTGTAAGGAAAAAAAACTAGTCTGTTTTGTCTCTGATAAGTCTTTCCTCAACTACAGCCAGAAAAGTAAATTCTGTTCTGTAAGATTTAAAGATGGGAAAGAATGTGGAGAGAGCGATTAATGCATCAAATGATAAAAATCTCCATACAGCAAGGGGCTCTTTAGTTGTCATTAATCACATAGTGTGTGCGGGGGAGCCACAGTTGTGTGTGTGTGGCCTTGTAGATAAGGATGTCATCATTTCCTCTTAATTCTTGCTGGGAAGCAAATTGATCTTGAGAGGGAAAGAAGAAAAACTTCAAAATGCGAGGGAAAAAAAAGGAGTAGTTTTTTTCTCTATTTTATTGTAATCATTTTTAAAGGCAGTTCATTAAAGTCATGCGCGACTTCCATACGAAACTGCAGAGCTTGTAGCAGTCTGCCAAAGCCAGGGATGTCCAGAGCTCGTACTCTAAGGCTGCTGTCCTGCAGGTTTTTGATGAATCCCTGTCCCACCACACCTGACTTCCATTAAATGGATCCAACATCATATGAAGTTCAGCACAATGATTCATTTGAGTCAGGTGTGTTGGAGTGGGAATACATGGAAAACCTGCAGGCCCTCGAGGACTGGAGCTGGACACCCCTGGTCATAAAAACTAAGGAAATTTCTCTTGTTTATTATTTATCCTATTAATTATACAAATTGCTGTATTTTATATTGTTGAAAAGCCTGATCAGACACTTTTACAACAAGGTTGAACTCGTAAGCAATGAGCATTTGTGGACAGCTCAATGTGTGGCCAGTCGTTAGCTATGTTTACATGGACAAATATTGTATCTGTCCAACTGAAGTCAATCTGACCACCTATTCCAGCTAAAATGTTTACATAGACGCTTGACATGAAATGATTCCTTCAGTTGCATCTACATGATTGACTGATTTGTTATGATTGTATGCTTTTGACAGACAAAATACATAGTCTGGTTCTGAAGAATGCTTTTGTTTATTTTCATCTTTTTGTCTGCCAAAACTCAGCAATTATTAACTTTTTCAGTTTTGAAGAAAAGTGTTGTATCCACTAAAGTGTACACAACATAGAACAAATCAGAATGAATTTATATCATCTGCAAGGAGTTCAGAGTACAGCCACTGCTCCTTCTTCATGGAGAGGAGCCAGATGTAGCGGCTCAGGCATCTGGACAGGATGCTTCCTGGATGCTTCCCTGAGGTGTTCCAGGCACATCCCTCTGGAACGAGACCCCGGGGAAGACTCAAGGCCCACTGGAGGGATTACATCTCTCAGCTTGACTGGGAACGCCTTGGGATTCCCCAGAACGAGCTGGCAAATAAGCTGGGGAGAGGGAAGTCTGGACTTCCCTGCTTAGGCTGCTGCCTTGTGATCTGATTTTGGATAAGCTCCAGAAAATGGATGATATGTAATATATACATAACATATATACCATATACGTTTTTTCCCTTCTGGTTCAAACATAAAAAAGGTTTAAACCTCGTCTTTATAAATTCTTAATCATTGAGGCCAACCGGATCAGCTGACATGTTAACATTTTGATTCCGATTGGAGGTGAGATCGGCTCAGAAGAGCTCCATGTAAATGGAGCCTGCCTGTTGAATGGCATCTGCTTAGAAACCCATTAAAAAAGACATTTCTCCAAAGCTTCAATGCGGTTGTAAAAACTAATCCTCACAAGGTTCTAATTTATCTCTAACTACTAATATCAGATGATCTAAAACATTTTAGAGTGCACGCGGTCACGCTGTGGCATTCAGCAATCCATCACATCACAATACATTTCTATTTGGCTTTTAAGCTCTGACCTGGCGGAAGATGGAAAACGGAGATGGCATTTTTTTTCATGGAGTAGTTTTAAACATCTTAGAGGAATTCTGCTGTTATTAGATAAGCTGCAGATGCTATCTGAGGGAATAAGACGTTGACTGAAAAGCTGGCAGAGAGAGGGAGAGACTGGTTTGTTGGGTGGGATGGCTGAGAAACAGAATTGTTATGATATGGGCCGTGGAGATTCATCGAGCTTCAGTGACAGTAACTTTTTTCTTTCAGCTTCAGAGATAACTTTTTTTTTTTTCTTTAAAAAAAACCTCCCTTTTGTCAACCTTCAGGCGAATGTATTCCCTGAATGGGTGATCGACGGGGATGAAATGAGAAGGAGGCGGAAGGAGGGAAAGATAGCATGAGAGGGATTCATTTCTTCCTCCTCTCTTTGCAGACCCTGAGGCATTCTTATCTCTCTCGGCAACAACAGTCTTTCCTTACCAATCTTACAAACTTCATTTTGGATCTTTTTTTTTTCTGTCTTCCTCTTTTTAAATAAAATTGTGATTGCATTATAAAGTTTTATTTTTACTGTCTCTACATGTCCATTGTGTGTTTGGCAAGTCCTTTTTTTTCCCTAAAAGTGAAATGTTTTTGTTTTCAAATTACTCCTGCTATAGACTAATTTTAAAATATTTATATCTAATATTTGAAGTTTTAACTAACTAACAACTTTATTTGTTTTAAGACCTTTTTTTTTTTTTTTAATTATTTATAGAAAATGTCATCTTTGGACTGACCACCTTATAAATGAATACTATATTACTATCAATAAAACAATATAATCAGCCCCCATGATTTTTGAGTTTTTAGCTCCTTGAGTGAGTGGGAAGTTCATTGTCATGGACTGATTGGAAGTGCTACCTTTGAATAACAGTTGCAGCTGGAAAATATAAATGTAATCTTTTTATTAAAATCAACTTTGGAGCTTAAAATGTGTTTCATTTTCGGAAAACTGCTAAAAATACTTTGCAATTAACTGATCTACTCACATTATTTTTCAAAATCCACCTTTGTTCAGGATTGAAGATGACTTAAAAATTATGGACAGGTAACCTGTTGATGCAAATTTGATCATTATTAATATCTAATACTTTTTGTATGTTAAGTAATATATGCTTTAAAAAAATACAAAAATATCATTAAAACAAGAGAGATCTGTTGTCTGAACATGTTGGTCAGATTTTCAAGGAAATGTGGATTTACAATTTTGTTTTGAAGGATGACTAAATTCCTCTCCTAAATTGGCTTTCTAATCCCAACAACCAAGTTTACAATACAGATATTTTCCAAACATCAAAATAAAAGGCATAAGCATAAAAAAGCCTTTTACATTATTGATAAGAAGGATAAAGCAGATATGCTTCCAAAGCATTTTGACTGTTCATGCAAAAATATAAAAACATGGTCGCATAGTGAACTATAGAGGACTAATTGCATTATGCTTTCAGGTTTTTATTGCAAAAGTCTGCAGAAAATAAAAACTGCTACAAGCAACCTCTCAGTAAACAACGAGGCTGTTTGACTGGCGTTTTTGTCACCTTGTATTTGCTGACAAATTCTGCTGTGAAATACAACAAGATATCTGGACTTTTATATGCTTTCAGGCTTTGCTTCGGGAAACTGAAGTGTGAAAGCAAGGTGCATATAAATGTCAGGACATGTAAGTTCAGGCCAAATGGTAATGTTGGTGGTCCACGAATTCTTTGCTCCTGTGCAGAGATTCCCATCGTGACCAGTAGACTTTCACCTGCTGGACAATGTTGTGATGGTTCACACTATAATCCCACCTTTATGTGGAATTTGCAGTAAAATAAGTGCATGTTAGGTTGACTGGTGATTCCAAATTCATCTTCATGAGTGTGAGCAGGCTTCCTGTCCAGGTTGTACCTCTCACATGATAGTAGCTGGGACAAACTGATGGAAAAAAAATGGTAATTATGATTAGATGCTTAAAACGGCCTGAGCAGATTACTGGTTGTAGAAGTTCTCATCTGCTCCTTCAAAGTGTCTCTGGAATGAGAACAACCGCATAGGACATTACAACCTTCCTGCTGTAGATTGTCATCCTAAACCTCACTATGGGGGTCCGACACCAAGAACTGAGATAACGTTCCCAGATGGGGTTGGGGGAAGGAAAGCATGTCGAAAGCTGAATGTTGGAAACAAGTAGAACTTTTGCGCCATCTCACTGATCTCTTCTTCATATCATTCTTGCTGATGTTGTTGTTTTAATAGGCTTTCAAATAAGGAGAGCTATGGGTGGAGAATGAAATGAATAATTTAACAACAAACATACTAACATGGAGGCCTACAGACGGACAATTTTGACATCTCCAACAGCCTATGAAGACAGGGTTAGATGAATAGAGGACAGATTGATTTTGGCATGGTCAAACAATGTCCCCTGGGTATTGTGGTACTAAAAAGATTTGTCAGGTCCCGACCCCTTTGATTCTTCTAGCTTCACCAATGGTTCTATATCCAGCTGCAATCAAAACCAATACCAGAAGCTGACTGATTGCTAATAGGATGGAGTACACAACTTAGCATGGGAAGACTGGAGGGAAAGACAAGCTGTGCACAAAGAAAGGCAAATTTGTTTTATTAGAAAATATCAGTTTATTAATGCATTTTTAACCAATCAATGGAAAGCAAATATTAATTCTCTCTTTTGATCTTTTGAGATTAAGTTAACCTTTTTTTTTCACAATGAACCACAGTCCACAAAAATGGTAAAAGTTTTGAAATTTAGTTCAGTCCGGTCTTATCATCGGGAGATCTCACATAAATCTAATGGTGACTTCGGTCATTGGCTTTTGTGGACTGAGATTTTCCCAGACCGTTGTAATGTGTGTGTTTGTTGTTCTTTTACTTTCAGTTTTGCATTAATGATCTTTTCTTTCTAAATGATTAACTAAACTCTCACAGAGTTTGTCAGATGGCCTGTTGCTCAGAAAAACTGAACGTTTATGTAATTTTTTTCTCCAGTTCTGACACCCTCACCTGCTACTGGGGTCCCTCCGGGTTGTATGATTAAATTAAAATTAAAGCTGACAGACAGATGAAGGACAACAAAAGCAAGTATAACTTTCATACTTATAGAACAGCAGATGCAGTGACAGGTATAACTAACTAACTAACTAAATAAATAAATAAATAATAAGGGTGGTTGTGACTAAAACCAGTGAGTGGGAATCAACAAACCAGTGCCTGGTGCAAAATGACAATGTTTGAATTGTGAATCCAAACTCAACAGAATCAATAAAAAATATTTATTTAGAAAAAAAGGGAATAAAAAACTCAAAGTTTGACCAAAACATGTTAGTTCACAAGAAAAAGCCAAACCTGAAACAGAAAAACAAGAAATATAACAAAATGCCAAAGACCAAGACAGACCCAAAAACCATGACACAAAAACCCAAAGACCATGACAGCTTATCAAAAGCCCAGAGACCATGGCAACCTGTCATTCCACAATCTTTTGATTGTGGATCCTGCCACACAAAGTTATTCATGAATATTTTGTAAATATTTCTCATCTTTTGCCTCTCTGCCTATGTTTTTGTATCTGGCACCAAACACTAAATGAGTGTATTTTTTAACTACCAGATAAAATTAAATGAGTCAAAGAAGATCATAAAGATCATTTCTTCCTAGCTGGAGGCAATCTGTTAAACAAAGATTCAAACTAATTCAGAATTTGTTGCTTGACATTTTCATTTAATTTTTAAAAAAGAATTCATGCAGATTTTATAAACGAGTTGCTTATGTTTCTCCAAACCATGACTGCGAGTTAGAACACACAATGTTCAAACTCTTTGATTTACCTTGAAACAGAGGAATGCACCGGTTGCTGAAGTTAACACCTGTAAGAGACAGAACTACACACTGTCCTGTTTTTACAGGGTCTTTTTCTTTAGTAAGCAGCTAACAACATGTACTTAAGGACTTTGAATACTTGTGGGGTGAAAAGAAAATAAGAAAGAGAAGAGGAGTGTGCAACGGTTTAGAGGAATAAAAGTGATCATTAATGGTGAAAAATATATTAAGTACTGATAAAAAAAAAAAAGGGGAAATGAACTTCCACAGGTAAAGTTGTTGAATTTTATCGATCTAATAACCAAAGTAAAGTAAAGCCTGTAGAAAGAAACAGTTTCATCACACACTGAGGTATTAAAATGACGGGTCATTTTCACAAAACCTGGTCTCTTTTACACTCTGCACCGCCAAGTCAGGCAGGGTAGCGCTATAAACCTCATACCTATATATAATTATGTGGAGGTTTAGGATTTGCTGCCCCAAACACTTTCTGAGATTTTAAGAAGCAGTCTTCTCTTAACCGCCTTATCAAAGCTTGTGCTATTTAACCGTAAACTGTTCTCATTTCACTGCTTAGTATCACTCTGCATTATTCTCTTGTATCTGATAGCGATGACTTTGGCCTTGTGCCTCAGCAGCTCTCACAGCCTTTTATCTGTTCCTGGCTCTTACACCAGCTGAAATTTGCCAGGGTCAAACTGGGAGGATTGTTTCTGTCATCTATCAGGATGAGTCTTATAAGGGCTGTACAACGAGACGAACACTTTTAACCAGATTATTTTATATCTCAGTCTAAAGAAAGGCACAAAACATTTCGATTGAAATTCATTGTAAATCACTTTTGGAGGCTACAAAGCTGAGAAGATTATTTTCAAGAAAGCTGCACGTTACAATGACCCTATTCCCCTTTTATGCTTTTTGTTTCATTGTTTTTGACCAGAAGTATGACTCTAAATTTATGACCCTTAGAAAGGACCACTGATGCAATTTTACCATTGATTTCTGCTGTACCCTCAATTGCTTCTAAATCCCTTGTGGGCTTTATCCCGTCCTGCTGCTGGACTGTTTTACTCTGGGCAACAGATATTGGGGAAAGCCGAACACAATACGCAATTGTCCACAAAAGTAATCAATCATATAAAACTATTTATTGTCTTCCGTAACACGAGTGCAACGTCTGTAAAAAGAAACTTCATCGGTTATAATTCATGCCGTCTTTGTCTGTATTGATCATAATTTTCTTCTTTTTTCTTTCTAGTTCAGACCAGTTTACAACGACACAAGATTGCAGGATTTTTTTTAAAAATAAATTTCCACTAAGCAATCCAACCAAATTTTTAAGCATTGCTTTTCTTAATACAGAAAAAAAAATAAAGCAAAAACAAACAAACAAAAAAAAAAGATTTGATTTTGGTTGGTTATGTCAACAACAGCAAATTGGTTCTGGAGATGATGGAGGATAATTCGCTGTGGTGACCCCTGAGGGGAACAACCTGAAAGAAAAGAAGAAAAAGCACCTTTTGATACTGTCAGACTTAAAGCATTTATGATATCCATCAGAAAAATACATTTTAAAGAATTGACAAACTTTCAGAAAAGATACTGAACATATTTAAGGAAATACGACTGTAAATCACATCTTTATATTTCACCGGAAACAGAAAATCCCAGTCTGCACACTGGAAATCTGTTTGCTGGTGCTTCAAAAACTTGTCTGAAATCATGAGTCAGTTTGTAGCAGCATGTGACCCCAGAATCTTGGGAAGTACTCCAAGTCTGACAGGCTTTAGCTGCGAGAGATCCTAAGTCTCAGTTAGGTCACCCTTTCTAAAAATAAAAGCACTCAATGAGGTACTTGAAGTCACTCTGGATAAAAGTGTCTGCTAAATATCATTTAGTATATTGTATTACTCCGGTTAATGGAATATAGACCTCACACTCTCACTGTCCATTGACTTCACTCGTTCCCAGCAGGCCATCTGTCTGTCCACCGACTGCCATTTAGTGTCAACGGCATCGTAATTCGTTATATGAATGACGTTTGGACACTCAGCAGCTCGTTAAACAGGTCAGAGGTCGGATGGTTGTGGAATGGACGCCTCCCTCTCTCCTTCAGCCCCCTTACACTTTGTTCTTTAGCATTTACCGTTTCTTCAAGGCTGTTTTTGTCGTTTTTTCTGAGTCAATGGGTCTATCACCTCTTTTACCCCCCCGTCCCTTTTTTTTTTTTTTTTTTCGCTGCACACCTCTGTTTTGAATCTGTTTCTCTCAGCATCCAAATGAATGCATGGTTATTTTCTGTATGGATTGGACTGTTGACACTGACGTGTAAATTAGGGCTGGGCGATATATCGAATATACTCGAGATATCGTTGCCAGTCCCCTGTGCGATATATAAAAATGCCTATATTCGTCATATTCGAGTATCCTGTTGTCACGCAGTTTTTAGCTGTGGGCGGGGTTTTCTCACTCCTCCTCGACTCTGCACCGCTTTACACAGAGACTTAAAGCAAGCGGACCTCATTACGTACATAACGTGAGCTACGTGCTACGTCATGAGAGGCAGCGTGTAGCCACTGTTGCCAACTTGGCGACTTTCTTGCTAAATCTGGCGACTTTTTTGTGAAAAGCGACTAGCGACAAATCTAGCGACTTTTACTGGAGTTATTGGAGACTTTCCTGGTGTTTTGGCGACTGACTTTAAAGCGCATATTGTAAAGTTATTGTCAGAACGAGAGTCTCTCCCCGTCCTAAAGCACTCAGTCACTCCGGCTGCAGCTGCAGCCAGTCAGAGGAGCAGAGAGGAAACCTGCACGACTGCACCTACAGTCACAATGAACAACAAAATCCGCCACTGATCCCGCTCTGGATTACAAAGTTTTTCACGTCACGCAAAAATAATTAATTCTATTTGATTACATTCACAGCCTCTGTCACTTACTCACCTCATCCACTGTGTGTGTGACACAAGCATATTTATCTAGCTCCTCATGTCTCTAGAAAGTACAGAAAGCAGTGGGAATCAAATCCTGAATTAAAAACTGACTGAAGCCGTTTATTGGAGACGATACGAGGACATTCTGCCTGAATTATAAGACTGATTTCTACGCTAAACTCTGCGATTAAAAGAAAATACACAACAACTCAAAAATGTATCCATAAAGCAAAGCCTTATAATAGTTCATCATTTGAAAAGTCCCCCCTAGAGCACCTATTTTAATACGTTGCATTTATTACATCATGCAAAGGCACTTTATTTTGTTTTAAAATGACATGTTTCTGCCACTACTTTAACTGTTCAATAAATACAGTTATGATCAGTTTGCTTCGTTACAAATTCATCCTTTTGGCATAAATGTTTAAAATCAGCATATCTTGATGCAGTATGAACAATTATGTTTTAATGGAGACAATGCACCAAAGCATTAATTCAATGCTATAAAAATATCTGGATATTACTAAAAGGTCATATCGCCCAGCCCTAGTGTAAATGTTGAATAAGTTTTTTTTGAGGGGAAATTATTTCAGAAGTGCAAAAAAAAAAAAGGTCAGAGCCATGTTTGATGCGGCCAGACTTTTGAGTTTTGCAAGTCCAATAAGCTGCTGTAGTTTTGGCCTTACGGCACTAAATGTCTGCTTACTCTGAGACTACGCAGCAACATTCAGAAAATAAAAGTTTAGAAAGAAAACCTGCCTTTTATATAGATTTTTACTTTTTTTTTTTTTAACAGTAACATGTATGCTCTCTTTACAACACTTACCTTAAAGGTGGAGTATGTAAGATTTTCAATATTTTCTAAATAAATTAACTAATAAAATAACTACAATCATAATTAGATTCCAGTCTGTCCATATTTGATGCATTATTAAATTACAAGTTTAATTAATGACAAATGACATAAAGCACTTTTTTTTACTGGTAGGCAAACATTTAGGAAGAGTCTTTGTCATTAATTAAACTTGTAATTTAATAACACATCAAATATGGACAGACTGGAACCTACATCTTTAAAAAACTATCTAATTATGATTGTAGTTATTTTTTTAGTTAATTTATTTTGAAAATATTAAAAATCTTATATACTCCACCTTTAATCTATTATAAATCAATTAGTGAGCAAGACACATAATTTCATGACCTAATTGTGTCAGTCCAGCATTTCAGTAACACAGTGTACACTATAAAAAAAGATATGAAAGATTTGGTTGTGTTCAGTTCGGCTTATTGTTTATGACTTATTGTTTTTCATGATTTTCGCAATTTAGTTAATAAATACAATAATAAATGCAATGTTTACCTTTTGAGTAAACAAATGAGATGCACCTTGTTAAAATTAAACAAGAAAAACAAAACAATACAAAAATGACGAGGATAGGAACACTTAAAAATACACACATAACTTTCTGTCTGTGTTCACCCTCATTCATTTGGTTTAGATTAGATGCCAAGTAAAAAAAAAAAAATATGTTGCAGATTATTCTGAATAAAACCAGACTATGATAATTTTGCTATTATTTTAGATTATTTCATTATATTATGTGTCAGTTTCTGAGCACCTGATTATTTGTAAATGAATCCACCGTGAACCACAGCCGATCAGGCTTGTCCTCTGTTTAGTGTAATGTATATGTCACACCTTGTAAGATTACAACCTAAAAACACTACATGAGGCATTTGACATGACATCGACATACTTTTGCCATCAGATTAATGATAAGAAGCATTTATAGAAAGGGGCCTTTTTTAGCACTTTGCCTACTGCTTTATACAGTGTTGTAGCACCGGCAGGTGATGGTGAAATGCATCGCAACGCTGCTTTCTGATGCGAAAAGCTAAGCTTTGAAGACACTGGTAAAATTTGCCTCTCTTCTAACGTGAAGTGAGGTGAGATTGATCTAACAGATCTGAAAAACTTCTGCTAGCAAAACTGAGTAAGAACACCAAAGAAAAGTTTCATCCCAACGTTAATGAACCTTGAGATAAGTTCAGATATTCTCTGCATTAAAACAATAGTATAAATGCATGAAAACACCTCGACTGGTGTCTCACAAGACAGTGTGACATATTTGTATACTGTTTAGTGCAAGCCACATTGTGCATGGTGGATATTAGTGCTGACGTCTGTGCTCCCAGAACCAAATGATACACAGCCAAGAACAGAAAAAGAAACCAGAGAAGCCAAAGTCATATAATCACACATGATGGTGTTGCATCATGTTTACATGATGTTTAAATTCCCCAGTCTGGTCAGGTTGTGGCATCATCCAGGAATATGTACACAATTATTATAAATGTCAGAATAAAAGACACCATTAAACAGAGCTGCAAAGAGATCTTTTAACTGGTCGTCTCTGCACACATACACACACAAAAAATATATAAATCAAAACTAATTATGTTGTTGGTATTAAAAACCTGGCTTTTCATTGTATGCATCGTGGAAAATTATTTCATACATTTTCTAATGTCCTGCTTCTAAAGAAAATATCACACAATCGTAGAGAATCCAGATAAAAGACAGAACTGGCAGCAGAAGTTCCTGCTTATCCTAACAAAGCAAATGCAATCTCCTTGCAGTTGGAATCACAGGCCATGCCGACATGTAGAACTGGCGGGATCCTGAAGCCACCCACCCTGACAGCTCATATTTTCATTTGCTTTTGGACTATGGACACATGTCTGCTGATAGAACCAGCCCCATGCTGCGATGCACAGCTCCAATCTTAGTTTTTCTGTTCTTACTTGTATCAGTATGAAGAAAATGTACTCCAAACAAAGATGTTTCATCTAATCTGACTTCTTGGATGTTACGACGTTTTGCTTTGAACACAGACAGTTTTAGACAATGTCTTTAGCACACTTATCACAGCTTTCTGAAACTTCTGCTCTCTGAATGTAAAATCTAATTTATTTGATTATATGAATCATACAATTCCTTTTGGTCACAATATTATACATATATTAACACGCCTCTAAATCAGGGGTGTCCAAAGTCAGTCATTAAGGGCCGCTGTTCTGCTGGCTTTAGATCTATCCCTAGTCCAGAACATCTGGAATAGGAATAGATCTAATTATTAAATGGATCCATAAGCAAATCAAGTTCTGACTGATTCATTTGAGTCAGGTGTGTTGGAGCAGGGATACATGGGAAACATCCAGTAGCAGTAGCATCCTGAAATCCATTATCTTTATATGGAGATGCAAGATCTCATGAAATAAGCCTTGATATCAATAAGAGGAAAATTTTGGTTTAAAATCTACTTCCTGTGCACAGCCAATGCTTTGGTTATATACTTATCAGATGAAATTATTATGGAACAGACCGAAAAGTCTAAAATAGGCTATATTAAAGTTGTGGTTTTTAGAAGTTTAGAGTTTTTAATCGCTGATTTTCTCAACTTTAACTTCTTTAAGTGCTTATAAATATTAACCTTAACTCTCATTCTTCCATATAAATCCATGTGTCTGTGCAGAAAAGTCACTTAAATGACTGTTTCTCAATTCCGGTCCTTAGGACCCCATATGCCGCATGTTTTATAGGCAGCCCTACTTTAACACACCTGAATGAAATAAAGGGCTCATTAACAGGCTGCAAAGAACTTGATGAGGAAGTTCAATAATCTGACTCAGGTGCTTGGGAGGACGAACATGTCTAAAACATGGACGGCAGGGGGGCTGAAGACCAGAATAGAGAAACACTGCTTTAAGAGTCCAAACCAACCCTGGTACAACAAGAAGGAAGGCTCCCAGACTTATGATGAAGACGGTTGTTTTTGTCACTTTGAAGGCAGTCAACAGTGTCTTCAGCTTTCTGGTAACTGATATGATAAAAAAATATATATCTTGACGTCAGTAATGTGTAATCTAATCACTATTTTTATACCATCACATACATCCACCCTTTTTCAGAGATATTTGACAATATGATATAAACATTCAGGTCACTGATTTATTGAAATGTTAATATAAACAAATATATATCCTCAGATTGGCAAAGTGACGTTATGTGGGAAGTCCTTCCCTCCTCAAAATCTCAGGAGGTTTTCCTATAAAATTGTAAATTTCCTCTGACATTTAAACCATCATTCTCCTTCACGCATAGATTAAAGATGAAGCTCGCTGTGTTTTTCTGTCTGCTGGCACCGCTGCAGGTAGCAGCTGTTTCATGTGGCAACAAGACTGTGGAAGTCACTCTGGCAACTGGCATCGATCTTACAGGAGATGCATTTTGGGCACCGGATCCTTATGTTGTGGTAAGTTTAGATTTTATTTTTCTCTTCAAACATAAACAAAAATGAATTATAACACCGGCAGTTGTGTTTTTCACCAAATGAGGTGCATATCATGTAAGAAACAAATATAATCAGTGGTTAAGCAACAAAACTACACTGGGGAGACACGACCGCGTAAATGTTGTTAACTACTTCCGTGATGCTTTAATGTAATCCAGTAACTGAACTAATATCAACAAATAAATAACTAATTATATTTCACCACTTTGTTCTAACAGATGCAAATTGGCAATGAAACTCAGCACTCTAGCATTGTTTATTCAAGTTCCAACCCGAGCTGGTGGGAAACGTTCCTGTTCAACGCAACCTCCAGTGATTACCTGAAAATAGATGTCTGGGACAAAGACTCATGGTTGTTTAGACCTGATGACCTTCTGGGAACCTGCATGGAGCACCTCACGCAAGTCAACAACCTGACAATTGTACACTGTATGATGAAGAACTTTGGAGTTGTCAACCTTTTTTATGAGTGCTCTGAAATGTGACCTGCCACCAAAAAGTGGAAGAAAAGTCACATTCACTAAGAAATGCTTGCTGGCTGAAAATGCAAATGTTTTTCTTTTTTTTTTTTTTTAACATTCTGAATTTATTGTAGCAGCATTGATTTTTCTTCTTCCGCTTATTAATATTACATTTAAAGTAATAGAAAGTTGCAATTTTAAATGCCAGCTTACAAATGCGCTTTGTAGATAATGGATCAGCACAGCTGTGTGGGAATTTTATTTTTTTTTCCTATAAAAAGAAGACCTTCAAATGACAGTCATGACATTTGTATTTTTGTTTTAAACAATTTCATAGTAATAAAATCTTTAAATGAAAAACCGGCAGTCTTATTAATTTAAAGGTACAGGGTGTTAGAATTACTGACATCTAGTGGTGAAGGTGGGTATAGCGATAACTTCAAATGCCAAGCACAAGTGTGAATGGTTGGTGGCTGTCAGTGGCCAAAATGTTTTCCAATACAAACATGTTTATATTTGGGAAATAATCCAGGAGCCTCAAGTGCAACAATGACTGCAGTGCAGGTAACTACGTCAAAATACTGTATACTTGGAGAGCATGGCGATGCTAGCCATAAATAGCTGTGTAGTGGATTGTTTTTTCAGAGCACATTAACAGGGGAACAGAAACAGCAAACAGAATGTCTTTTCATTATTTATTTGTAAAATAATAAAACCAAAGAAGTCTTGTGTCTGATATAACAAGGAGAATCAGGATGGCGTGGATATCTGTTGCAAGATGCATGGACACACGCTTCACTGATGTCCCAAGCTCATTGAAAGTGTGCTCCGGGAATATTCATTTGTGAACTGTAAATATTTCACTTAGTGAGACGATTGTTTGGTTATTTTGTTCCCTTTAGGAGAAAATGACCTATCTGCATTTTGTGACTTAGCACCTGCCAACGTGGCAGCATAGTAAGCAAACAGGATGAGGAACGCTAGTGCAGGCATCCTGTGATGTATGAATAGGACCCAAACAACAGTCAGCTGAGCCATTCAGATACTCAAAGATGCTGCATGTGACCCAGCTAGAGCAATGGGCTAATTTACAGCCACATTCATCACTGTGTCTGCAGGTAAAACCTGAGAAAGTCTGAATAATCCTTATCACTGTTTGCAATATTAGGTAGACTGACAAATAGATGATTAGGAACTGAAATGGAATAACGTGCCGTTGCTTTAGCCAACTTTTTATACGGATCATGATCTCCGATTGAAGCAATCTTTTTCATTTAGCTCCTTGCCTCAAGAAGAAAGCGTGTCCCAGTACTGCACAATTTGTTTCTTTTGACCTTTCCCATTCTCATGTTTTAAGTGTTTTCATCTCCTGTTCTTGGATAAATGTTTTTGGGAAGATAAGACTAAAATAATATTTTTTCATGTTCCCAAAAAAATGAATCTTCAGTATATACTCTGACTTTGATGGAATGGAAGTTTTCAATTAAAATTGAATGTACTGATATAATTTAAAGGGATTTCAATTACATCAGTACATAAAAAACAAGCAAATAAACAAAAAACACAACTGGAGGAAACCCTCACATGAAAGAAATCTGACGGTGTGTTCAGACCAAACCCGTTTTGAACGTCAAAAACACTCAAAACGCTGAACGCTCGACGTTGGTCACTAAAGTGCCACTTTTGTGTCCGACACCCAAAACGCTCATGATGCTCCTGCCGTGTTTGCCGCTTGTTTGGAGCGAGCGGCAAACGTGGCGGGAAAGACGGAGCTTTCCTTCCGGTCAGTTTGAATGATAGCGATGCAGTAGAGAGAACAGCATGGTTTTATTTAATAAATAAAACGAGAGAACGTCGTCGTAGGGCAGTGATAGTCAGTGTTAATGCAACAAGAGCCGCACCCCCCAACAAAGCGTTGTCAGGCTACGTGTCCTGCTACGTTGCCAAATCAGTAACATTCAGCTTTTTTGCAAGGAATCGTTATCCTAAATATTGCACGGAGTAATGGCATTCTTATGCAACAGTATATGGTGAAAATACAATAATGCCTCCAGAATGTTGGTGTTTCTTTTTCAATATATATGCGGAGCTAACGACGGAGCAGCTCTTTGGTGGAGTTCGGTGGAGCTGAAATCAGCCAAAACTGGGAACTCTGACAGGGTCAGTTAGGACTGTTACCACGGCAAAGTTTCTGCAAGCAGCCTGCAGCTCTTGTTTGTGGAGAGAACTGCACCGTTGAGGATCATTATGACTTGTTTAGATCGCATTTTCAGAAAACCAAAGGCTGCTTCACGAGCAGCAAGTGAGCCGCAAGTGAGCCCGCGCCTGGATTCACCACAGAAATCCTCCAGGAGCTACGAGCTGATCACTCTGATTGGTTGACGCCCCGCGTCAAGCGGCCGAAGTTCAGATTTTCCATCTCTGGCTTTTGACGCACGTCAACCTTCCGCGCGGAAAGGGCAGAACGCCGACGCTCAACATAGACTTTACATGTAAACCTGCCACTCTTGACACTCAAAACACGTTTGGTCTGAACACACCATAATTGTAAGACGGACAGAAATTAAATTAAAAAAAAAAAAAAAGAAAAAAAAAAAGTTAAATAAAATAACCTCTCCCCAATTCAAGTTTGTTGTGTAAAAGGTAAATAAAAACAGAACATAGTAATTTCTGTTTTCTTTTGAACCTATAATCACCTGAATACAAAACAGTGAAAAACAAACTTTCTTCTTTTACTCATTTTGAATTTGATGCTAGCAAGTGAAATAAATGAAAATAATAAATTAAAAATGGAGCTGGCAGCCAGCTGATAAATGTACTACAGACTTTGTTTGAAACAACCTTTGGCTGACGCACAACTGGAGGTGTCCATGAAGTCAGATTAGATAGAGTAGCTTTCCTTTTTAGTACATTTAATTCCTACTGATGCTGGTCAGAGATTTGAGCTGTTTATCACCATTTGGGGCCTTCTGCATTCAGTACGCAACCTTTTCACTAATCGGGGATTTGGTTTTCAAAGTTCATTAAGTGTCTGTTTTAGCTCCATTTGTGGGAGTGATAGGGGCAATTTTTTTTTTATGTGTAATATAGTTTTCATACCACTTTGCTTTTATAAATCTATTTATAAATCCTATTTCTTTTATTAACATTTTATTTTATTGAAAACACACGTTGTGTGTCAAACCAATTCCTTTAATTTCCCACTTTAATGTTCCAACATGCAGTATTAAAATCAGCAAAGTACTTTTTTGAAGTAACAACAGTAGAAGGAGTCTGATAGAGAGTCTGAGAGCGCAGACAGCAATCACACAGTTTTTTTCAGGTTTTTTTTTGTTTTTTAGCCAATGATTGCTGATAAAATAGCAAAAGTATTCGTATCGCCCCATAGTGAAGGATTATTTAGGAAATGACTAGATCCAGGTGGTGATCAGGATGACCCACCAAAAAAAACCTAATCATTTGTTCTTAGCTTTATTTCCTGAACTTTTAATCAAAATCTATCCATAACATTTTGAAACAAACTACAGCCAAACACATGACCTCCACCTTGGTGGAGGTAACAACAGCACGCAGCCTTTTTCCCTCTACATGCTTTGCATGTGAGCTCAGCTGCTTGTTTGGGGGTACGGCACATTATGTGTGCTTTATAACTGTATCAGAGATAATGAATGACTAGAGTTTTTAATTCACTTAGGTTAAATACATGGGTATGTAAAGACTTATTTTCTTTTAATCAATTTGATTTTGAAAGTGTTTTAAAAGGGGCTACTTTTGATTACTTAGTTTCATACTGAATATGAAAGAAAGCAACACTTTTTATTTTTTTTGTTAATGTAACAACGGAATAGAAGTCTTGGTACACACCAGAAGGACAATTTTAGGTTAAAATGTCTAATTTCAAGGTATTTAATTGAGTGCCCTATAAAGGGTTAATTTGATACTCAATCATTCCTTTATTATGCAAAGCACCGTGTTAATATGCAGTGTGAAAAGGAATGTATAAATTAAATATGAATGAATTTGTTTATAAAGTTAAACAACACCCTCCTTGGACCCTCCTTCATTCCACCAATGAATATTTTCAGTGAATCTGAAATTGAACTCAACCATTCAGCCTACTTAGTGCACACAGAATTGATGTTGGTCAAGTTGACACAACAGCTTAAATAACGTGTCCATTGATTTTCATTATGTTTCTCATGTTCCTCAGTACAACATAGTAGTGCCAGGATGTAGAAACAGCAACATGAACTGTACATTCATAGAATAGAATGTACATTTCTTAACTATGACTTTATATTAGTCTTAACTTACATGGTTGGATAGGCAAAGTACATCTGCAGATGGATGATATGGTCACATGTGAGAAGTCCCTCCCTCTTCAGTGCCTCTGAAGACTCTATAAAGTTGTAAAGCCGGTCTTATATTTGAGCCGTATGTCCCGTTCTCTCACTTCAAGAAGCTGAAGATGAAGCTTGCTGTGTTTTTCTGCCTTTTGGTACCCCTGCAAGTAGCAGTTGGTTCTTGTGTCAATGGGACCGTGGATGTCCTGGTGGCAAATGGAGTTGGCCTTGAAGGGGATCTTTTTGGAAAACCAGACCCTTATATTGTAGTAAGTTTTTGAGGCACGTATTACTTTAATATGCCTGAATTGTATTTTATAATGTAAAGCCCTTTGTGTTGCTTTTGACAGGAAAAGTGCTTTATAAAAAAAAAAAGGTTGAATTTGATTTAATGAGATTTGTAATGAAAATGGAAATAATGGTTTAAAAAATATCTGGATTAGTTTGTTAGTATCTTATTGTACTTTTTATTGACCAACTTGATCAAACATGGACATTATCTACACTGTAATTAGTGTATTTACTAATTTTGTAAAAAAAAAAAAAAAAAAAAACCTTTCATTAGCAGTTTTAGTCAAATTCACAAAAGAATTAAAAATGGATGAAAGCAAAGAAGACATAATTATTGCCTTTGCATTCTGAATTAATGTATTTGAGAGATTTTTTTTTTTTTAACAGGAAGAAACCCTTGGTTTAGCTTTTTGAACATATCCTGCTTAAGTTTTAGACTAGCGGTAAACTCATCTATGGATCAGTTGCAGTAGAGTTAAACGTTCACAGCAATACAGCTTGTGTACGAACAGAGGAAATTCAAAACAATCATTATTTCAAGAATAAGAAGTAAAATAATTCACAAAAACACAGAATACAGAGTTACTTTAAGGAACTGAAGGCATTGCTAACACGGGCTTGCTAACAAACAGTAGCTAACATAGACCGAAGCTAATGATCATTTATCTTTCAAGTAGAAATATACAACAATAAAGTCCATTAAAAATGAAAACAACCTGTTGTTTTTAAGAAGAACAAGAGTAATTTCTTCTTTTTTGAGGGCTGTGAAAAGCTTGGAATTGTTCAGTGGAGGAAACCCTAGAAATGTACGTTCCTATACAAATGTGACCTTGTGCCATTTTGCTCTATAAACATGGGTTTATCAGCACAGAACACACGGCATGCAGCCTCTTAACGCACTCTAGATTAGGGAAAATGAAAACAATCACCATCACAATCATCAAGAGGAATAAAATGTACGTAAAAGGACAGTTATTTTGTCTAATCTACATCTCCAGTTTTACATCAGTGACAGACTTTATCAGACAATGTCTAATTTTTAAAGCAATTGAATACAATCTCTGGTTGTAAAGTCAATTAATTTTATTATTATTATTATTATTATTTTACAATTATTATTAGGAACTATTTACTCCAGGCAAATCCCTCTGATGTTGACTTGTGTCTTATTGTTTGCTCGACACCTTTTACCCTCCCCCCGGTCTTCCTCCAATAACATCCTCTCATGTCTTTTGGCTGAATCAGCCACAGTTCACATTCCAAGTGGTCAGTTGATATCTGGTTTCTGCTGTGTGCATAAAGGGAGACTCAGCTCTAATGTGCTCTGGGCTCGGACCCAAAGATATCAAGTGTAGTTTCTCAGTCTGAAAACTCAGCAGGCCAATCACAGCTCCAACAGGTACCTAATGGCAACCATAAACCATCCAAACAAAGAAGACACAAAGTTCGAGGGCCTCCTTCTGGGAAGGTATGTGGCCATCCCTGCGGTGGCCAGTCTGGGTTTGGTTTTTCATGCAGGCTGCTGGTAGCCTGGGCCTTTGGGCCCATTTGCCCTGATCCTTGGAGGTGGCAGAGAAGCAATTACATTTATCACTCAACAAAACTCACCCCTGATGTTTATTACAAACACACCCACACACTTACACAGACACTGACACAGTTACTTGTTGCTGTTGTGTTCATTGTTGTTTATGGTTTTTACAAGTGTTCTTCCCACAGGTGCTCCTGATGATTCTATGTTGCGTTTTCTCAGAGGCTTCAGGATGTTTCTTTTCAGTTTTTCTTCTGTTGCGGTTTGATTCCAGTTTATGTGGTTTGTTTTTTTTACTTTTTGTTTTACTCTCCGTTTTTCTATCTTTTCTCTTCTTATTTCTCCACATTTTCACTCTGCTGTCTTTCCGGTCCGGTCCAGCCATTACCAGCATAGCTAAACACCCATTTCTGATGGAAATCATATAATGATGAAGAATAACATTGAAGACAAAAAGGAGTCTCACAATACAGCAGCCAGACCATCATGTCTGATGCTGAATATGAAAGTCACATTGGACTGCTTTAAAGTGTTACAAAAGTGGAATTCAATTTATATCTGCACTTTTCTAGACAATATTACAAAGTGCTCCACAGAAGACATTTATTTTATCTTCTCGTCTTTATACCGGGGTAGGCAACTCCGGTACTCGAGTGCCACAGTCCTGCAAATATTAGGAGTTTGTGCTGCAACACACCTGATTCGAATCAATGGCTAGTTAGCAGACTTGTGCAGAGCTCCATCTCAAACTCTGCACATAAGGTTTGATGTGTGCCAGGTGTGTTGAAGCAGGGAAACTTCTAACATTGTCAGGACTGTGGCACTTGAGAACCGGAGTTGCCTACTCCTGCTTTATACTGTAGTAGAAGATGTTTCCTGCTTGCTCTGATGTTACTACAGCTTTTACCTGCACAACAACCCTTCTCCTCAATGATGAGAATTAACAGTTGTTACTGTAATGAATCAGAGCTTATCGTTCATCCATCATGATATAGGAAGGAGATGTTTATCAGTGGTAGAATAACATTCTTTACTGTACAGCATGGGCCATCATGCTCTGAAAACACAGAGGTGGTTCTCCTCCAGTAAAAATGTTCACTCTTATCTGTAGATTACCCAAAGCACTGGGATTTCAAATTAGCACTGGTTCTTGATTTTTGAAAAATGAACTTTTGTGATATGGGGCTTTCAATTTGTAGTATTATAATAATAATAATAATTATTATTATTATTATTATTATTATTATTACTACTACTGTTGGTATTTATTTATTATTATTATTTGTAAAGTGATTTGGTCAAATTGAGTCTGGTTTTAGATTCAGTCAAGATTACTGAATTGTTTTGTTACTTTTCACTGAAACCCTCCATCTCCGCCTGTCAGTGGTGTATTCTCCTGAAACAAACTGCATTGTGAGGAGAATATAAATGCCTCGTTGTTTTGTCATTTCAAGAACAAATAAAAAAGTAAAAACATATTTATGAATTTCTTCACCTTGGATGTTTGAGTTTTTGTCAGAACACTGAATGTAATACCGACCAGGGTGTCCTTTTGACACTGATGTAATGGGATCAGAGTTATGGGTCTTGGAGGAACCTGCAGGCATGCTTCATCTACTTAACCAAATACTCTGAATTCATCTGATTTAATATTTAACTATGACATACTGCCAGCTGAACCTATCTACATGGAAGAACATAAAAACCAAAACACATACATGCAAATACTCTCATAGACTTAATAAACATCATCAGCTCATGGGCTTCTATGCAATTCTATGCACATAGAAAATCTCATTTTCTATCTAGCGTTTGCTTTTTCTGACCTCTAGATCACATTGTGCTACATTATTCAATGTGTAAACTTAGAAGAAGAAATTCAATATCAAAACAATCAGGTAGAACTAAATGGATGCATAGAAACTACAATGTTTGCGTCCGTAATGTCAGAGGAGAGAACAGTAACACAGCAGGAAACAGTTCAGTCAAAATGAAAAGTCTTCCTTTGAAAATAAGCGCTACAAAAGTAATTTAGTTGGTCATTATGTTTGGTTTTTCATTTAATTGTGCCTTCAGCTATTACAGCTTTCCAGGAAAACAGTCAAATCATCACATGCCTCATAATAAAAATTAATGAATTTTGATGAGCACTTAAAAAGCAACTTCAGTCAAAGTAAAGAGGTGCTCCCTCAAGTGACTCAAGTTGTTTCACAGTCGATGTTTCCACCATGTATAACCATTTCACTGCCAGATCATTAAATATGCACATATAGATCCTGAAAGTTTCCAGAAGAGGTCAGTCAAACATGACTGGTGGAGCTTATAACTGGGTTAAACTCATGTTAAAAGAAATGTTTTGCATGCAAATGAAAAAATAATTATCAAAATTGTCTCCATATTAAAGAAATACATTTTAAAACTCATGTGCACTCACATTTTAACTTTGCAATGAAATATATCACATTGCTTTTAGTGAAAAGCTAAATTTGACCACACTGCCACAGTTATTCTGAGAATAGCGTGTTTGGAATACACTGAAATCTACCAGGTTGTAATAAAACATTAAAAACTAGAAAAAGATCACTGTCAACTTAAGTGACTGAGAACAATTAACTGGAATGATTCGAGTTTGCAAAACTTACATGAACTGCATGATTTCTGCTGTGCTGCAGCTGCATTAAATAGTGGGAAAAACTTGATGTGATAAATTTCACATAAATTAGAGAATAAACATCACATAATTGTGTTTATTTTTAACATGATGATTTAAAGCTGTTGTACCTAAAGTAATTGATGAACTCAAAGTTTTTCTTGCTTTGCAGCAGGAACTTAGTGTGGGCGTAAATTATTTCTAAATGAATCCTGAACCACAAACATCTGTCGCAGTGCAGCATCTGCCTGGATAACTGTTATAAAAAAATCATCAACCTTCATCATCTATTAATAAGGTGAGTCCATAACATTATTAGATTATCAATGACTTGGGCTTAATATGGTGACAAAAATGCTTTTGTCTTTTTCTTAACTAAGAATTATAGAAAATAAAGAACTGAATGGTCATAGCAGACCATGCGTCTAAGACAGAATGACTTTCATGGGGTGAGGTAGCAGTATGTGTCTGAAGGGACAGAGATTGCATGCAGGATTCGAACTTTGTGCGTCTTATATGAGAGTTGGATGGCCTTGCCATCTAAAACTGGTTTTATACAGTAGAACCAGTACATCTGCAGCTGGGGAACTCTTACACTTGAGCTTATAGTTACAGAATTGTGTTGAAGTTTCTCTTCCATGCTTACCATACAAACTCTGCAAGAAGCTCTAGAAATCTGGAAACAAGTCGTTACAAATCAACCAATCAAAACGAAGTACTTTAACGTAACCGCGCTGCAGGCGGCATAAAATTTCACCTTTTTTTTTTTTTCTTTTTATTTGTGGTTACAATATGTTAGTATTGTAAGATGGATTTTTTTTTTGTGAACATATGAATGAAGAAAAAAAAATGCTTTAGGATTTATCTGAAGGGCGTTTTGTCATACAGAAGCTTTATGAATGACTGTTAATTTTACTAAATTTATTATCTGATAAACCACTCTTGTCCTTTGTGTTAATCAAAGACAACATATTTTCCTAGTAACTGGAATATTTGTGACAATTTCTACGTTTACATGGGAGTTTTAATTCCTGTTTAATTCCAAATAAAAGTTAATTCCGCTTTAAACTGAGGAAAAAACGACCATGTAAACATTTAATTCCTGTTGCAAATTTGGAAGTGTCTGGTTTATTCGCATTTTAATTCCAAACTATTTCATTTCTCTGTCATGTAAACCTTCATTCCACTCCAAGTTAATTCCGGTTGTTCTGAGCATGGTCGTTACCTTGTCCTGTCCCGATGACGCGCGTTGTTTTGCCTCCCATGTTCGGTGGTCTATCTTTCCTCTCCTTCTCAGTTGGTGCAAAAAGTGAAGTAGTATGCTCGTGTTTAGCTGGTACTTCAAATTTACAATAAAAATAGTGGCAAAACTGGTACTTATTATGTAGTTTTTACAAGTTAAGACTAAAAAGATGAGAGGCAGGGAGCCAACTTTGTTTATTTCCGGTATACATCATACGTCACGTGAATCCTCTGTCCAATAAGAACCCTTCCCAACCCGCCGCTCTAAAGAGGAATTAAGTGAGGACGTGTTTCATGTAAACCTTTATTTGGAATTATTATTTTCATGTAAACTCGTTGGAGAATACGTTAATCCAAATAATTTAATTCCAAATGATTAATTCCGAATAAAAAAAACAAAACATCATGTAATTGTACCCATTTTCACTTTCTGTGTTTAAAACAAAGATTTATGACAAAAAAAACATATTTGGGAAAAGTCAGGATCTCTTTCAATCTACACCCTCCTTCTGCAACTCAGCTACAATGCCATTTTAATCCTCATTTTCATCCTCCACTTCTACTCCATCTCTTGTTCCAATAAAGTCCGACATGCATTGTAGCTAGAATAACTTATCGTGTTGCAGATTCAGTGCCCAGGGTCAATTTCCCTCCAAATGAGAGAATTATCTGCAACAAGCTGTCCCCTGATGTAAGTCACTGGTCCTGCCGGCTTCATTTGTTTCAGGCAGACAAACACAGCTTAAAACTCTCCTTGTGGTTTGTTGTCGCTCCTTGATTGCTCTGTCAGACTCTGTTTCTTTATTTGTTCTGAGGCGGGATAAGGAAGAACCAACAGTCTGTAACAAATATCTGTGAATGCGCCCTAAAAGGGGGACGGAGAAAAAAAAAAAAAAGGCCGTGTGTTTTGTGAAGTAGAGCAAAAGAAGAGGAAAAGCTCCAGCAGATGGACAGGAGAGTGGTGTGTTGATTCCATGACTGAGAAGAAAAAGAAACATAATAAATCTAATGCTATATATATATATGTATATACATATATATATATATAGCATATATATATATATATATATATATATATATATATATATATATATATATATAAATCTATATATATATACATAGCCTTTTGCATCACTTTATGGTAAAAAAAAAATAACAAAAAAAAAAAACAAAAACACAAAGAGCCCCCTGAACACTCCACCCCTACCTCTTTTATTATGACAGGTCTTCAAGGCTTAAAGTGTTGTAATAATATACAGTCATCCAAAAATGTATTCATACTATCCAATTAAAGAAGGAAAAAAAAAAACCCAGCTGCTTCCCAAAAGTAACAATACATACAAATTTATAAAAATCACTTTTTTTCAAATTCTGGTTTAATAGAAATATTGTTTAAATGCAAACAAATATGATGAAATAATTTATGCCACATCAGTCATAAACTAATATTTTGTTGAACAATCCTTTAATGTTTCCGCTACAGTCAGGTGTTTTCTGTTCCTCTCAGTCAGACTTCTGCACCTTTTGACAGGTATTTTGTCCCACTGTTCAACAGAAAAGTGCTCTAATTTGTCCAGGACCAATTTGTTTTTTTAATTTTTTTTTTCTTTCTTCAACTCACTTAAATGAAAAAAACAAAACAAAGACTTTGATCACTAAGTTATAATTTAGCAACTTTGCAGTTATTGTTCCTTTTTTCAGTCTCCAGTTATTTGAGTGACTGTTGTAAATTCAGCCTTTTCTTTCATGAAAGGGGATGAATCCATTTGAGGACGACTGTATTTTTTGCCAGTTTTGTTTGATCATGTAGAACAGAATTTATTGTACTGATATGCACAGTAAAACCGCACAACGGATACTAATCCATCATTCAGACCTATCTGCATTCATAAAGATACGACAATCAGAAGACATAACAAAAGACAAACAAGGCAATAACAGTTGACTGCTTATACCGTTATTGTGCAAAACATATTATGTCACCTCACATTTCTTCATGCACAGGCAGGAACCTTTTCTTTTTTTCACCATATGACACCACACTGCTTCATCCCGTGCACTTGGTGCCCTTTTTAAGCTCGGATGATTCATAGGTTTGAGCTGAGTGACTTAAAAACAACAAGGAATAACACATTCCTCTGAAAATGATTAGGCATGTGGACTGAACTGAATTAATAAAACTGCAGTTCTAAAGAAAGTCGAAAGAAAAACTTTCAGAGGCTTTCAGAAATCCTGAAAAATGATTCATCCAGACTACTTTAAAAGATTACAAGAAAGTCTGGATCTTTGGAAACTAAACATAAAGAAACATGGTGGCACAAGAGTTTAGCACAGCATTTTCTAGTTTGTCAAACAGGATTCATACAAGAGTCGCTCATAGTGGACAAGTAGTGCACTGCAGCAAACATTTGCAATATGAAGCAGAATGACAGCAGCTACCTTCTGGTGCATATATATATATTTGCACTGATAGCCATGATCACAAGTTGGGCTGCACTCCTCAAGTGTAAACCAAACAGTTCACTTGGGTGACCTGGAAGAGAATGCAGGAAATCCAGCGTCTTCTGGGAAAAAAAATAAATAAATAAAAACAAAAACGTGTGCCAATCATGCAATGTCTTGTTTGCTACCTGAACTTTAGCTGAGGTGCTTATTGGATGTTACATATGCTATCATATACCTCCATTGCTGTTGTCCACATTGCCAGTGGCCTGGTCACTGTGCAGAATGCTTGACCTTTTCACCATTTGGAAGAACGATCTTCAGCCTCTCTAAGAGTGCTGATGTGTCAGCAGACGAGTTGTGGATGTTAATGAACACAAAAACTGCTCTGAGATGCATCTGCTGGCATCTTTTGCAGCAGACGCACTAGCTGGCACTGGATGGAGATGTTAATTGTCTCATGCTTTAATAGTGAGAGATGAGAGCTCTTTAGCTTCTCCGAACTAATCGGCATAACATTGTTACCATGGAATCCAGCAGCTTGTTTTGTACCAATCCCACACTTACATGCAGCTCTTTTTTTCCCCAATTCCAGGGATTTATTTACTAGTCAGTTTATTCGGAATTTTAATCTATTTCCTCAGTCTTTGATTAACTTTTTTTTTTTTTTTTTTTCTCAACTTGGGTTTGATTAGACATGACAATCCAAGAGGTTATCTTACAGTTTTCTTTGTAAACTTTGGCTCTTGAGTTGCCATTTAAATGTTTCCCCAATGGCTCCAAAGTTTTGGATCAACCATCTCAAAAGCAATGTTTCCTTTAGTTATATGCAGAGACGGAGCAGCGCCAGCCTCTGGTGAAAGTCTTTAGGGTTTGATCATACAAAGCTTTGAACCCAAAAACAAGGATTTTGAACTCAATTCTGATTTGATTGAAGAATCAGTTTATGGAAATGTGCCGTGTGTCACATGAGCCTGGCAGCTGCACTCGGGATTGTTTGTAAGCGGTGCAGAATGTATTGCATGGAAAAGGGAAAAGGAAATTGTAATCATCTCAAAATTGCTGATGATTACCAGGTTATGGTTGTTGTTTTGACTTGGAAAAACTACAATAAAGTTTATGAGACGCAGAGACATGAAGGACAGGACAGGGACGTACAGATTTATCTCTCCAGACAGGAAATCGCTGTGACAAATCCAGTAGATTGACAAACTGGAACCCTAAACCAAGGCCATCATTACTCTGTAACTCTTTGGAAATGTATTTAATAACCTGGTATTGATGATTTATATTCAGATACTGATTTACATTTAGTAACTCCAGTCTTCATGGGAACCTGACCAGATAGTCGTCATGCATGATCAGGTACAGAGAGGCTGGAGTTTAGTTAAATGGGCTTAATTTGGAGTATTCCTGTTATCTGCACACTCCTTCCTGCTTGATAATCTATGAGTTTAAGTGTCATTAGTGTTTTAAACACCTTACAGCCGGATTAATGCGCATAACCGATGTTGTTTTATTTTAACACCTAAAATGCCACCCTCCATCTCTTTCTGCCATCAGTGGTGCTTTTCCTTCACATTAACCTTTCACCCACACTTGGCACAGTCCCGCCCTCCGTGTTAACGTCAGACATCTCAGACCAAGGTGTGTTAACCATGTCAGTGTTTTCAGCATTTTCTGCTGCCCCACACTGAGAAGGTCGCTGGTTCGAGCCTCTGCTGGGGAGAGGTGTGAACAGTGGCATTTCTGTGTGGAATTTACATGTTCTCCCCGTGTATGAGTGGGTTTTCTTCAGGTGCTCCAGCTCCCTCCCACCCACAAGGCATGCGTTAGGTTAATGGCTAGCTTGATTGTTCTCTAAACTCTAAGTCGCTTCAGATAAAAGCATCGGCCAAATGACTGCAGAGCAGAAGAGAATTATGATGAAGAGAACAAACAAATAGCACGTTGTTCAAGGCTTCCTCTCAGATCAGTTCTTCGATCATTCCTATGTTTCAGGAGAGTTAAGTTATAGTAAGATACTGAAGATTACTGGTTTGTGATGTCCTGTGCAATGCTCACAAAGTTCCTTGTATGCTTTATTTTATTTCATTTTATTCTTCTATTCCAGCTCAGGCTGGATGAGTCCAAACTGTTGTAAAATCAACAGAAAGAAGGCAGAATGCACCAGTATGACTGCAGCCAGCTAGCTGTAGTGTTCTCATGTACCCGGAATGAAAGAGGCTTTGGACTCTTTTGGACTCGTTGCCTGCTGTCTCATACAAACTTCAGGGTCCAGGTTTTTCATTTTCAAAATTTTCTATTGAGGTTATCTTCTAAAAGGGATCTTGGAAGTGACATTTCAGAGACAGGTCTGATCATGTCAGACTTTTAGAATGTAAAAAAAAAAAGCATCTGTGGACCAGTCCTCCTGACTTCAGCTCAAGCCTGGGGTCTGCATAATTTGATGGAGTTTTGCCAGTCCTGACAGGACACAATATCCAGAATCCTATTTGGTTATGATAAGAATAAAATATCTTTACAGTCTCGCCTCCTGTGGGGGATTTTTTTTTTTTTTACTTGCCCCAGATGTGAGCTTCAGAGATACAGAAATGATCTGATGGAAACACATAAACAGCTGCTCTGCAAAGCATAGTAATTATTTATAATAAAAATCAGACTTTTTGGAAACTTTTAAGTTTATTGGATGGCCTAATGCAGCAACTGAGTTGACTGATGGGGAAACACACACATGCATCTGTTAACCCACAAAAAACAAAACAAACAAAACAAGAAAAAAAAACTAATTGCAAATAATCATTTGTCAACAAAGGGAAGCTGAAAATGAAAACCGTAATTAAAAAGTAAAATAACAATCAGTGAAAAACACACCACTCCCACTGAGAAAACTTTCCATTTTCCAGATGAGAAAATCTGATGTTTTTCTGTATTTTCTCATGTTTCTGTGTTAAATCTTGTTCCATAAACCTCTTTAGTTCACTCTCAACAAGACAATTATTTCCATCCATTTATCCTTTAAAACAATGTATTTACTGCAGGTTCACAACCGGCAGAGAAAGTAAAGATGTCCAATTCTTGTATATCGTCTTCCTCCTCTTCTACTCACCGGCAACTCAAAGGCCACTTTGAGGACAGATATAATCCACCCAACAATTCATCCATCCAGGTACAAACCAGCATGCAAAGGCTCTGTTTAGTATATCAGTATAAAAGGGAATCAAAGAACAACCTTATCAGGAACCACTCAGTGTGGAGAAGGGTGGGGGGGGCTCACAGTCAGGAGGTAAAGATGAGCCCATTATTGAGCCTGAAGTGACTGAGATCGTAATCTCATCAGACTTATTGAAGGCTCTCATTGTGCAGATTGGATGGACGTGTCATGATTCAGGTTTGTGCTTCGCAGCATCTCTTCAGGTCAGTTAGAAAATCTGTGAATGTTATTCCAGTTGTAACTTTACACCCAGCTCTGAGCTAATCTGGCAGCATTTAGAAAAATGCAGAAGAGCAAGGAAGAGAGCGGGATGGGGACTGGTCTCACTTTAGTTTTCCTCACTTTCAGTTCAGCCACGTCTTCAGACAGAAACAGGCAATAAAATGTATTAAAATCAAAACTGAAAGAAAGAAGCAAGAATCTGGAGAGGAAAAGAAATGCAGCTGTCGGAGAGAGACAGACCGCTTTATCCATTTATATCATCATCACATAAGGTCGGAAATTATCAGAAAAAGATCAGGGGTTGAATAAAAAAATATCACTACTGACTTTTTGACTACACACATAACACACACATAACACACACATGGAGTAACACACAAACAATCCTTTCAAGCTGCAAAACTCAGGGGTAAAAATGCAGGAAGTGTTGTCTTGTTCTTCTCCACCTCACCACGCGTCTTTTCACTACATAGAGCTGCTCATACACTACCAGTCAAATGTTTGGACACACTTTCCCATTAAATCCAATGAGAAAGTGTGTCCAAACTTTTAAGTGGTACTGTACATCTTCACCAAAGCAGTCTTGAAGTGAAATTATGACAAAAATTGAATTTATTAACATGTAATCTACAGATTAAATAATAAAATTGTATGCGATCAGTTTCAGACTCCTATGACAGAAATCTTACCGTTGACTCTCCTGTGCAGGAGAAAAAGACAACGCTTGGCTGATCTTATGTTACAAGCCAGCAAACAGCATGAACATCATCGTTCGATGGCCGACTTCAACGCTGATGTAGGTAAATTCAGGGCCTGTTTAACTAGTCAACCCTAACCCTCTCAGATTGGTTGTTTTACCACACGACTGCAACAAAGGTTGAACATTTTTAAACTTTGTGTTGCGTCACAAGATGTGCATGTTTACATGAACCAGCCTGAAATTTCACATGCACGAATATCGTCTGTCAGTGTGCTGCAGGAAGGCAGGCGATATGTCACCACATCTGACTCCAAACACCCTCCTTTAACCTACACTGGATGGGAATCGGTCATCTATTTATTTTAGATGTAAAAGGAGCAAAAAGCAAAGATGAAATTACACCTCCAGTTTTTCACAGAGATTTCTTTTTTAATTCCTTCAGTCGAGAAATGATGAATTCCTGCTTATCACCACTTTAAAAACATCACATTCCTGAACTAAACGCTCTGAGAGGAAATCTAATGAAAAGTGTTTGGAAGGAGTTGAGGTTTATGCAAAAGATGAAAAAGAAACGTGTTTCATTTGAGCAGATGCAGAAATAGCTGCGGGCTCAGTGTGACAGTCCATTACTCTCCTGGATTAGTTATATTGGTATTGGAATAAAGATCTAATCACCTCAGTCAACTCAGTTAATTAGTTCAAACAGGTGTCACGGTACACTAGCTACAGTAAAGAGAAGCTTGCAAAGCAAATATTAGTGTTGAACGCCCTTACCTTTTCCCTCCAGAAAAATTCACTCATACACACTACAGCTTGACAGTTTTATTAATAATACGCTTTATTCTGTCTTCTATCTATACATACTGACCTCAGCTGAACTCACTTTCAGTTACATTCAACACACAACAATGACACCAAGAGGAAAAAGAAAAGAAATGAGACTGAAAGAGGAAAAATGATGTTTTTAAGAGCTGCGTTTCTAAACAATGAAAACACTATTACGTACTGCGTGATACGCAAGTATCTTTTGCTTTCTTCACTACAACCATTTCTGCTGTTTTGTTCAGTAACCAGTAAATGCCAAGTGTGGATCATTAAACAATAAGCCCATAAAGATTACCAATCTATGCAAAAAGGTCATCTGTTGCTAAACAGTCAAAATCAGTTGTGTGTGTGTGTGTGTGTGTGTGTGTGTGTGTGTGTGTGTGTGTGTGTGTGTGTGTGTGTGTGTGTGTGTGTATGCTAAGATCTCCCCGAGCTTTGTGTCACAGCCTTCCACACAGGTGATGACACCTTGTCACATGACAGTTGGGCCATTAGTCACCTGGAAATAGGAAGTATTAAAAGTCAACCTCCTAATCTGTATTAATCAATATTGGATTAATCATATTTGAATCAATCAAAATTAAAAACGAAAGATTAGTTCCCAGCTTTAAATCAACCGATCAGTAATCTTGCTGTTGTTTTGATCTCTCAGCTGAAGTTTAATTAAAACACAAACCCGCCTTTTACAACCTGAAGAATATGTCTATAATAAAGGATCGACATAATTTAATAAAGGTATTAAAGTATTTCCTTCCAGATTTTACTACTTTGATGGAGTTTTTACAGATCTTTAAAAAAATGGCAAAGATACCTGCAACAAATTCAGAATGCTGCTGCTTGGATCCACATAATATCTGTACAAACACGTATAGTTTCTTTATAATGATGACGATGGGGAAAATAATGATGATGGGGATAGAAATGATGACACTGATGTATTCTTTTGTCTTTTGATCCTATACTTCACGTCGGGCATGGAGATGTGTGGCGTGAATAAATTTGCCTTAAGTTGCGTAACTTTAGAAAATATATTGCAACCAAAGAAGAAGAAGGGAAAAAGAGGAAAGGTGTTTGAAGGTTGGGGAGGATTTAAAAAAAAAATTACTTTAAATGTCAGGGAATGAAATGCTTGGTGAAAACCGAGTGACATAAACAAACAAAGACAAGAAAAAAAGATGAGGAATAAAGAAAAGTGCAAATCAGAGAGTGAAGAAAACTCGAGAGGAAAACATGAAACACAACAGACACATCATCAATATGCATATATGCCATATACAATAGACGGGAAGAGCACAAAGTGCACCAAATGCAAAGAGTAACAACCTTAAGGAGCATAAAATGGCATGAAAGGGACCGGAGGGTGTGGGTTGTAAAAAGATGAGGCAGCAGAAACAGGAGTGCAGTACGGGATGGATGGGGTGAAAAACAGGTGAAGAAGCAAAAAAAGAGGTGAGAAAGCATCACAGTGGAAAAAGGTGCAAGACATATAGAGTAACATGAGAAAAAAAACCCACCAGACAGGAACCCCAAACGTGGAAAACATGGAGAAAACGTAAAGGAGAACAAAAAGAAGAGATGAAAGATTGAGGGATGTGTTTAGGATGAATCTGAAAGAAACAAGGAAGCAGAGAGAGGGGGGGGGGGGGTTAAAAAAGCCAAACATATAAGAATAAGAGCATCACATGCAGAGGAGTTAAAACGAGACTGATGGTGCATATAAGAGAGACGGGGAGAGAAAAAAAGGACCGGGAGGGTAAGGTATATAGCAGGACTAAGTGGCCGCCGAGTCGTCTGCCAAATATAAAATCAATACACACTATCTCAGTCCAACCTCCTTCTGCTGAATCCATCAAAAAAATGTAACGATTCCTCAGTAAAAATGCAGCGAGGCAACACCGGAGAAACCTGGCCGAACGTGTGTGCATGATTTCTAAGGAGAGTGTGTGTTTGTGTGAATGCACACAGCAAAGTTGGTGTGTTTTACACACCATGCAGCGTGTTCGCACGTGTATGGCAGAGTAGATATGTGTGTATCTATCAGTTTGTTATAATTGCTTTCACCATGACAGCTTTGTCTGTGTAAATGTGTGTGCGTGCGCATGAGCACACTGTTAGAGTATGCAGTGAATTGTGTGCGCGCGTGTGTGTGTGTGTGTGTGTGTGTGAGAGTGTGTAAGCTGACATGCGGTTGATGCCAGAAGTAATTTCCAGGTACATAAGTTAAAACGTTGCTGCCATTTTATGGACTTGCAATTGTGTTGATGTTGTCAAGGTCTCTTAGTTCGCCTCACACACACACACACACACACACACACATTCAGAGTCACACTGCAGCCCAGACAAGAGGAGCTAACTAAATGATTCACTGCCTTTATGTCACACCCAAACACACACACACACACTTTTGCTGACAATCTGACTAACTTGCCGTGAGCACATGGCCCACCATTATTTGGAGTGAATGGGCGATCAAAAGGAGAGGAAGTTTAGAGGGACATAAAAGATAAAAGTAAAGACATAGAGAGAAAGAAAAAAGGGAAGGGGTGATCATTAAGGACAGCGGGGAGCAGAGCTGAATGGCAAAGAGTAACAGTAGATTGGTGGGGTGGGGGTGGGATGGATGGAGGGATAGCGTGAGGGAGGGAGAGAGAGAGTGAGTGACAGAGAGAAGTGTAAATTTGCATAGGGGTGAAACTGAAGTAGCTTTGAAAGGCAATTCAGCTAAATCAATTTGAAGTCCTCTATTGAAGGACTAGAGGGATATCTAAATAACTCAGATGGAGGTTCACACACCAACACACACGGCACATATAAATATGCACACACACACATGCTCTCAGACATATGCACATAAACTGTAAGCACACTTTGGAAACTGGCCGTCATGTGCCAAAAAAAATTAATTTTCGTGGATTTGAGACACACACATATGTGTGTTTGTTTGTAAGTTTACACATAAATGCCTCGTTTTAACAACAGAGTTTTAAAAATAAAAACCTCTGCGGATGATTATTAAAGTAAACCAGCAAAGTAAAACCTCTGCATGATTAAACATCCTTATGATGCAGAACGGGGAGCTTACCTATATAATCAGATCTTGCTCTGCAAGCAATGATCAAATAATCATTTTATTTTATTTATTTTTTTGTTCGCTTCTTTCCCCCCCTGTTCCCTTTTTAATTCATTCATTAATAATTCATGTATCATTAATGTAACAGGAAATATTCCCATTCATAAGAAATCCATGCTTGGGAGCTGACTCAGCACAGCAGAGCAAGGGATTTTGACAACAGTAATTATGACAATAATTAATAACAAAACTACCCCCCCCAACACACGCACACGCACACACACACACACACACACACACACACACACACACACACACACACACACGCCAAAAAAGAGAAAGGCCTGAAAGCCTGCCACTTAAGAAGGACGTGTGTAACAGTTTTAAATTGTTCAAAGCCCGCCTTTAAAAAGGTAAAATAAACATTACAGGGGTTTTTGACTCGTAAGCAAAGTATAAAACAATCAGATGAAGATATTTGTACCGTTATGTATTGTATGACAAGGCAACAGCTTGTCATAGTTCTCTGATAAATGATAAATTGCACCAAACACATACATATCTTCCTCCAGAATATGAAAAGATCAGAAATTAGGGTGAAATATCATTTGTTAGTAATGCCACAGACTGAAACCATATGAACTAGGAAGTGATCAGGCATGGGCCGGTTGCACCCACCACCCACCAGTAAGGACCTGTGGACCAGACTGTCAGAATGACTGGTTCATTGTGTGATAGATCAAACAGATCGTCCTGCAATCATACTCTAAATATGATGCTGGAAAATATCAGAAGCTTTAGGAGGATAAATGGTTTTGGTGGTTTTCGTTCAGAGCTGTGATCAGACACATTTACCCAAAATCAGCTTCTCTCAGTCAGATTATGCTGATTTCAGATTTTCAAAGTAGCACTGTTAAAAACTTTCTTTCCTGACACTTGATTATAAATATTCTACATTTAAGGTTTGAAAATGATAAGAAACTTTATAAAAAAAAAAAAAAAAGGAGGATAAAGTGCTCTTTGATGATTTCACTCATTAAACTCTTTGAGCTGTTCATTTAGACGGCATCATATTACTAGTCCTTCATTTACGTCCTATCAAATCGATACCAGGTCTTGCAGTATCACACAGCACTACCACACATACAGTTAGTCATCAGAAAATGATCCAGATAAATATTTTTTGTTATCCACATGTTTATTCTCCTCCTTGTTGTAAGCACAACTTGTTAAAATTTGAACCCCTTAGCCCTTGTGAAAAGTTGTGAAATTTGGCACACACCACAAGCCTGGCAAAAATAGCAATATTCTCTGGTCTGAATACACTTCAACGCAAAAAATAGCTCTACAGCGCCCCCTAGAAAAGAAATGATGCCCAAATGAATTTGGTCTCGAATGTGTTCTTTGACATAGGACAACAGAATTCGGCACACATCTGTAACACCCCAAGACAAGAAAAAAAGTCAAACACCTGTTGCCATGGCCACAGGGTGTTCGCCATCTTGGTGTTTATGCTAATTTTTTTTTACTTCATACACATTCTACATCTCCTTAGAAATGCATTGGATCTGCATCAAAGTTGCTGAACTTCATTTTTGTTAAGTCCTTATCGCATTGTACTGTGGGGTGGGGGGTGCGGCATGAGGCTCGGACCCCTCATGCTTGCAGCTTTAATTTTCAATTGTCTTTTCATTCTGTTTTTTAACTTCATAGCTTTTTTATTTGTTTAATCAGTTTTGTGTTCACTACAAATGTGAGATTTTTGTTGCATTTGGTGGAAAATGCACGCAGAATGCAGAAAACACACCTTTCATGTGTGAAGGTACAAGTGTTTAAAGTGGAACTATTATGTGCATTTCAGGCTAATTTAATTTAATTTCTGAGACCAGAAGGGCTGGGATTGATCGAGTTATTGTCACAAATCGCTTTATTTACTTCAGACCGACCCTCTCCGTAGGCTGTCAGATCAGCCTGCGGGCAAAACGAGTGGATTGAGACTCTTCCGCATTAAGCCCCGCCTCCCGCCACTGCACTACATCGGGAGCGCGCACCACACCTGCTTTCGCCGTCATTGTAACATCTCATAAACAGAAGGATTAGGCTAATATGAACTCAATAAAAAACAAAATACAATGTCAACACATAGCATAAGCCCTACATGTTGGAACCTGAATCAGACCCTGAAAACAAAGTGGAAAACAGCAACCCACAGCAACGAATGCAGCAGGATGTCTCTCTTTGGTAAACTCACCAGCCATCGTTGGAAATAACTTTATCCGACGTTTTCCACCCGCCTGCTGTATTTGTACATGCCCTTGTTAACCAGTAGAAGGTAACCAATCACCGAACCTTATCCCCCGGGACGTCACAAGGATTTCCAAGTAGAAAAAACTCGAAAACGACGTGTTTTTCGTCGCTATGGAAACCGAAAGGAGAGCGTGCTGGAACTCAAACTCAAACTCAAACATGCGTTTAGGTGATTAAAAACAGTGCCGTTCACATGTCTGATGAGGATTCAACACTAACACTGTAGAAAGCTCAGAAAACTTGAAATACCATAATAGCACCCCCTTTAAGGAAAGCTGAAGTGAAAAAAGGGGCTGTTTTCATTTACCTTTTAAGCTCAAACTGATTTGCTTTGTTGTGCATGTGTGTGTCATGTCTGAAAGTGCAGCAGCAGTATGGATGGTGAAGCTGACCCACCCCTGATGTGCTTCTGAGCTGGCAAGGGAGGTAATATTAGAGGTAAAAACAAGCCTGCCTCAGTGTGTTCATACACACATCAAGTCAGTATTGCAGAGCTCACCATTCTAACCCACAGTTCTGTGGTCACTCAGCTGATTCGGCAATGCTAGTTTGATGTGTGTAAGTTAACACTGATGCAGGGCCATGCCAGCAGTGTGGCGTATGTGAATAAACAACAAGGAGCAACTGATGTGTGAAAAGGGCCCCTCACGAGACAAGTGACTATTATTTTGGGAGGCATCATGTCTCACCGGGGCTTTTAGCTTTTCTTGAATCAGTCAAATGAAAAAAGTTGGTATGTTTTATACCACATGGCAAATAACACAAGACATACATGTTGATCATTTCTCACATGTACGTCACTTTGGATGAAAGTGTTTGCCAAATAGAATAGAATAGAAATAAATAGAACCTTCAAGATCTTCAAGAAATTGGAGAAAACAGACAGAAAACTAAACTAAACTTCATTCATTCATTCATTCATTTTCCTTACTGCTTAGTCCAATGAAGGGTCACGGGGAAGCTGGAGCCTATCCCAGCACTCTTTAGGCGAAAGGCAGGGTACACCCTGGGCAGCTCGCCAGTCCATCGCAGGGTCACACTGAGACAAACAACCACATACGCTCACACTCACTCCTAAGGGCAATTTAGAGTAACCAATTAACCTAACATGCATGTCTTTGGACGGTGGGAGGAAGCCAGAGTACCCGGAGAGAACCCACGCATACACGAGGAGAACATACACACTCCACACAGAAAGGCCACTGTTCAAGCCTCTCCCCAGCTGAGGATCGAGCCAGGGACCTTTTTGCTGTTGTTTTAGCTTGGAGCTGGGTGGAGATCTACAGCTTTTGGGGGCTGCATGAGGGGGGACTTAAATGAAAACAGTTTGGGAACCAGTGGTCCAACAGTAGTGTTGCAATCAGAAACTGAAGTCAGGTGTGAAACAAGGTCCACTGTCTGAACTAAACCAAACAGACACAAGAACATCCTCCGTAAAATTAACTAGGATGTCAATATATATATATATATATATATATATATATATATATATATATATATATATATATATATATATATATATATATATAAATAATTTTTTTTTTTTTTTTTTTAGCTGACTACAACACTTTTTGCTGAACTGTAAATCTATGTATGAACACCTCTTTTTGCATTCATTTTAATACCACTGGCATAATTTGATTGTCAGTCAGTCGCCTGGGAAAATAAATCATCCAATTAACACTGAGCTAATGGGCGGGTTTTTAATTAGAGCTGTCAACATTCCCTCCTTTCCTCACTGTGTTATTTCAACAGTTATTCATCTTTTCTTTTTTTCAAGGCTTGTTTTGTTCTGGTGATTGCTATTCCACAGAGGCTTCTCTTTCCACTTCCCAACACCGAGACCGACACTGGGAAACGTGCGCGTACAGCTGCAATGGAAAACACGCACAGTTTTAAGTACACACCCATAAACACGCAGAGCCAGCGTTCATCATCAAAGTGATGCTTTGTTAGATTAGTATTGAGAAATGAGACCTTGGGGGAAAGAGAATATAATAGACTGAAGTTGTAAACAGTAGGTTTCATGTCATTATATCATATCATATTCACTGCAAGCTATTTTAGTACAAATCAACTGGGAATACTTAAATGCTTAATCATCTGTGACCTTTTTATGCAAATATAAGCTCACTTTGCCAATGTCTTCATCCAATACTCAGTTAATGAAGAAAGTCATAAAAAAAAGACATGCAGCTGATGGTAAAGCCGAGTCATGATAATGATAACTGGATTCTTAATGTTACTATTGACAACTTATTTGACTAATTCTAACTAACCCAAGTAAAACTGAGTTCATAGTTAAGGTTCAAGTAAGGTTCGAGTATAAAGTTAGTAATACCCCCAAATCACAGTCTCATCCCCTTGCCATCAAAATACCTCCATTGTCAGGTCATGAGAAAACCGAGCACTTTTCTAACGTTTACTTTCCAACATTTACCCCCAGATGCTCCTCGCTGATCCTTATCTGCTGCTTTGCAGCCTTATGGCTAAAAGATCAAGATGATTTTTAAAATCCTGTATGTAATAAAATAGCTTAAATCTGCACAGCAACAAAATGTAACAGGCCTGCCTTGACGTTGGTGCAGAGTTTTTGATTTTAGCTTAGTAAAGAACGCACAAAGCAAGAATAGTCTCAAAGCGAGATCACGGCGAAAGCGGTGAGATTCAGCAGAATCTATGAGCTTCCAGAACAAGAGGCGTGGCTGACAAATCCGCAGATCTTAATGCATTTTGTTACTGACTTCACAAGATGTTGGGCAGGCTCTTGTCAGACTCCGGTCCGTTGTGAAATGGAGTCGCAGGTAGATCTCAGGCTGTTTGGAAGTTCTGCTCGTTATGACAGCGGTGATCCTGATAATGTGATGTGCTGTGTGTTTACTCAGACTGATTAATGCAGCTTTAATGGCTACTCCTAGACAGCTGCAAACATGTCATCTCACTTGCAGGTGTTTAAATTCCAATTTCAGAGAGATTTAATTTAATACTCTATTAATCCACAAAATGAAACACAACAGGTGTCCTCCTCCATTGCAGATTTGAAAGGTGCCAGTCCTTCTGCTAACATAAATTTACAGGAAATTTTCTTTCTCTTGTCTCATGAAGAGCCACTAATGGTTAGTGTTCTTTCTAATAAGTCATTTTTTAAAGCTTATCTGATACAAGAGATGTAAGGCTGTGAGCTCCCTGGGGCTTTGGTTGGACGTTTCCATGGAAACGTGTTATCATCAAGTGACTGACTGACTGATTGTCAGTTTTGAGGAGAAAATGTATTGACAGTTTGGGGTTGTAAGTGATTGTTTGCATATTCTATTATAATTATACAATCAATTGTAATTTTTTATTCAGTTCAACCTACTTAACATGAGGCATCATATATTGGCACAATCAGTCATGGACTGAAGGGTCTTATATGTAACTATATGTTTGTTGTCAGAATATGGAATAATGAGCTTTATTATGCTCACAAGTCTATTGGAGTGTGGGGAGTGTGAACATGGAACATATGAGGATTTTCTGGAATATCGAGAGCCTGAACAAAGGCAAACAGATCCTTCTGGCTCTGTGAGTTCTGGGATATCTGTCGATGGGTTTTTGTGTGAATTATCTCTATGAATTAGTGTGAGGTTGTGAATCTTTAGATGCTAATTTAATTAGGTTATAGGTTTAGGTATTTTTTTATCTTAATTTGACAGATTATTTTTAAGTTGCTTTTTAATCACAGTTGTTTTACCTTAAAGCATTTTAAACTTCTTTTTCGTATGAAAAGTGCCACATAAATATATTTTGATTTGATTTTTGCTTCCCGCAGATGATATTAGATCCCAATAGATCACTACAAATTGAGTTTGGAGGCTCGGTGAACACCTTCGACTCTTTGCAACGTTCCTTACATCCATCCTGAACATGTTTTGCGAGGCATACTTCCGTCCTGCTTGGTGAGGCTGAAACTGTAGGGATGCAGGTTTTCCCAGAGTATTGAACTGTAACAAGGTGAGCAGTGCCTCCTCCTGCTTCATCTGTCAGCGGTTTCCATGGCTGATCGGTGTTCAGTCATCATGCTTTGCACACAGATGACTGTTAAAAGTTTTTTCCCTCCAAAGTTTGAGGGAGAGTGTGCATTCAAGATAATCACTATGGTTTGACAAGTGTTAGGACCAGCCTTTGCCTCGGGAACAAATAGTGGCAGCATAAATGTTCTGTGGATAGAATATATTACAGTTCGTCCCCAGTAATAAGTGCAGATGTCATAAAAATAGCTTCAGTGTAGAAATGCCATAAGCTAGACCTTTTTGTTCTTAAGAGTTGAGGGGCAATGTAGCCTTACCCCAGAAGTGTCTTAACACACTTTGCACGATTTATTTTTGTTTAATTATATTTGGAATTCAATGAATATTCATTCATTCCCATAAACTTTAGCGTCAAAAATCACTGAAAATGCCCATTAATGACATGGACTACCAACTCAGTGTTATCATGACAGTTCCATTCGTAGCAAATACTGTATTGTCTCTACTCCTTTAGCACATCTGTATTAATGTAATATTAATAATATGACTTCTCAGTAGCAGTGGTTTGAGGTAAAAAATGAAAAGATGAGGGAATCTGCAGCCCTGTCTTGTCATATGAAGTTATGATTCCATTAGCAGTCATTCGGAGAGGCTGTAAGAACTGTAGCATCTTCACGCCATAATGAAACCTCAGTGGGTCTGACCACATCTGACCATGATCCACTTCTGCCAAACATCATTCTACATGCATATGTTTTGGTTGTGTGCACCCACAGTGCTCTGTGTTGTAGCCTGCTACCTGCAGTTTGTTCACTTGAATTAAACCATGACCTTTGTTTTTGTGTGGCCAATGTAAGAACAATGTCTCATGCTCCCACTCTTTTACAATTTGAGCCTGATGAAATCTGGCATTATAATGTTGGAATATGCCTGTGCAATGAGCAGTAATTATCCAATAAGAGGCTCCTAACTATTTGCTTAGTTAAATCCAGGTGTTTGTTTTTTTTTGTTTTTGGCATGTCAGGGAAATTTTTAAACAAAAAACATGGTGAATATTTGGCAAATTTTAACCCAACACTATTCTCTTGCACATCTTTGTGTGTATTTTCAGCCCAGCTTTCTGACCAAATTGTTAAAGGGGGGATGCACTTCTAGCTTTTAAGTTAGTTAAGCATCACTGCAGGTGTAATGTGCACAAACGCCCAAGGACAAGACATACACATTGAAATCAGGCATAGCACAGAACCCCCCCCTCCCCTTGACAAAGCCTTTAGCCCAAAATGTTTAAAGGAGGAGAAAGGCAAGCAAAAAATGGTGGAAAAGGAACCAAAACATAAATAAGTGAAGTAAAACAACAGGATAGGAAGAAGAGAAATTTGTTTCACTTCAGCAGTTGGGATCATCTATGACAAAAAACATTCGCTCACACAGAAACGTGCACACAGATACTTTTAAATGTAATGATGAAGTGCCTGGAAAGTGATTGGGACGCTATGCTCAGAAGAATAAATATATAAAAATAAATCTCTCTCAATGGATAAAACACACAACTATGCTATGATGTAAACTTTACATTCTGTTACAACATGCCTGATTATATTGCCTGCTTTGTCACGATGAGCCAATGGAGCATGCAAATTGGTTTCTTTCTCCATCAAAAAATTAGGCTGCATTTGGATCTAAAATTCCAACAAAACAAATTACCTTGAAATGGACACAAATAAGATTACATAAAAATAACTTGGCAATTATTATGCTAGGTGGTTCTGGCTCAGGCTGACCTCAGGACAGGGGGAAGGATGTTATCTGGTTGATGCATTCGCTTCACCTCAGTGACAAGACATTTACATGCTCCAAATCAGTGTCTCACACCAAGCTAAATTCAGACTTTTAATATGGTATGAGTCATAATTTTGCTATTCATTCACTGAAAAAATGAATGCATTAATTACACAGATGAATGTCTTTTGCACCAATGTGTACATTTTTCACAAGTAGAAACAATATTAGCCCTATATTTACTTGGCATTGTATTAATAACAAATCTTTCAGTTTTGCACATCGCTATCACAGGCATGTTCATAAACCACAAAATTGTAGACTGAAAGGGGGGGGGGGGGGGGGCAGGCAGTTAGATCTTCTTTGCATAGATAAATACCCAGAAAGGGCTACAAAAGGTTGTGAGACTAATGAGCCTTGTGCAGATAGAGATGAGGAAAAATAAACACAAGGACAAAGGATTGAATGACAACAAATTCTAAAAATAAAGACATGCACGAAAACCTGTTTGTCCTCCTTTGTAAATGACCAAAGGTGATTAAAAACATCTGACAAAAACATAACTGTAACTTCTTTATTATATTTTTGTGAACAAAACAACACAAACACCAGCTTTGTACAAACAAAGCGGTACTTAAATGTTTGTAAGACTCCTCCTGAGTCAAAGAAGGGATTGTTTTTACAGAGGTAGGAAGATTTTCACGAATACCTTTGTTGAAAGATTGTACGTAGGATTTGTTCATGAGAACAGTTGATGAATGAGGTGAGCTATGGCTGCCTTTCTTTAGCCTTAGTTTAGAAAAGACAGTCTTAATGTTTAAAGATCTACTTTGCAACAGAGTAAAACTGAGATTAAGTTCACTCTGCAGGTCTTGATGATCAAATCCGATTATTTTACTGAAATCAGATTTTTGTGAGGTTGTTCACATCATTGTTTCAATGCTTCATTGCTGAAGTGTGAACAGTGTGTGGTGCGGAAGTCACACACATGTGCAGGGGATGACACAACACCACACACTGCTAATGTTAATCAAGATGCTTCATTGTGTTCATTCATTCGGAAGCACGTGCTTCAGAGTCAACAAAATTAAGCTCAACTGATGAATGAAACAAGGAGACTGAGAAAAGGAGAACACAAAGTTAATAATGATCTATAACCCGCGACTCAACCCGTTTCTCCCTTCATTGCATTACTTTTCTTGTTTTGTTCATGCATTTTAAATGATGACGTGATGTCATCATTTTTATTTACAATTTAAAAAAAAAAAAGGAAAAAAAGACAACAGAACAGTAAATATATTTGAAGGTTTGTGATGTTTGTCAAGGTCAGGTGAAACATGATATTCAGACTGATGTCGCTTTGACACACATCCGGTATGTATCTGATTTAGAACCACATACAAACAAGGGGCATGTGTCAGGTTTAAAAAAAAAATCTGACCTGTGCTTTTCAGGACGTCATTAAAAAAATCTGACATGAGGCACATATTGGTAAAACAAAAAAATCATACTTGAGCTGCAGTTTGAACAGTGCCCTAAGTGGCTTTTTGGTGGCTTTGGTCTCATTGTGATGAAATCCGTCACTGGCAGCGCCTCTCCAGATGAAGTGTAACTTTTAGTCACAGTATCATCTGTCTGAGCTGCATGTGCACCGCTAGCTTTTTGGAGAACAGCAGGCCTATCAGACTTAAATAAATACATTAGATACATAGTTATGATAGTAGCCAGAGAAAGTAAAGTATCTATCTATCATTGCAGCTCTTTCATCCGTCCATAAAACCATTAAAAAAAAACCTACTAGAAACTACACAGTTAGTTTTAAATGTCATGCTAGTGCTTACCTCCATTCAGACATCCTAAATAATTTCATCATTTCTTTCGGCCAACTAATACAAGACTGTTTTCTATATTTGGAAAAAGCAGCTGCCTGACACAACAGGAACAAATCTGAGGACTCAGCTGCTATCTTGCCTCGCATGACATACAGCCACCACTTCAGAAATGAATGGAACAACATTAACTGTAGTAACCTCGACGACAAATGCCAGCCTCCCATTTATTCTCAGTATCCTTGTCGAGGCTTGCATGGAGGCTATTATCTATTAGCAAGCTGTGATTCAAGAGGTCCTTCCAGATAATAAAAATACTGGAGCCATGCTATCAAGACAAATACTGTAACTGGAAAATATACAGACTATGCAGAAAGGTAGCAAACTCTGACGATGGGCAGGGGGAAAAAAGAGATGGTAGATATTTCATGGGTGCAGCTCGAATGAATTATGTGATAGGTCATATTTATTCATTCAAACTCCACTTTTTGAATACTTGTTGCCCTTGATCCTTTTCTTCCCTCTATATACAGCATGTCCTCTTTATTTTCTCTTTTCTGCCTTTCCCCAAGCCAAGTCATTGGTAAAACTGTTGAACTTCTCTTCCTCACCCCCTTAGTAAAGCCTTATGTTTTTCCACACACATTTTCTTTAGTCTCAGGAGTGTATGTGGAAGCTTGTTTCTTTTTCCATTGGTATCTATTGTGGCACCTATTTTAGTCCAGCACATACAGAGGAGAGAAAGTTCAGTAATACAAGCATCAATCTTGATACTACCACATGATCAGATAATCTTGTAGGCAGAAGTAATGAAAGGGAAAGAAATATTATTATTTTTTGCCATTGTCTTTTATTACATCTTTCAATAAGACGAGGACATAAGAAATGGAGGGAGATGATTCTGAGCTTTCATTTAATATTTTAGAAGAAATCAAACACCTGATACATTTCTTAACCATTTGTCTTTTAGTTTATTTTCTGGAAAATTATTTATTTTCCTTTTGACATTTTCATTATTTGGTCTTTCAATTTAAAATGGAGAAAGAGTAATGAAAATAAATGACGGGGAACAGACTCCTCATGAACAGTAGAAAAGCCCTCCACTTCAAATCACATGCTGCAAATACATTTTTTTTTTTACTGCGACGCAGTCAGAGATGTTCCTGGAATCATCTGTTTCAGCATCATGCAGTGTAGTCCATGTGACAGCTGAGGCTGATCAGACCACAGCTTGTGCCCAGATGGCCAACTGCTCAGTTTCCCCTGGTGCTGCTCACTTGAATCTCAGCCATCTTCATACTCAATCTGATGCTAGCCTGTGTGATAACTCTTCTCTTACTCTTTTTTAACGCAGCTCAGAATCTAAAATTTGGCTGGCAAAGTATTTCAGGAGACAAGCAAGCACTTTGGGTTGCAGATATCTAAAAGCCAGTGTTTTTAGAAACTTAGTACTTGGCCAGACATTCAGTGGGTAGGTATTTCATGTGTAAAACTCTGAATTGATCAGGTTTTCTTTAGGTTGTTGTTTTATGCCGAATAAAGGTAAAGGGAACTAGGACCAATGAGCCTTAAGCACATTAAGCCGAGTTTTCTAATGGGAAGAATGTACTTTACAGCCGTCCATCTAACTGCTATCAAACGAGATACATGATGTTCCTCCAGCACACACTTGTTCCTAAATTCAATTTAGCATAGCAGGTAATTAGATTTATGAGGCTGAATGCAAATAATGTGCGTACGATTTCTAGATATTAGTGCATGCATTTAAATATACATTTGGAAGTACCTGAAGTTGCACACAAAAAGGCTTATAGGGTTTACAAACCATGTAATAAACATACAACTACCCAAAGTTAGACATACATATTAATTTATACAGTTTGCAAATCGTGTATTACTCACACACAACAGTACTGTATCGGTTTTCTTTCTATATGAATGGCTTACTAATAACTATTTTCAGTCACAGCCCAGAAGAATTACGGTGATGTGCCTGTTACATCCCTCAACCACTTCATGGAAAACTGACTGTGTGATCCCATCTAAGACATTGGCTAGCTGATTTATCTCCTTCCTGCGACTGGTGGCACCGCTCCGTTCCTGTGGTTGGCTGGCTGTACCGTCCCCTGTCCTTGATTGGCTGACTTTTCATCCTCTCCACCTGGGGCCAGCTCATCAGCCCTATTTAAGGAGCAGGCTGGCAGACAATCAGAGTAGCTGAGTGTTGATTGCTCAGTTTGCCATGGACTGGCCTTGTACTAAAGCTTGTAACCAGTTTTTACTCTCTCTAATGTGTGCTGATACCAGGTACCCAGAAGCCATTCCACTGCGTAGAATCACTGCAAGCACCATAGTAAAAGCTTTAATTAGTTTCTTCTCTATATTTGGCCTACCTCGAGTAATCCAGTCTGATCAAGGTTTGAACTTCAATTCCAAACTGTTTAAACAAGTGTTGGCTGAGTAGCACATTCAACATGCAATATCTAGTGCTAATCACCCTGAGTCGCAGGGCAAATTAAAATGCTGATATTAGACGTTAAAGTCTATGCTTCAAAAGAACAGCGTGGAAAATGGCAAGGATTGGGATGAAGGCATCCCTTTTGTACCATTTGCATCTTGTGAGTCTACTCAGGAATCCTTAGGATTTAGTCCCGCTGAGTTGATCTTTTGCCATTCACTTTGTGAACCGCTCAAGATCTTAAAAGAAAAAACACTTGACCATCAGACACCTCAGGACAAGAACATTTTAGATTACATGTCCCAATTCTGTGAGCATTTACATTGCACACGTGAATTTGCTCGAGAGTCTTTAAGGGAGTCACAGACATCTTTAAAGCTTCGTTATGACTGCCCAGCTGTTTCTCGTCACTTCAAAGTTGGTGACAGAGAACTTGCTCAGTTTACAGTTCCTGGTTTGTCACTCTCTGCTAAGTTCTCGGGTCCTTATGATGTTTGTGATCATTTAAGTGATACAGATCATGTGATAAGCACTTCTGAAATAGGAAAAGCAGAGTTTGTCACGAATATGCTAAAGCCTTGTCACCCTACTCCTTCCATGACCTCATTTAGTCAGGATTCAGGTCATGTTAGTGGAACTGCTCTGATAATATCTCATGACCCCGACTATGTTACTGATGATGGTCTTAAGTTAAGTTTGAAATGTTTGAAATCCCCTCGCCTATCAAATTAAAAAATGTTTGAGAAACATCCTTCCCTGCTTGAACATTTAGCACAGGAGCAACATGATGACAATATGTTCTTAGTTCACTCATTCCCATAATTGTTTTATGACATTCCCACTCATACTTCGATCATTGAACGTGACATTGATGTAGTGGAGAGGTGTCAAACTACCGTCCTTGAGGGCCTGTCTCTGGCAGGCCTTTGTTGTTTCCCTCTACCAGCACACCTGATTCAAATCAAATGGATCCAGCAGCTTCTTGTCAACCTGCTTGTTAATTTCGGTCAGGTGTGTTGGAGAATGGAGACAACAAAAACCTGCAAGATACCGGCCCTCAAGGACAGCAGTTTGACACCTGTGAAGTAGGGGATGCCTAACCTATAAAACAGTATCCCTATTGAGCAAACCCCAAAAAAAGGGAAATCAAGAGGTCTTAGGTTGAGTACATGCTGCAAAATGGTCTTGCAAAATGCAGCTCTAGTCCCTAAAGTTCTCCATGTATAGTGGAAGTTAAGCCTGATGGCTCACCTCGTTTCCTCACAGATTACCAGAAGGTAAATGCTGTTACCATTACTGACTCATTTCCATTGAAGAACACCTTTATAGACACGATAGGTGCTGTCACTCTAGATCACTTTTTACAGTACACCCTAATGGCATTTGGGATGTGCAACGCTCCAGCTACCTTTCAATGGCTTGGAAACACACTCTTCTTTGGGATCCCTAACTGTAATGGATATTTGGATGGTTTCATTGCATATACGTCTCCATGGGAAGAACATGTAAACGTTTTGACAGAGGTGTTTGCCAAACTTATGGACGCCTCGCTTACCCTCCACCTGGCCAATTGTGACCTCAGAAAGGCCACAGTCACTAACTTGGGGAAGCAAGTGGGGCAAAGACAGGTTCGACCTGTGGATTGAAAAATTTGCTGCCATCGCTGCTTTCCCACAGACCAGAAAAGAACTACACCGATTTCTAGGTATGGTTGGGTACTACAGATATTTTGCCGTGACTTTTCCACTGTCGTAGAACCTTAATATGCTTAGTCCAAAAGCAACCTTCTGTTGGTCACCAGAATGTCAGCCTGCCTTTGAAAATGTGAAGTCACTGTTGTGCAATGCACCTGTTCTCTCTGCTCTTGATCTGGCAAAACCATTCAAACTTGACGCTGACGCTAGTGCTGTCGGTGCTGGTGCTGTTCTCTTACGGGAAGATAATGACAGATTTGATCACCCTGACTGCTATCTTTTGTGTAAGTTCAACAAGCACCAACTTTACTGTTCAACCATTGAAAGAGAAACACTGGCTTTGTTACTTGCTCTGCAGCACTTTAAGGTGTACCTTGGATTTGCCTCTTGCCGATTACTGTGTACACCGATCACAACCCTCTTGTGTTTCTCTACCAAATGTACAATAATAATCAAAGACTCATGAGGTGGGCTCTAAATGTTCAGAAATTCCAGCTGGAGATAAAATACAAAAGGGGTGCTGCCAACTGATGCCCTCTCCAGATTATAAAACCATGGGAAAAAGGTGGATTTTGTGAGTATTTGTAGATCTTTGCATGTTTTGTCTTAAGTGACGTGATATTTGTGATGTGCCACAAACCCTTAAAAGGCGCGTCTTAAGGGAGGGAGTATTACGGCCCACAGCCACTTCATGCAAAACTGACTGTGTGATCCCATCTAGGGCATTGGCTAGCTGCTTTTTCTCCTTCCTGCAACTGGCTGCACCGCTCCGTTTCTGTGGTTGGCTGGCTGTACCATCACCTGTCCACGATTGGCTGACTTTTCATCCTCTCCACCTGGGGCCAGCTCGTCAGTCCTATTTAAGGAGCAGGCTAGCAGACAATCGGAGCAGCTAAGTGTTGATTGCTCAGTTTGCCTCACTTTGCCCTGGTTATCAGCTTGGAATGTGGTTTTGTGGGGTAGGACAGACTTGTACTTTGTATCTTTGTGTTGTGAGCCCAGTAGGGGTGTTTGTGAACTGTCACAGTTCGAGCAGTTCTTTATTTAAGTAGTTTTGACAGTGTTGTTTTCTGGGTTATATCGTGACTTGTTAACAGGTGAAGCCTGTTACATCTCTTTTCTTTTTGGTCCTTCATTCCTGCCTGGTTGTCACGGGTCAATTTCATGCCTGCAAATAAACATCTTTTTATTTAAAAGAACTTCTTTGTCGGTTTAATGCTTACGAAACTCTCCCATTTTCACTGGCGAGCTGATGGTTTGTAACAGTGCCATGCAATGTCATTCTTTGCATTGTGGGAATATGCACCGATCATCTTCTGCCTTGTCTGTTGTTCATACTGTACCCACTGTTGCAGTGTATTTCTGCTGTAAAGTTGCATAAGACAAAATAAATAACCCCAAACAGCAATGGTTTCGTCTCAATGTTTAACTCGTAACAGAGTTTTCTTCTTCACGCAGGTCTTGTCCTCTCTACTGCTAAATACTAGCGCAGCGTCACCTTTGGTGAGAATAGGGATATAATCTAATGGTTTGTTTGTCTGATGAAATGCAACATAAACATGATCTCAGGGCAGAGCAGGAGGTAATCAACTCTGCTGCATGACCAGACTAAGATGTCACTAAATGATCTTGCTTGGTTTACTGTCAGATTTTAATCTCTATTAAAGAAAAGTTTGAATTTACAATATTTTGGTCTGTGTGTATTTGATTGAGTTATCCACTACAATCTATTTAAATGATAAAATGTTGCTTTTTGCAAGTGAAATATGATAAATTGAGTATAATTAATTACAAAGCCTGCAATTAGAATTTTTTTTTAGATCAAATCCCCATAAATGTATAAGTTTAAAACATTCACACAATGTATGAATGTGGCTTGCTCTGCAAAGATTAAAACATTTATTATTTTGTTATTTTAAGTTGGTGCATTATTAAAGTGTATTCACTGTGCTGAATAGCCAAAAACAGTGATATTTCTCATTCAGCCCATGAGAATCAACAGCACCGGCACCGTTAGACAACCATCGACTCTATGTGTCTGCTGCTAGGGTGAGCTGTTCAGGAGACAAAAGGCTTTGTGTTTATTTACAGATAATTATTGAAATAACATAAAGAGAACATAAATTGAGCATTAAATTATTTGTAAATGTAGAAAATGCTAAAGGTGTGATTTAAGAGCAAGACATACAGATGAAAGGAAAAAACAGGAAGGGGTTATAAAAAAAAAGCTGAGGGAGAGATAGAGTGAATTATTTTGGCAAGCAGAGAAGATCACAGACTTCAGACACCCTAAGGACATTTACCTAATACACATATTGATACTGAGGTTGGATGGAAGAGATGGATGTTTTGGGGGGTGTGTGCTCTGAAGGCAAGATCACAGCACAAACACGATGATGCAAGCTTAATACTTGGAATCTCTGTATAAATAATCTTCTTAGTGATAAATGGACAATGCCAAGCAGCGATGCACTATATAGAAAGGAAAATGTTTTCTTTGTTATAACATCACTTTTTTTTATTGATTCTTTTTAATTCAGCTTAAATTCATTCATCATCCTAACCGCTTAGTCCGATTAAGGATTGCAGGGAAGCTGGAGTCTATCCCAGCAGTCTTTGGGTGAAAGGCAGGGTACACCCTGGACAGCTCGCCAGTCCATCGCAGGGTGCTCTAATTCATAAGGTGTACATTCCAGCTGTCACCAGGTGGGAGTGAAAGGGAGGGCAGGTTGTTGGTTATTACAGAGAACCTGTTTAAAGGGGTGCTATTATGGTATTTCGAGTTTTCTGAGCTTTCTACAGTGTTGCAGTGTTGAATCCTCATCAGACATGTGAACGGCACTATTTTTTATCACCTAAACGCATGTTTGAGTTTGAGTTCCATCACTCGCCGTTCGGTTTCCATGGCGACAAAAAAACGCGTCGTTTTAGAGAGTTTTTTCTACTTGGAAATCCTTGTGATGTCCCGGGGGATAAGGTTCGGTGATTAGTTACCTTCTACTGGTTAACAAGGGCATGTACAAATACATCAGGCGGGTGGAAAACGTCAGATAAAGTTATTTCCAACGATGGCTGGTGAGTTTACCAAAGAGAGACATCCTGCTGCATTCGTTGCTGTGGGTTGCTGTTTTCCACTTTGTTTTCAGGGTCTGATTCAGGTTCCAACATGTAGGGCTGTATGCTATGTGTTGACATTGTTTTTTGTTTTTTTATTGAGTTCATATTAGCCTAATCCTTCTGTTTATGAGATGTTACAATGACGGCGAAAGCAAGTGCGGTGCGCGCTCCCGATGTAGTGCAGTGGCGGGGGGCGGGGCTTAATGCGGAAGAGTCTCAATCCACTCGTTTTGCCCGCAGGCTGATCTGACAGCCTACGGAGAGGGTCGGTCTGAAGTAAATACAGTGATTTGTGACAATAACTCGATCAATCCCAGCCCTTCTGGTCTCAGAAATAAAAATAAATTACCCTGAAATGTACATAATAGTTCCACTTTAAAACCTCAAATTTGGCATTATGTGATTGGATGTGTCATTTCTTAGATAACATGGAAAATTTTTCATTAAAAATCCTAAAAATTACATAAGCTATTCATAAAATAATGCATTGAGAATGCTTTAATTATCCAAAGCAGTGGGCCAAAAAAACATTTTAGACCTGAGCAGGGCATCGGATGGGCAGGTTAGCTGTTAGTTTAAATGGTGTGCAGACTTTTTAATACATAAATCATCCTGAAAAGCAAATGGCACTGTTGCACAAAAGCTCCAATTGATGACATTATTATCGTATCCAAGATGATTTTTCTTTAACAACAGGTGGATTTTAACTATTCCAAAAGCCATCACAGAGCTTCAGTCAGACTCTGCGAGTCATACAAAGCAGCTAATTAAGCGGAACATGTTTGTAAAATGAGAACAATATACAGAATTAGTAATGCTCATTTACTATGTCTTTGCATTCATACACACCATCGCCCACAAATAGAGGTACAACTACAAGATAAAGCTACCCACAAGTGCTCAGTCTACATTAGCATGATAATAAACAGGCACATTAAGACTCAAAAACAGCCTTAAGACAAAAAAGACATCTACTAACAAAAGACTTGTAAAACAGGTGAAAAAACAAAAAAGAAAGCGACTGACAGTATCTGCAAGGCAAAATATGTGTTGGAGAAATTTATGGGTGCAACATTTTAACAGGCACATAATTAAAAAAGAAAATGAGAAATACGTGTTAGAAGACAAATGAACTACAACACAACATACGATTTTTATGTCAGGCTACATAAACAGGAAAGTACAATTTGTTTTATTACCAAAGTACCATGAAAGGATGCAATTATTAGAAAATAGTTTAGTCAAAGATGCATCAAGTACTAGTTGTACAGAAATTTTTCTAGGAAACGGATGTTAGGGGAGAAAGGAGGAGGAGGGGTGAAGGTGGGAAGTGAACTGAGGATTACATGGAGTATATACTCAGGAGTATGTGGAGAAAGACTGCGAGGAGGAGGCAAGAAGTGAGAATGGGTGAGAAAGTGGAATAAGCAAAGGAGTTACACAGTGATTGAAAGAAGGGAAACAAGAAATGGAGAGAAAGGTGGAATGGAGGAAGTGTAACAAATTAGAGAACATCCTGAAGGACTTCAAGTGGCAAATTAATATTGTTTCCAAAAGCCAAGGGAACTGATGTGCTTAGTGGCAAAACAGGGGAAGAAGGGTCACAAAAGAAATGCAAGTCTAAACAAAGAAACAAGGCTCTATAATACAAAAAGATAAATTGGCTTAATGTTTAAATTTGCATTTAAAAAAGAAACATTACTTTTCATTTTCACTGGTTTATGTACATGTATATAGAAATTATACACATACACTACTCACAAAAACTTAGGGATATTTGGCTTTCAGGTGAAATTTATGGAAAATGCAATATGTTCATGCTACAGTGATATAATATCATAAAAGTAAGACATTTAAGTAGAAGGATGCACTACTGATTTCCTCATCTAAAAGAAATTCATTCAACACAAAAGGTAACAACAATGGTAGTTACACCACAACAAAAAATTTGAACGTCTCAATATCTGGTCATGTGCCCTTGAGCATCAATTACAGCTTGACAACGACGTCTCATGCTGTTCACAAGGCAACTTATTACCTGCTGAGGCATGGCATCCCACTCTTCTTGAAGGGCAGCCCTCAGGTCATTGAGGTTCTGGGGTGCAGGGTCTCAAGCCTCTACACGACGGCTCAGCTGATCCCACAGGTTTTCAATGGGATTCAGGTCTGGAGAGAGTGCAGGCCATTCCATTTGAGGTACACCAGTCTCCAACAGCCGTTCCCTGATGATGCGGCCTCGATGAGCAGGAGCATTGTCGTCCATGAAGTTGAAATTAGGCCTGTGCTGTTCATGTAGGGGCACAATCACTGGATTAATGATGTTATTCAGGTAGTATGGGCTTGTCACTGTACCATTCACAAAGTGTAGGGCAGTTCTGTACCAAGTGGACACCCCTGCCCACACTGTAACACCGCCACCACCAAAAGCTCGCCTGGTGACAACAGTGGCTGATGCATAGCGCTCTCCCTGACGTCTCCAACATCGTTGCCGGCCATCATTTCTGCTCAGTGTGAATCGACTTTCATCAGAGAACAGCACTGAGGCCCACTGGTTCCTCGTCCAGCGTAAATGCTCCCTGGCCCATGCAAGACGATGATGCCTGTGCCTGGTGGTGTGGTCAGGTACCCGTGCAGGTCGTCTAGCACGCAGACCACGCTGATGGAAACGGTTTCGAATGGTCCGACGTGACACTTGGGTGCCTCTCACCTCTCTTAAACGTGCCTGGAGTTGAGTGGCATTCATCATCCGGTTTCTCAGGGCAGTGTTCACAATGTAGCGGTCATCAGCACGGGATGTGGCCAAAGGACGTCCACTTCTAGGCCTTTCTGTGACTCTTCCAGTCTCTCCATATCTCTGTTGCAACCTGCTGATGACACTCTGTGACACTCCAAGCTCAGTGGCCACTTCTGTCTGAGAACGTCCTGTTTGAAGCATCGCAATGGCAAGGAACTGTTGTTCCATTGTTAGATGTCGTCTTGGTCTCATGATGTCAAAATGTGAACAGCATGATGAGGACAACTGTTTAAACACCAGCTCTAATTGAACCAGGACATTTATTGGTTAATTCAAGGATCACACACCTGCCGTGATTTTTGCCGTTAAGCTCCTTGTTAGAGAACAGCAACTTGTGCAAAATTTATTGAGACATTTAACAGTTGGACATGTGCATTTAAAAGCTTAGAGAAGATCACATTAAGTTCACCTGTACAGGTTTGAATGCATTTTAGGCTTGTTGTTAAATTTCACCCAAAAGCTGAATATCCCTAACTTTTTGTGAGTAGTGTATGTGTTTTATTTATGTATACACACATATATGTGTGTGTGTGTGTGTTTGTGTTATATATACACATATATTCACATTGTGTATATATATATATATATATTTATATATATATATATATATATATATATATATATATATATATATATATATATATGTGTGTGTGTGTGTGTGTGTGTGTGTGTGCGTGTGCGTGTGTAGAATCAGTTTACCTGGTAAATTTAAAAGAATGCAAACAGCTACAAAACAGAAAAAATGGCTGCATGAAAGATCACAGCTAATTTCAAATTGAAAAACTGCAAAGGTACAAAAAGGGACCAAAAGACAGAATGCAATGTCAATTCTAGAAATCACTTGGAGTGCACCAACCTCCGCCAATGTCTTTTAAAAAAATGCAGTGATCTGAATCATCACCAAATCATCACTTTTACGACAACTCCTGAAAATTATATGAAAATCCGTTCATAACATTTTGAGTTCATTTAAACATAAACAAACGAACAGACAAACATATGAATGCTGGTAAAAACATCACTCTCTTGGCTGAGATTATGCTTTTTGATGTGATGAACATCTGTGCTGTTTTATGGCCTTCATTTGTATCAAATCTGGTAGCATCTGATACCATGTACAGAATATCACATGGAGATTTTACAGTAAAAACTCAATATAGGAAGTACACTTTGATAAATGGACCTTAACTGTAAGAAAGCATTAAGATGACCATGGAACTTGAGCATACATGACAAAATAAAAATGCAATATTAAAGCACAAGTTTTTATATCTGTGCTTCATAGTTAATCCAAAGATGGAAATCAGGAAAAGATGAAAAACGTCTGCCATTTTATGGTTTTTACTCTATTCATACAAGCTGCTTTGCATACTTAGAGAGAGAAAATTGGTTGTTCCTCAAATCAATTAGAATGAGTCAATAAGATAAGATATTTTGTAGTAGGTTTTTCAAAGTAACACACAGAGTGTTGGACATTAGTCAACTTAAAATGATGCATTTTCTATAAGAAAAACAACAGGCATAATTCAACAGTATATTACCAAATCTTGCAGAGCATTTATTGTACCTTACATGAAAAGAGTCCAAGCTGCCTTTGATACAAAGTCCTTTTACCCTTAAGTAGAAAGAGTTTTCTTGTCTAAAAACCAACACAAAAACCTGGTTCAAAGTGTACCTGACAGAAAATAAGAAAATCAAATAGGACTTCCTCTTTATCTCCCCTCTTTGCTTTAAAAAAGGACTTTGCTGAGCACAACAGAGAAAATGGCTTTTGTACTCTCCTCGACTTCAGGGAGTTGAAAACTAAAGGGAGCTTATGGAAGTCACATGCTCAAGGACACCTAAGCAGCAAGAGTATTTCCAACACTGGGACCTTAGCCAATGTCCTCAAGAAAAAGAGTAAATTTATTGCCAAATTGCTTAAAACTCAGCAAAATAATGTTTCCTTTGATGCAGCCCAAAACGAGTGAAAAACACTTTGGACTCAATATTCACTGTAATGTCACAACCTACAAATATGACACACAGATCCATTCGAGACTAAAAGTGAATTGCACTATAAAATACATCAAATCAGATTATTTAAAGCAACTCAAAACATCTACCAGTTTCAAAGAAGATACAACCCACATTTTTTTACAGTAAATACAAGCTTAAAGAACAGCACTTTAATCCACAATACTAATAAAACTGCTTGAAGCCAGAAAAAATGAGGATGTTTTGGAATTTCTGTTTGATCCTTTGTTTTTGTGAATTCATTTGTGCAGTTGTGGAAAATAAGGTTTAAGACATGGCTGAATTGATTACTGTACAAAAGCAATGAGTGTGTAAGTTTATACTTCTGCCTACTCATTTTCAAACATTTGAGAAGGAACCATAATATAACATTTGCAGCTCAAATGTTGGAACGTGTTGGAATAAAACAAATTCAACAACTAACTAAATTGGTTGGTCACAATTATAGAAATGCAAGTGAACTCCTCAAATTCACCTCATCTCGAAAAAGATTCTGCAGTCTAAAAAAAGAGGTCAATAACAAGAGGTACGTTGTGACTACCAACCTAGTGACTGGCCACAATGATGGAAATAAACAAGCTGAAATCTGAACAAAGACCCAAATGAACTGACTGAAATGAAGAGGTGTAATCCACTTAGAAGGTTGAGAACTCATTGGTTTCTCAGGGACTTAGTAAGCAAATGCTTACTGCTAAAACATCGCATCATATCTATTCTAGGATGACAGTGTTGGTGAACAACTAAGACCGCAAAAAATACACTTAAGTACCAACTGAAAAGTTTAAATGTGCCGCAGTGTAAATTGTTAAAATGTCTCCCTTTGGTGTGTGGATGTTCTTTTGCACAATACCCACTAAGTTGAAAGCTGTAGATCGCAGGTTGTCTGTATCAGAATAGAAATTGAATATGAAGGTACATTTGGTACTAACCGGAGTAAGAGCACTTATGTTAACCCATCACTTGCTAACTGTGATGCAAAGAAGCACACAAAACAACATTCACCAATAATTCACAATATTTAATATGAGTGGTGAAAATATGATAATCATGACTTATTACATTTTTAGACTGAAGAATCAGTTTAGAATAAGTTTTTTTCTGTCTCCATCTCTTTAAAGACAGGAAAGCGTGACTTTTTTTTTTTTCAAGAATAATGTCCATGTAAGAGCATATACAGTATGTTTTCTTTTTATGTCAGCTGCTGAAGGTAGTTTGGGGGGTGAATTACTCCAAATGTTGGAGTAACCCAGCTACCGGACAGGACTTTTACTTTATGGCACCTGGATTATATGTCTCTGTCCCTGAGCTTGCTCTTGCTAGCCAATTGTCACTACCAGCAGCAATGAATAGGCCTATTTACTTTCTTGAAAAACTTTCTTATATCCATTCTTGACCCATCCATTCACGTTCCTCTAATGCTGTTTTTTTTTTTGGCTCTGTGTGTGTCAAGGGAACACACACATCTAGCAAAGTCAGAGGGAAAACATGGACTGGTCTTTCTGTGATGTGGGCGCTCCCTATGTAAAAAAGTGGAATGGATTGCATGAACGACATACTGAAGGGGTTCTCTCGACCTCAGGCTATGAAGTGAGGGGAAACTGGCAGATTTATTAGATTTAACCGGTTACATGATTATTTATTTGAACTCATATTGTAGCCACTTTATATTGAATGTCTTTTATTTTATATAAAATGAAACAAAAATCTTCACAATGAAACAATACTGAATCACTAAATTATTTAGGGGGGGCTTAAGAATATTTTAGGGTGGCTTCAGCCTCCCTAAAATAGGCCTAACAACGCCACTGATTGGAAGCCAGGTGTGTTTGAACAGGGACACATAAAAAACCTGCAGGACAGCGGCCCCCGAGGACGGACTTTGGGTACCCCCTGCCCTGAAGAAAACATCCTCATAAAAACTACAGGGAGATAAAAATAAAACATATTGTAGATGGTGTGGCAATCTACTCCTTCTGCACCTACATCTCTGATAATATATTATTTTGGTAGCAAGACGTTTCATGTCTGGAGTTTGTATTCAGTTTTTTCTTGACAGACATTCTTGCCCTGTTTTTTCTCCTACATGTCTTTCATTGTTTCCTCTCAGCACTTTCATGCTGTAAAATTATCCTCCATCCTCATCACAGAGGAGAATCACTTTTCTTTATGCTATTTCCACCCCTTCCAGTAGCTACACTTGTTTTTCATTTCTACAGCTGTTCTGTTTGATCAGTTTTTCCAGCTGCACTTTTAGCTTGTAAGGTATCTCCACTTGCTGTACTTTCATTTATACATCACACTTTCACTTAATAAATTCCTTGTTATCTTCTGCAGATTGCTCAGAGACAAATGCATTGATTAAATAAATTAACAGCACTGCCAAATAAAAAGCATACAGAGCAATTAAATCACAGGTATCGATTGGACTGAAATCTTACTCAATTAAAGCTATGAGGAAAGAACTGCATAATCACATTTGTTGTTTATACTTGTTACAGTTTCCTGCAAGTTTTATACACAAATGCATATATAATAAGTCCATTTCCAAAGTCTTTCAATCCAGTTTTTTAATGAACAAATCAAGAAACTAAAAGGTTTAAATAAACAAAACTCTTAGCAGGCACCACACAGGCATGCAACACAGACATACGCACACACATAATAAACAGAGCAAGGTCAGCGGCTTAAAACAGAAAACTGCTTCAGTAAGTACTGAGCAGAAGAAAAACAAATTATCACCTAAATGAAAAAACTCTAACCAGCTGGGTAATTCACCCTTTTATAAAAGAAAAACAAACATCTAGACTCTTCTGTAATTGTAATTACATGTAGCTACCACAAAACCATTTGCTGGTACATATTTTACACAAAAACAGAAAAAGAAAAAAAAAAGATCTCAACATCTGGCTGTCATGCGCACACACGTATGAAATACACTATTAAAAAATACCTCATGGGTTCCAAAATGGGATTTAATTACCATGTAATTACTTATTAATCACAGAAAATCATTTACATTGAGTACATAAACTACAGGTGACAAATCTTATAAGTTCAAATAAAATTTTGAACAGAAGCAGGTGTAGCTGAGGAGCGCTGTGACATCACCAACGCTACTTTCAAAAAGGTTAATCTGTTAAATGCTGTGACAGATATGGTGTCATTGGCAATTCAGCACATCTCCACTGGTGCTTTGCTCTGCATGGAAGTCTGTCAATAAAGATCTGCTCTAACTCGCAGTCAGCAGCACAAGTTGTACGACAATATAGATTATTGCTGCATTGTTATTCTATCTTCAGGAAAGTTTATTGTCATATTGTGGGTTTAATTTTGAAACGCCCTTAAAGATGCAGATAATAACCATTTGTATTTTGGTAACATACACTACCAGTCGAAAGTTTGAATTTAATGGGAAAGTGTGTCCAAACTTTTTGTTACTGTATACTGTAGAAGAAATATTTTAGTGATATGCATTTTTAAAGTTAAACTTCTGCTTTGCTGGACAAGCTTTTAATCATGGCTTATTACGGTGAAGTATCAAAAAGAACGCTGTGAAGAATAATTATTGAAGTTATATGGACAAAGCACCCGGAGTGAATTCAGTATCCATTCCATACGCATTCATACTGAAGTGGTGCTGGGTTACATGTGTAGCCACAGTTTCTCTGGAGAAGACCAAAAGCTGACCACTCATCCATACTGCCCTGTAGAGCACTTTTTTCAAACCAAGTCATTTTTTTTGTGTTTTCTTCACAGTTGGGATAATCTTATGTGATTTAAAATGGCAGAATCATTTGAATTGATTAGAATATAAAAAGTTTTAACTGTGATCAATGTCATCTTCCTGCTGTTGTGTCGAGACAATCATGACTTAACAAAAACTTAACAATGCTCATATATATAAATCATTTTGGATATTAAGTGATTGCACATTTTTTGTTATATTTTAAAGAAATTTAATGCATCAGCTTAGTAATAACAATACATAGAGAGTAATTAATATTCAGTAATGTACATAAATTCATGTAGTACTGAAAGTGAACATTAACATATTTTATTGATGATTTATATATTTAGTGACGTGGATTCGATGTGGACTGTTTATGGTGTTTTACATTTAAAGTTTGAAGGGGCTGTTTCTGCTTTTTTTTTTTTTTTTTAACAGATTCAGTAATGATGGAGAGGACGAGCTTTCTTCATCCTTCCTATAGAAAAGTATGTGATCATCTGCTTCTTTCCGACAGTAAAACAGGAACATTCGTTGAGATTGAAAGACTGAACTATGAATCACAAGGTCTGACTTGGAAAAAGAATGATGAGTTGTCTATTGCAACCCCCCTGAAGCAAACCCCATGTCATATACAGCAGAAAAAATACTAGTTTGTTTCAGGCATCATGATAGTGAAAATGCTGTAATGGAGACAGAAGCAGGTAACGCAGTAGACTCAGAATCAGATTTATTTGTCATTGAGCCAGTGTTCCGGTTCAACAAATCAAATTCCAGTACAACCCATCCAAGAGACAAAACAACATACATATGACATCAACAGGACCAGACAGACTGCAGGACTCTTTTTTTTTTTTTTTTTTTTAATAGTTAGAGAAGACAAATAAAATCAGAAAACTATGTAAATATTAAAGAATAACAACAGATAAAAAATATTAAGGTGTTCATTTGTGGGGCACCCAAGAAGTTCCAAAGCCAATGATCCATTAGAGACCTAAATTAAATTGATCCTTAGCGGGAAAAACATTTAATTCTTTTCCTACCAACAGCATACAATGTATCACGGAGGAAATCCCTATCAACATCATTTATTCAAAAAAGACCAGATATCTGTGACTAGCACTCATTAAATCAGCGTTATTGTCACCTGAATTTTATCTGTCCCGTTAACTTTCTGTCAACTCACTTTATTATGATCAGTTAAAAAGCCAGTTTTGACTTTGCCAGACTTATAGGTAAATACTGGTCAAGTTCTGTTTTTTGGAAGTGACAGTAAAACCTCTCATGGAACTTTAAAAATCAGTGGAATACCAGGTTCACAGAAAAGCTGCATGGAGCGATGAAGAGAAAAAAAATCATTATCATTATTTTCAACAAATCTCACATTTATGATTCAGCTTAGTGTATCTGAATTGGAAATCAAAAGAGGAAAAGCCATGCATGCAGATTGGCAAATCAATAGTTTCCTTGGGGTTGCCACCACGAAGCCTGATTATAATCCAGCTTCAATTGGGGAATGTGTTCACATATGCATAATGTACAAGACATCCCTAATTTAAGTTAGTGTTATAGTGTGATACTATAATTCTCGTTGTGTGCATGCACACATGCAGTACATGTGTAAATGATACTGAATTGGATACTGGACCTGACTTGACATCAGGTCCAGTATAAATAAATAATGCCCTGTTTAGGTGACAATCGCACAAGTGCTTCAAATGTTCATGAGTGTGTGATTCATCTGACCACTGAGACTGCAGACGTTCTGAGGTTAATGTTATTCACAGGTTAATCCATCACTGACAGGGCACAGCAAATCTGATAAAATCATTTGAAAAGCTGCTAAAACAATAACATAAAATAAATAAGTGAATTCTCAATGTTCATAAAACCTCAAAGTACATAAAGTAGGCTGTGTAGTTTTGCCAGAGACAATGGCCTGAGCCAGAAGCTGTGCCTTTTACGGCCCCCCTAAAACAAAAAATTATCTTTAAACACAACTAATTCGGTGGTGGATAACCATACGAGAACAATGCAGAAAGACTTTTTTCATTTAATATTTTAAATCCAGGAAATATTTCAAATAGAATTATGTGAGTTTGTCATGCCCATGCAACATTAAGGATCCTCACCACCATGAACTGTTTTCAACCTGGTCGTATCATTTCCTCACACACACTCACAGATTCAATGTACTTGGTATGCCCTCTTTCCTGAATACCCCAACAAGCTGAAGAAATGGATACAAACAGATCTTGATGTGCACAATGATGTTTGAATAAGCTAAATGTGCAATAAAATCATATCATGTTCTCAATAAAACCAAACATCTCAATAAGGCTATTTCAAGAAATGTTCAGCTGTCTGAGAAATGATTGCATCAAAGACATATAATTTCAGCTGCCTCATTTCTGAAGCATGTGGGAGAGTCATGAAGCTTCAAGATTTGTGCATCACTTTTAGTACAGTAGTCATTTGGTCTCTGTAGGTGGTAGACTCTGTAAGAGATGGAATGACTCTTCATTTTACAGAATTACAGCTGTTACTTGTCCACTATGTTGTGTGTTGGCGGCATTGTATTACAAGTAAATATAACCATAATATGAGGTTAGATGTCATGTGTCTTGTTGATAATATTGTGTTTTGTAAGAGTAACTTTTTGTATTTTTAGGTTTTGTTTTTACAGATCTTAAAACAGGATGTTGTATATCAAAGTTTCTGGTCACTTAGTCTTTATGTTAACATTCGTACCCTCACCCATGATCACAAGATCTGTGTAAAGACCAAGCAACAGCCTCCAGAGGTTGAAAGTTGTTAGTTAAAAGTGTCAAAAATTGCAGTTCCATCCTCATCCACTAGGGGCAGTAAAAAGGGAGTCAATGTTAAAAAGGCCACTTTCACAGCAGGAGTAAACATTTTTGCAGTTTGGTTAAAAAAACATTTTAGGATTAATAGGTCAGGTTTACCTTCATGACAACTGTTGGGGGGGAGGGGGAGGGGGGGGGGGGTGTACAATGTACCATTTAGTAGTAATTTTGCATAATTGGGATTGTGTCATTTTGATTAACATTTATCAGATATCTGTCTGCAACAAGACTCAGTGTAGCACAGCACTGTTTTTAGCTGGCAAACAGCGTGGCTTAACATAAACCTGCCTAACCTCTGTTAGCTGGTTAGCTCCTGTTAGCTCCCATTAGCTCTGGGTTTGCTCAGCTAACTCATAGCTACAGTCAAGTCAGAGTTTAATAGATATCTATCATCCATCCCCATGCTGACCCCGCTACTAGACTCTACTTCTTTGCCCATTTTTGTATTTTCTTGGAGCGACAGCATACATGATGCTGTCAGAATGGTGACTGTAGGAGGCGCTCAATGAACTTCACCTAGCTTTTCAGAAACCTGCGTGGGATGTCATGGAGGCGTCCATCTTTTAAAAAGTCTATGGTAGAGACAACAATGAGATACAAGCAGCTAAAATGAACTTCCTTCAGAAGGTGACCAAACTCTGCCTGAGAGATCAGGTGTGGAACTCGCTCATCAAGAGGACATGCTGTTCTTTCATTTCAGACAGTCAGCTGAGGTAGTTTGGGAATCTGATTAGGAGGCCTCCTGGTCACCTTCCCTTCATGGTGTTGTGGCATGCCCTATGGGGTGGAGACCCTTGGACGGACCCAGTACTCGCCAGAGAGATTATGCATCCCTTCCGGCCTGGTAATGCCTTGGCACCCCCATGGAAACGATTAAGGGTGTTGCTGTGAAGAGGGATGCAGGGTCTCCATCCTGAAACTACTGTCCCACAACCCAGCCTTCAGAAAATATATAATATATTATGGAAATCATGAAGTTTGTCAATACTTTTGAGAATAATTAAGAGTATTAATATTTGGAATATTTGGGATAAACATAAAAAGAACAACAACAAAAAAAAAGTTATTTTGTGTTTCTTTAGAGGTAGGAATTTATTGAAGATCTACAAGCTGATATGTACAAGATACAGAGCAACAGCTGTATCTGAATTTGACATTTTCCTGTGTTTATTCTTTCTTTCTTCCCGAGTAGGAGGGTTGCTTATTTGGTTATGAACTTTGCTTTTAAAAGCCATTGGTTCCATTTCTAGGAGCTTATTTTCACTGTTTACCTTTCCTTAAACTATGAATAGTCACAACTGTGTTTAATCAGAAATGATGCCTGACAGTTTCAGGCAGAACAGCATCTTCAAGATTCATAATTTCCCACGAATAACATAGTTCCATTTTCATTTCAGATTGAGATAATTGCCAAACATGTTGGTCTTGTTTGGATTGAATCATGATGAGCAGTAATTAAGTCAATTCTTTTGACAGCATCTATTGAATCACAAGAATCACAGAAATTTCCCAGATATTTATTGAGTTGGATGTGTGTGTTTTCACACTGCATGGCTTAAAAAACAAACAAACAGGAAAAAAACAAAAGAGAGATCAAGTCTAAAACAAAACCCAATGCAAGCATCTGGTCAAATAGAACCTTTCCCAACCCCCTGAAGTAGAAGAAGTAGAAGTATTAGGGCACATTCACATCAGCCTTTTTGATTTGCATCGTGGTCTGTTCGCTCAGCAAGTCCGCTTTGTTCCAGAAAGTAAGAATGCACTAAACAAATTCTGATTCAGATTAAAGAAGCGGGTTGATCTGCCTACAAACCAGTTCTCGGTCCACCTAAAGCGCACCAAATAAAGGAAGTGGACAACAAAAAAGTCACTTCCTGCATTTGGCGTAGTATTGCATTGTGGGTAAATACATGGAGATGGCATTAATAGTCTCCTGCCTCATTCTGTTGTTCGTACTGCACCCATTGTTGCAGTGTATTTCCGCAGTATACTTGCATAAGACACAGTAAAAAAAAACAAAACAGCAATAATTTCATCTCCATGTTTAACTTGTAAGTGGGGGAAACAGAGTTTTCTTCTTCACGCGGGTCTTGTCCTCTCTTTTGCTGAACATTAGTGCAGCGCCACTTTTGGTGAGAATGAGGATATATTATTCTAAGGTTTCGCTCATTTGACCAAAGTGCACGGTTCGCATGGATACACCCCCCCTACAACTGAGCCGAATCCCCAGTCGGATTGAGTCTTGCAGACTATCCTAATGTGAATGCTCCCTTATTTATTGTTTTGATTGAAAAAATATTGTCCCATTAAACTGTATCTCTGATTGTAGCCCAGCCCACTCTGGTTCTCCAGCTGGTATCACAAAAATTATGTTCTCCAAAAGCCATTGTGTCATTTGAACACTGGTAAACCTTTAACCTCAAGAATACTATGTGATTTTGTAATTTTTTTTTTTTTTAAAACACCAACCAAGATCACTGACCATGTCACCCTAACAGCCTTTCCCAAGTTGTGTTTTGTATGTTTAATATTTTGTAAAAGTTAGATAATTCCTTATGAAAAATTACTTGTTAAAAACTCACATGCTCCATTTATTATAAGTTTATTGACTCCATCTGCTCATTATAAACCAGTCCCTGTGAAACTAATATGAATAATTGTCAATATTATTCTACTTATGTCAGCACCGAATACACAAAAATGAAATATATGATTGCTGCTTCACCGCTGTCACATTCACATGTGTGCCACATTCACAACCGTAAATGCCGGATTAACTATCTGCTATTTTTTTTTAGCCTTGTGCAGAATAAAAACAACCCATCTGGTGTTTCGTCTTCAAGGTTTGAGCAGAATACAAATCTGGTGAAATCCACAACCCTCCCTGTGGCTCATTTGGCCGTATTTTGTCACAAAGCCTACTTGCTGTTTCTAAAACAAATCTGTCCCACAGAGAAAAATGGATTGAGGGAACTCTGGTGAGAATATTACTCTCTGGGAGAATAAAACTGAGCAGTCAAAGGCTGTGGTTTTAAATAAAAGAAGCATCAGGTCTGATCATGTGTTTCTGGCAGAAAGACAGATAAGCCTAAAAAGGAAGCAGTCTTTCACAGCAGGGCTTAGTCATGCATCTTTAGTCACATCCACACCAATAGACACACACAGAGACAAACCTTGAACACACATGTTCTCAGACACCCATAAAGGCAGAATTATCCCCATATTTTTCTTTCCCCCTCAAGCCTTTTTTAATTTTTTCTATTTTTTTCCCCCATACACACATACAACTATATTAAAATGATGTCCTGGCATACTGCTCTCCTCTCCATCTTGCTGATGGTTTCATTTGTATCTCTGTTTCTGTGATTTATTGGGCCAACAGGCTGCTATTAGTTAGCTTAAAAAATGGCAGTGCACTGAGCAATACAAGCTTTCATTGAAGCAGACGTGTTCCTCCACCTCCTCACTTCCTGTGGCCTGAAAGATGCAAATGCATTCAGCAACACACACTTGCAGTACGGACAGACAGATGTTCCTGACAGTGATCTTTTTTTCTTTTTCCCCTCACAGATTCTTCTCTCTTTAAACCTCAGGGGAAAACAAATCATTTACAGAGAATATAAATCAGGTGTTATAAGTCAGCGTGCGTTTTTCTGCAAATCATTAAATCACAGGAAGTGGAGCAAAAATCCCTGCTCAACTCTGATAAGTCACAATTCCACAAAGTAATTGGTGTACTTTCATTCAGTACATACTAAAGAAGCTATTCTGGACTTAAAACCCAAAGACATTTTTTTTTTTTTAGTTTAGGCAGCATCTTGTTTTTAACGTAAAAATTCATAAAGAACCTGGACCCTCCTCAGCAGTCCACATATCAATACCTGTATAGATATTTTTTTCAGGACAGTCTCAGGTGTCTGACTAGGAGGAGGAAATGGTGTAAACTGAATAGATATATAGCATTATAACCCCCCTTCCCCCCCATAATAATGATAATAAAATAATATATAAATAAATAAACTAAACTGAATTCTACTTTGTAGCAATCATACACAGATAATAAGTGACCAAGCTTTTTCTCTACTGTGTGTCATTCTTCCAAGTCTTTCCTTTTAAGAAAAAAAAAAAAGATTGACATTGAATCAAATGCACAACTACAACCATTTACATAATTAAAATTTTCCTCCAGACATTTTTTGCAATTTTAGAGTTATTAATGCCAGTATTTACCAACCATCCTTACTAAACTAACTCCAACTCAGGTATTTTTTGGCACCACTATGTGTCAAAAAATATGTTTTAGTTTTATTGCAGCAATAGATCAGTATTATTGTTCTTTTTCGAGAAACCTAACTTTCTTGTTACTTGTTGATTTTTGACTCTACGTGATTGGACGGTTCCTTCAATTTGATCTGATTGATCAAATGTTTGACAGGAAGTGGCTTCATCATTATTTCTGAGTCAAAGTAGATGTCTATATCACACATACCATACTATACCATATTTATTTATAAAGCACTTTAAAAACGACATGCAGCTGACCAAAGTGATGTACAGAAACAGCAAGTGAACCAAAACAGCTTAAGAAAATAAAATAACAATAAAATGGTAAAATAAGATAGAAGTGATAGCGATCTTTTCATATCATGTAAATATGATAAATAATGATGTTATTGTGAATCACTCTACACAGAATCGAAGAAAATGTTTCACTGTTGGATTGTAAACCACTTGGTGGTCTAACCGTAGATCACATTAGCGTAAGCGATATTGTAAGCGAGCTGTCCTCGCAGCAGTGTCAAGCCGATACAGAGATAGAATCCTGAAGTCATTAGTTTTTATTTTGGCATTAATGTTTAGGGGAAGGGTTGGGTTGTGTGTGTGTGTGTGTGTGTGTGTGTGTGTGTGTGTGTGTGTGTGTGTGCTTTTAAGTGTGAAACTGTTTTGATTTTTATGTGAAGCATTTTGATATGCTTTTGTGTAAAAAGTGCTATCCAAATAAAGTTTGATTTGATTGAATAGTTTTTACCAAAGCGTTCGCACACTTCTAGAAAGAAAGAGACAACTGCCATTTTTTTTAATGTAGAAGTTTTAACAAAATTCTCAAAAGAAATTAGTTGCATCTTAAATATGCAGGTTTAACCTCTAAGATGGCACCTTGATATACGGATGTGCTTTTTTTGTTTACAGAAGTTAAATAAAGTACATTTTTCCTACATTTGCACATTGGAAGTCCCTTTGTGTTTAACAGCACAATGTCCATGAAAAGGAATGAATGTGCAAATATTATAAACACGCACAACTTTCTTGCAGATACCAAATTTACAGGTACATCATTATTATTACAGTTTTGCAGCGTTGTCATATTTTCATGGGTTTGGATTCTTTGCCCCATATTCAGCAAGAGAAGCATGAATGTAGTTTCTTATTTCTCTGATTTTTGGCTCTGAATTGGAGAAGGTGTAGCTGTTGTGTTCGTAATAGAAAGTATTTTGTCTGCGACTGCAACTCTATTGGCACACATTTGTAAATATGCCTACCAACCACAAATTCCACGGTTACAGGTGCTCAGCCGTTTTGTACCAATAACACCTTCATAGAGGCAGACTGTAGAAGTAATTGAGACACCTGGGTCTCGTATCTCTTCCTCTACAACACCCCACCTGTCCACAGTCACTGGAGTTTTCTGTCCCACACCTTTTTGCTTCTTTTTCCCAAATACCACATGCATCGCTACACTGTTCGCTTGTCTGCTGATGTAATGTAAATTGTCTCTTATCTTGCTCCACATTGGAATTTAGGCTGTGAAATAGTACATTTTTTAACAAGACCTCTTCCATTCGGCCCCAAAATACAATCGCTTCAACGATTTTTTCTTAACAATCATAACATTTACTTTTATAATTTCCACAAGATATTATTCTGCTTCCCAAACAGAACCTGTGAGGTTTTCTGGCAAATGATGTTTTTTCCCATAAGCCTGGCTGGAGAACATCCTGTTCCCATGAACCAACTCATAACTTCATTTCAGGCCTGCCTGTGCATTATACATTATATTAAATGGCTTTGTCTTTTCCATGTGCGTTTGTTTGGAATGTCTTTCTATTTTGTTTATCTGCCTGCTTTGAAAACTTTGTCTTTGCCTCCCTGCTCATCATGCCAAAGCAACAGTTTGCTCTGCTAATCCGTCTGCCCTCTTTGTACTTAAACAGTGTAAAGCCAACAAGCTGAAATGATCATTCAGAGTTAATCTGGTAGGAAAGGCTCCATAAAATAAAACTTCAACGGGTGAAAAATAAATAAATAAATAAAACCCTAAATCTTCAAAAAATGATCCGCTGGTGAACATGTAAGGTGTTCTGTAATGTTTTACTCTTCATCAAGCACCATTAAAGAGATAGTAGATCATTTCTAAATGCCTTTCAGTATCCAAGGTAAACTCACCAAAACGAAAAAGAAACAGATCACATAAAAAATTAAAAATGTGAAAAACAAAAAACAAATTTGGAGAAAACCTGTAAATCAAGAAAAAGTATAAAAGATGAAAAGAGTTCAAAGACGGTATTTGATATCCACAATATTCATTTAAGCTACAATATAAGCTGTTAAATCGGAGAAGTGTTGCCTGGAAAGCATTGAGTTACTCTCTTGAAATTATATATATATATATATATATATATATATATATATATATATATATATATATATATATATATATATATATATATATATATATATATATATATATATATATATATGGATGTGTGGAGAGGGCTGAAGAACATCTCCGGATTTGGGCAGAGTGCCAGGGGAACAGCCGAGGGTGACCAACGCTGGGCAGATGAGTTGAACTGTTACTTTAACAGGTTCAATTCTCCCTCCATCCCTTCTGCCATCCTGCCTGCTCCCCCCTCTTCACATGTCTCCAGTCCAGGGGACACCTTCCCCCTCCCTGGACCACTACCAGCTTCACCTGACCGCTCCTGCCCCACATCCACACAGACTGTCTCCAGTCCCCCTCCACCCCTCTCCCTCTGCAGTCCACCCCAGTCCCCCCCTCACTTCCCCCTCTCCCTCACGTCAGACCAGGTGAGGAGAGAGCTGAGGCGACTGAAGCAGAGGAAATCTCCAGGACCACATGGTATCACTCCCAGGCTGCTGAGGACCTGTGCGGACGAGCTAAGTGAGGTTCTCTGCCACATCTACAACCTGAGCCTGAGCCTGGAGAAGGTCCCGGTCCTGTGGAAGACCTCCTGTGTGGTCCCGGTTCCTAAAACAGCGCACGCTGAGGAACCAGCCCACTACAGACCTGTCGCCCTGACCTCCCACCTCATGAAGACCATGGAGAGGCTTCTCCTAGAGCACCTCCGCTCCGTGGTGAGCTCCACACTGGACCCGCTGCAGTTTGCCTACAGGCCTAACATCGGGGTAGAAGACGCCGTCATCTACCTGCTGCAGCGGGCGCTCACCCACCTGGAGACCACCGGCTGCGCTGTGAGGGTCATGTTCTTCGACTTCTCCAGCGCCTTCAACACCATCAGGCCGGCGTTGCTTCGAGGGAAGCTGGAGGACGCGGGAGTAGACGGACATCTCGCTGCCTGGACCATCGACTACCTCACTGACCGTCCACAGTACATGCGGCTGCGTGGCTGTGAGTCAGAGGTGGTAGTCTGCAGCACGGGGGCACCTCAGGGCACAGTCCTCTCGCCTTTCCTCTTCATCTACACCTCGGACTTCACCTACAACACGGACAGCTGCCATCTACAGAAGTTCTCTGACAACTCCGCCATTGTGGGACGGGTGTCGGAGGGAAACGAACTTGAGTACCGGTCGGTCATCATGGACTTTGGTCTCACAACACTGATGCCCTGTACAAGAAGGGTCAGAGTCGCCTCCACCTTCTGAGGAGACTGAGGTCCTTCGGAGTCTGCAGACCTCTGCTCAGGACATTTTATGACTCTGTAGTAGCCTCTGCTATCCACTACGCCGAAGTCTGCTGGGCCCCGGGCAGCACAGAGCGGGACAGGAAGAGACTTAACAAGCTGGTCAGAAGGGGCCAGCTCTGTCCTGGGCTGCCCACTGGACTCTGTAGAGGAGGTGGGTGAGAGAAGGGTGTTGGCCAAACTCACATCCATCATGGACAACAGCTCTCACCCACTGCACCAGACTGTAGAGGAGCTGAGCAGCTCCTTCAGTGGGCGACTTAGACACCCTCAGTGCAGGAAGGAGCGCTACCGCAGGTCCTTCATACCCACAGCTGTTAAGACTGTACAACTCCACTGTGTAAATAGTGCAGATGCAGATGTATAGATCTTGTATGTATAGACAGATGTATATATCTTATATATAAATATATATATTATATTTTATATATATATTGTATATCACATCTTTAATGTGCATTGTATATAGTATTTTGCTCGTTTTGCTTGTTCTTTAGATTTTTTTTTAGTGGATTTTAGTTATATTTTTATTTTATTATTATCATTTACTACCTATTTGCACTATCTACTTTGTTTGCACCTTTCATTACTATTTGCACCCTCCTTGTTGTTTCTGAGAGCCTATGTAACAGTGAATTTCTCCACTGTGAGATAAATAAATTCTTATCTTATCTTATATATATATATATATATATATATATATATATATATATATATATATATATATATATATATATTGTAACGTCTAAAAATACATGACATTTAGTTTCCACCTATGTCAGAACAATGTTGTTCTGTAGAATTGTTCCATTCAAAGTTGGCAATAGATCATAAATTAAAACTGTATATTTTTATGATCAGTTATGACAGAAAGACAGAGCGCTATGAGCGAGGCACAACAGGTCAGAATGAATTTTATGTTTTTTTATAAATACCTTTATCAAATCAAATCAAATCAAATCAAACTTTATTTCTTGAGCACTTTTCATGCCTCAGGCAACACAAAGTGCTTTACAGGTTAAAATCAAGTCATAAGGATTAAAACAAACAGTGGATAAAAAGGCATTTAAAAATAATAGACACAAGCTCTTTCCACACACTCACACACACACACAAGGACATAGAGCAAAGAACCCACCCACATTCCCCGAAAAACATCATTCTCTGAATACTGTCTCTTTAACTGAATTCTGGTTAATAAAACTAAAAACATTAAGTAAGTGATAAAAATTCTGACTTGCTGCTGATGTGAGGAGACAATACCTCAGGATCCAGCCACACCAGGAGCCAGTCCCCCGCATGCTCATAGGGGCCGCTGCCACAGCAACCGCACAACTCCCAGGCAGCAAAGGGGCCACCCCGCAGCCGTGAAGCTGCAGTGGTGGACCCCGCGTCACCCAAACAGCAGCGGTCATCATGACAACAGGCAGGGCCCCCAGCGTGCTGGATCCCCATAAGGAAAACACTGGAGTTAAAACCAGAAGATGAATAACCTTAAGAAGCAGTAAGAAATAAGAGCAACAATAAAAGAAAATAAACATATATACATAGAAGGACTTCACAATAATGTATTAAAAATAAGAAATCTAATAAAACATTTTAAAAATAAATAAATTAATAAATGAAGAAAATTAAGATAAGTAAATAAAGTAAAGTAAAATTCAGTTAAATGCTAAATTAAAAAGGTGTGTCTTGAGCCTCTTCTTAAAAACATCAACAGTCTCCGCGGCCCTGAGGTCCTCTGGCAGGCTGTTCCACAGTCGAGGACCATAACAATGGAAAGAGGTCTCATCGTATGTCTTAGTTCTGACTTTAGGAACCACTAAAAGGCCGGTACCAGAGGACCTCAGGGTCCGCGAAGGCTCATAATCAAAAAGAAGGTCGGATAAATAAGAAGGCCCAAGACCATTAAGGCATTTATAAACAAGTAAAAGAATCTTAAAATCAATCCTGAAGCGCACAGGAAGCCAATGCAGCGATTTTAAAACTTATAAATGTTTGCCTTCTACTTCAACATTTAAACTGTCTTTTTATTTTGTTTCTAAGTAAATTAAATTAGTAGAATTAGCCTCAGTTATTTATTATCTTTTTAGTTTGCACAAATCATACTTTATATAAGATGGTTAAATGCTAATTTAAGTACCAGAAAAGTAAAGCCGGAGCTGTGTCTGAACAGCACAGCAGCAGCTTTGATTCTGTGTGTGTGTGTGTGTGTGCATGTTTGTAAGGTTAAAATGCAGAAGGCTTCTCCAGATGAGGTCTTGAAAGTTCATACACAATGTCAGCACACAGGATGCATGAGTGATTCTGCAAGTGTGTGTGTGAGCAAGAGAGAGAGATAAAACGAGGAAGCTGGAAGGAGGAAAACAAGTGTGTGTGTTGCTATGTTAGCATGCCCTTGGTGCCCTCTCCCCAATCAATCTCAGTAGGAAGTGATGGGTTAGCCCCGCCTCTCTGCCAGGGCTAAACGAATTAATATTAATCAAGCATTGATTAAGGCCTCAACACTGACCAGTCATTATTCACATCACTATCCTTTCTTCTTTTACACCTTCGCTGTCTATTCCTTGATTCTGTCCTTCCATACTCAAGATCGTCATTCCGAAGGTCCATTTGTACTTTTGTCCATCTTTCTCATCTTCTTCTCTGCTCTCCCTTCATTCTTCAGAATAAACGTTCAAATTTCTTGGATCCTCAGTTTAGGTTCCTTGTTAAACGATAACAGAAACATTTGCTCCTTATATTCCTTCCTCATGTCATCCTTCCTTGTTCTCCCTGAACTCTCCCACTCTTTCCTGTCATTCTCTTTCCATTGCTCATGAACTCGGTGTATTCAACCATCTCAGGGATGGTTATTAATCTATCCATTCTTTACAATCCCTGAGAGATTTGATGGAGAAGCCCAGCATAAAAAATAAAAAAAATCAAAGAGGTTAATAAAATGGGAAAAGAGTGAGAGAAGGGAATTAAGAAATACTGAAGCACAAAGAAATGAAGAAAGAGATGGAGAGAAGGTTGTGGGAAGCTCAATAAAACACAATAGACCATTGTCCTGACATAACATTATTCATCTGGGCAGAGAAAGGGTAGAACAGAGAGTTTAGGGGGACGAGGGACGTAGACAAGAGAAGACAAAAGAAATATAGAAATAGAGGACAATAAGGCTAAAAGTGCCCTGAGTGAAGGAAAAGGCCGGCTGCCATCAGAAACAGGAGAGAAAATAAATATTTCCCTTTGTCCACCTGCTGCTTTTGCCGAAAATTCATGTTCAATGTGGTGGAAATTTCATGTAACACCTCACTTACAATAACGTCATGTAATACTTTTACTGCTCATATTAAAGGTCTCAATCTTTACTCATTCCTGAGGTCAGTAGGTCAGTTAGTGCTGAGCATCTCCTCAGCAGGACAACTTGTCTGCATATGTGATCCATCTTCCTGATGTAAAGCATCCCATGTGCACTTTGGGTAACAAAAACACACTCGTAAAACACAATGAAATGTTTTTCAAGGAGAGTAAATTGGTGTTCAAAGAAAAGAGATTTACTTTTAACATTGGGTACGGTTTCAGAGTGTTTTCTAATTCAAAATTAAATAACTCAGAATGAACAGTTTTCTTTTACGTATCTACATGGAAATAATGATTCTGAATGGAAGTTTACATGGAAACATGTCCTTACTTAATTCCACCGGTGGGTTGGGAAGGGTTCTGATTGGACAGGTGGCAGATGTGACTTGTTGATATTTAACGGAAATAGTAAGCTAAAAAAAAACAAAACAAATATATTATATATATATATATATATATATATATATATATATATATATATATATATATATATATATATATATATATATATATATATGAAATAAAAATTATAATTTCAAAAGAAAAAAAAAAACAAGGTTCGCTTCCTGCTTTTCATTGTTTTAGTCATAACATAGGAAACTACATAATAAGCGGTTTCACTATTTTGATTATAGTTTTGACACACTAGCTTGACACGAGCATACTACTACACTTGTTTTCAATAGCTGAAAAGGAGAAAGAAGATGGACGACTGAACATGAGAGCCCAAACGTGTGTGTCATCAGGACAGGACAATGTAAGGAGCATGTGCAGTCCGCTCAAAATTAACTTAGGGTGAAATTAAGGTTTACATGACAGAGGAAATATACAGTTTAGGTTTAAAATGCGAAAAAACCCAACAATCTGTGCAGATTAAAACAATTCGACAGGGCTAAACATCTTTTTGTCTTGACTCAGCTTTGGTTTAGCCTGAGAATCAGTGTTAGACCAGTTCTGTAGAGTATCAAACAATAAAGACATTATGAGAACAAAAGTAAACATCAAGGTGCAAGAATGAACTGTTCACCGCTGTTTGCTTATGCAGATCACATTTTCATACCATTTCATACCAGAATGGTCATTATCAGGGACAAAAGCAATACTTACACACAAATACAGCAACATGATTTTGACCTTTGGGAAAGCTGATGTCCCGGTACATGAACAATTTAACACAATTCAGTGTGAAGAAATGGATCAGAAACAAGTTTTTTCTCTGCGCTCTGAGTCTATGGAAAAATGATTTTCCTTCTCACAGAAAGAAAAACCAAGTAAAAAGGAGGAAAGGCACAGACACTAGCAAGTCATGGTCATTCAGATGTACAAAACGGTTGGAGAAATGAAAAGAAATCCTCCTGATACAAATCAGATCAGTTTCACCTTTTTGTTGACTTTTGTTTTCTTAACTGCAAACATTATGAATCACAAGTAAATGTTCCACAGCTAAATGAGATGTTTTAGGAATGACTGTCTGCAAGCATGAGCCCTGCAGCCCTTCTCAGAGTTCACACACACACACACACACACACACACGTTCACCATTCAGTTTATTTCTAATTAGATAAATATGAGAGATGCTGCAAATGGCTCCAGATCAGAAGGGAACCTGAGCCAGCAGTTTACCAACACTCCATGCATCTCATAACCTGAATATCACATCTTTTGACTGCATTAATGTGTTATGACCTAAACGAGGCTCTCCACATACCAACGAGTCCCTCCATTAAACAGTTAAACACATTTTAAGTCCGAATGATTTTATACCTTTAAGGTTTGCCTCCTCTATGGCTTAATTAGTAAAGAGCTGCAGTAATAGAGCTATAAAGTAACTTTATGACTTATTCAATAGGTAAACAAAATCAAATATATGACAGAGAAAAACTGATGGATGATAATGAATAAACAAGAGGAGAAGGAAGTGCGGGGCAAACAGAATCAGTTCTACTGGCTGAACTTTGGAAAGTAGTTTAGTAGTGTGGAGACAGGTTTTATCCCAGGACCACAGCAATTACTGGCCAATAATTTTACTGTCATTGTTGGGTCTGTGTCTTACAGTTTTTTTAAGAGAATAAATCTGGAGAGGTAGACTGAAAAACAACCTGGATAAATACAAAAACGTCTCTTCTATGTACACAAAGTCCATGTTTGGACAAGTTATCTTGTCAAATGGCTTATATCTGAAAACGGGGAGTTTAATGATCGACTTTGTAGTTGTACCATGAGTCTCTGGGGTGAAGAGAGGGTGGAGCGGTTATCTGATCACCACCTGGCAGTGAGTTGGCTCAGACGGAAGGGGAGGACATTCCAGTTCTGTGAAAACTGGAGCCTATCCCAGCAATTAGCAGGCGAGAGGCAACCTTGGGGGTTGCCAGTCCATCACACAACAACACAAACACACAAACCTTTACATTACCATTTACCATGTTTCCAGAATATTAAACCAAGTCTTTTTTTTTTTAAAGTGGACCCTTAAACTAGTATGCAGACCTCCCCATGAAGATCCCAATAGCCTCAAAGGATGCTCAGTGAGCTCAATAGAAGAAACATCATTTAATCGTTATGAGGTTTGTTTTTTTTAAATTCGGAAATAATTAGGAACTAAATAATTGTGAACTAACAGTATTCTCCTAGAAGTTTACATGGAAATAATACGGAATTAAGGTTTACATGGAAACACGTCCTTACTTGATTCTGATTTAGATCAGCAGCTTGGGAAGGGTTCTTTTTTTCTTTTTTTTGTCTGGTCCAGCATTTAAGCAAGCAGAATGATTGTCTGGATCCTGTGTTCTGCTGAGCAAATTTACTTTGCCAAGGGGAGCATTACTGGTATGATGATCCCCTTGATTTTCTAGATTTTTATTTTATTTCTTCATTTATTTTGTGTAAATTTTTGAGTTTCTACTGCTGGACCAGACCAGAGAAGATAGGAACAACAAAAAGATAAATGGGAAGAGAAAGAAAACACTTAGTAGAGCTAGAGAAAAAGAGAGAGATAGAAAGAGAAAGAGGGAAAAAACAGACAGCTGCATAAACATATGCATAAACACCCATACGCATTTGCCTATATATATTGGGAAGCTTGGGAAGGGTTCTGATTGGACAGGGGGCTGGCGTGATATACTTACGTCTACTGGAAATAAAGTTCACTTTCTGCTTTCTGTCTTTTAATAACATGGATAAATTGCATAATAAGTATCAGACTACTTCAAACTACTGAACATGGGAGACAAAACAACGTGTGGAATACATGTGTCAATAGGACAGGACAAATGTAAATGTAAAAAATTGGCTTTTTCATCTGGAATTGAGTGTTTACATGGTAATGTTTCACCAGTTTAAAGTGAATTTAACTTTTATCCTGAATCCTGAATTTTATTCTGAATTTAAAAAACTCATGTAAACATTACTGATACTACATTAGATGTGTAAAATAGCCTAAATATGTTTGGCTTAGTTAAGATTACAGTTTTCTTCCATTTTCCCACAATTGCAAACTTGAAAATGCCTCACTATGGATTTTTCTTTTGCATTTAGTATTTTATAATTACAGAAAAGTAAAGCTGGAGCTGTGTCTGAACAGCACAGCAGCAGCTTTGATTCTGTGTGTGTGTGTGTGTGCATGTTTGTAAGGTTAAAATGCAGAAGGCTTCTCCAGATGAGGTCTTGAAAGTTTAAAGCAGTATTCCTCTCCAAAGTTGGAATTGTAATAGTGTGTGGAGGTGTGGACCCAAATGCAGGGACGGAGGCAGACTCCTCAGTAGGTTCCAGGAATCCAGTTAATTGGGGTTAAAGTAAGGCAGATGACTAAACTTGGACACATGAAGCAAACGCAGGAGACTAGGATAAACTAACACATGAAGCTAACAAAATGAAGCAGCGGGTGGGAACAGAAACCAAGGGCTTGGAATATTGGGAAACAGAACAAGACACAGGTGAAATGGATGAAATAATTGAGTCCAGGTGTACCTAATGAATGGTAGGCAAAGCAAGAAACAAGACAAAAACTACTAAATAAAAAAACAGGAACCTAGAACTAAAAAGACACTAACCATGACATTAATGGCATCAAGTAGAAAAGCCACAAACCCTTAAGATTCTAGGAATTTAGTCAAACCAAGCAAATGCTCTAAAAAGCAGTGCAGGGGGTGATCTTCTACGCTTTGTTTAGCGGAGAGTCTGAATTTTATTTTAAAATTTCTAAATTAATACTGTGTACTGTTTTGTTTTTCTGTTTAAAAATGACATATTAGTAAATTGACACTGACGTTTTTCTTGTATGTCAAATGAGATCTTGGGTTTTGATAGATTGTTCTCCAAAACAGGCAGCCGGCCATATACATATAATGTCCTCATAATAGACTCTAATGCACTAAAGGAAACAGTAAATATGTTCCTTTAGTGCATTAGAACAGAAGATCATTGGACCAATGTCATGTATGTGAACATATGATAGATCATGATAGTCATTCTGGTGTTTCATTGCTAAATATATCATAGAGTAAATTATAAAAAGAGTTAGAAAAGAAAAAAAAACAATTGCATTGAAGTACTATTTTATAAAAAATTAAATAGAAACTTTCTGTGGTGTTCAAGCAGCTCACAACATTGGTGAGAGTAAGATTTCCTGGTACATCAGAGCTTTGCTAACAGTGTAGCCAACTTAGCTGCTTTGGCGGTTTGTTTAGCACAGGGGTGTCCAAAGTCGGTCCTCGAGGGCCGCTGTCCTGCAGGTTTCCCATGTATTCCTGTTCCAACACATCTAGCTTCCACTAAATGGATCAAACAGCCAATGACGTGCACAACTGATTAAGCTCTACTACTAATTAATTTGAATCAGGTGTGTCTGAGCAGGGATACATAGAAAACCTGCAGGATTCTGGCCCTCGAGGACCGGAGCTGGACACCTCTGGTAGCATGTTTTAAAACCCCTCCAGTGACTATTTCAAGGACAAGTGTCTTGCGACAAAAAAACAACTGTTTCTGGTGTGTGTGGAGACTGATGTAAAAGCACAAATAGTTTCCTCCTCTTAATGAGCACAAACACAGTCGATCATCTCTGCACCTGACCGAAAACGAAACATGCAAACTTGCCACTGGCTGATCCTGCTCTAACTTCCAATCAGATATTAATGCTGATCAATTCAGAGTCTAGACTGAAACATTTTGAAAGTTTAAAGTACGGTAACATGATGCAGACGCTTTAAGTCCAGAAGTGTGCAATCCTATGAAACAGGGATTCGGCTGTGTGTGTGTGTGTGTGTGTGTGTGTGTGTGTGTGTGTGTGTGTGTGTGTGTGTGTGTGTGTGTGTGTGTGTGGGTATATATCTGAATTTGGAAGAACAAAGCGGGGGTGGGAGAGGGGGACAGACATACAGAGAAAGGGCTGCTACCTGAAACAAACTGAGTCCAAACTTTAAAGAGACAGGATAAGCCCCCCCACACAAGCCAACATACTGGACCACTCCTGGGGGAATCATCCTGGCTCTGAATGTAAATAAGGCTTACAGTATCAGAGCACAGAGAAAACCTGAAGGGAGGAGGAGAGGAGAAAAAAAATGAGTTTAGAAAAAAACGTCAAGCGCAGTGAAGAAAAGTAATTTTCACCAAGAATGCTCATGTAGGGATGGGACACACACGTACACAGAAAATACAGGGCTGACGCTGGGATGTCATTTGTATCAGCTATTTGCAGGACCACTGGGGATATACAAGTTCAAACTTGCATACACACAACAACGGGACACACAGGCATATACTTTAAAGTAAGCACACACACTGTATACACCTGCAGCATGAATTCACAAATACACCTACAACACACACACTGCAATATGTTGCCAGCTCCCCAGGAGAAATTTGCATGATCCAAATTTCATGCTTCCAGGTAGTCATGGATACAAGCACACCTTATCATGCAAAGAAAATTATATGGAAGAAGACGTGAAAGTTTTTGAAAAGAAAAAGAAGCGGGAGGAGATATGGTGTGATGAAATGAAAATAAATAAGATGCAAATCACCAGTTTGACCTCAAAGTTTAATGTTTAATTGGATACTTTGTCAACAATTTGTTTCTGTTACCTTTTATTGCAGATGCAGAGATTTAGGGGTTCCAATCTGATTTAGATATCTGAAAACTGGATATTGGTCAAAACTGATATTTTCTGACACCTAATCATTTTATGTAAATATCATTATGATTAATACCGTTATTGCTATTATTTTTATTTTGTAATTTTTCATCTTCTTGAGTAAGCTGAAGGCAATTTCTCTCATTGCTTTATAATATTAAAGCACAAACATTTAGCAGTAACAGTGAATGTGTAGAAAGTAAATTTACTTTGCATGGAACAAGTGATTAAATATTACTTCTGTGAGTAGTGGACTGAAAAGTCCTTCTAACAAAAGCTCAAAGTAAGTGAAATAGAAAAGCTCTTAAAAGAGTCATCACCTGGAAATTGGACTTTTTCAAGTTAAAACGTGTATTGGCATTAACCGGATGTGTTAACATCCCTAGAAGCCTTTCTTTTGAAGATGGTCGAGTTTTTCCAGCTGGGCGCTTTGTTTGTAGCAAAGCTGTCCACAAGGCTGAAGTCTCACAAAAGTGTTTTTTTTTTTCTTTATTTGCCCCTGGGATTTCGTCATCCTGGGGAGCTAAATGCATAAACCCATCCCTGTTCTAGGTCTAAACCATAGACCGTATATGAAAGATGGACAGAGCCTCCGGCGATTTAAAGTGAAGCCTATGCAGAAGTGTATAAAACTGCAGTTTTTCACTCTTCCACTAGGGGCTGGCTGCAAAACAGAGCAAATCCCCATAGACTCCGATGTTAAAAAGACCAACTTCACAGCAGAAATAAACATGTTCATGGCCTGGTTGAAAAATCCATTTTTGGTTTAATAGGTCAGGTTTACCTTCATGACAACTGTGGGGGAGTGAATTTTTTTTTCTAACTCGCCCATGTAAAAGTAATTTAATCTCAAAATTCAGCATATTTAGGGGTGTGTCCTTTCGATTGACAGGTACCGATCTCCCACTTCAAGTAAGAAGTACGTAGAACAACCGTGGTTTTTAGCCAGTTAAAAAGGTGACTTAGCTTTAGTCCGCTTACCTCCATTAGCTGGTTAGCTCCTGTTATATTTGCGTTAAAATATAAGCTCTTAGCTACAGGCAGTTCGGAGTTTGCTCGATGTCAATCATACACTATGATGTTCACAGCGCCCCTCTCTCAGCTCCACCTCTTTGCCCATATTTGTATTTTCTGGGCGAGACAACACGCATGCCTCTGCCACGATGGTGATGGTAGGAACCGCCCACCGAGCTTAAATTTAGCTCTTCAGAAACCATGGGTATATATTTATATATATGTATACATATATATATATATATATATATATATATATATATATATATATATATATGTATACATATATATATATATATATATATATATATATACATACATATATATATATATATATATATATATATATATATATATATATATATATATATATATATATATACATACATATATATATATATATATATATATATATATATATATATATATATATATATATATATATATATATATATATGTATATAAAAGGTGACATCTTACTGCCTCTTCCTTTTCTAATAGCTTCAGATTTTGTAACTGAACCAGAACGCAAACTTTTTATTTCTGACATTTTCACGTAATGCATGTAAAATGATAGCTGTGCATTTGGGGATAAATTTTAATGGTAACACAGGGCAGTAATTAGCCTCCTGCAGACTAAAGCTGGTGAATTGTCTGTGTTCCAGAGGCTGTAGTCACTATTTACTTTATTGCTTCCATAAAGTCCAGTGGTGGAGGTTCCTGCATGTTCCTACTGAGGTGTGGACCCCCACCTGCTCTTATTTGGGTGGTTGCTTTGGCAACAGTCTCTGTGGATATGGGTGTCTCTGACTTCTGACGTGTATGGATCTGACGTATGTGTTTTGTCATATTCGCATCGAGTCAGATATTTATTATTTTTATTTTTATGCATTTTTGTCAACATGAAGTTTGTGGGGGGTGCAAAACGTATAGCAGTGTGTGAAATAAAATTAGTGTGTTTTTAATATGCCATGTTTGAACCTGTTTTATTTAATATTCTTTTTTAAAAAGTATTGAAAAACTTTGTGTTGCCTTTGGCGTGAAAGAGCTTTATATAGTTTTCTTTTCTTGTGTCACTAGTTGTTGCACTTAACAGTTAGCAAATCTGTCATTTCCAAGCTTTGTTCCCGCAATGTTACCTCTCTATAGTCAGCTGGGAAAAAGTGTTTCAAACGGCAATAAACATTCATGGCTTAAGAATATATATGTGTTATAAAAAATAGTAATAATTAAAAAACAATTACAATGCCTTATTTTGATGTCATTTCAAACTTATCAAAGAAAAAATAAGGACAGAAGCAACACAGCAAGAAATGAAATGTCAACAGAAAATGTCTCAGGATGTAAATAATTTTTGTTCTTCAGGCTTAAAAAAATGTCGGCACACTTGAGTCTTTACACATTAGAGAAAACCCTGCTGTTTATTCTCACATCCCGTGGCTACATGTTGGTGGCATTTCCATGTAAATAAACATGGATTTAATCCCATTGGGCAATATTGAGGTCAGCAACAATGATTGAGGCTGTGTCCATACTTTCAACAGCAAGTCTATAACATAAATTTAACAAATAAGATTATAGCCTCCAGAGAAGCATGTGTATTTTGATTGGATCATTTCCTCTGTGTGCGATAGTGATTTGTCAAAAAGTTGAATTTTACAACATGCTCTCAGAGCTTTTTAACTCCTGTCTGCCACATTGTGTTTACCAACTGTGGATACAAGAGGAACGCTGAACCAAGTTCTGCTTCAGAAACTTCACTCAAATGGAGCAAAACTATCGACATCCAGCGGTGCTGATGTCAAAATGTTGTTTTCCTCAAAGCATCAAATCCTACAAATAATTGCCACATCTATATTACAGTTTTTTTTCAGTGAAAGGAAAGCATGTAACTGACCCGGTTTCAATGCTGAGAGCCTAGCGTGTCACCTAAGTTGTGTGTGTGTTGTTGCTGATCAGAGTAAAATACAATAAATCTGAAACCTATACTATGTGGTTTCTTGTGGTATTTTTTAATGTTGAAGCACAAACTGGTATTGTTTTATCGGAAGGCTTGAAAAATTAACTTTGCTACGTGTTGACTGTTGATAATTATAAAGTTCAGCTGTATATGAACAGCACACAATGCTTTTCTGCATCACATCATCAAAGCACCATCATCAACACCTAATACGGCTTTAAAGACCTTTGGACTGAATTTGAAGCAGTTAAAAAGGAACTACTGTAAGTCTTCCTCCAAAGTTAAGCAGCTTTTGGCAAAGTTTGAGATTGCATTCCACTTTGAAACTCCTTCAGTTCCCCATTTCAGTGCAGTTTGGAATAGAAGATCAATCAAAGTGGCCCAATACACAGTGACTGAGCTCACTGAAGAGGGACTCCAAATCGTCTTATTGATGGTTAAAGCCAGAAGCCTTTAAGCTGTGTCTGACATGACATAGCTGGGGGAGACCCAGGAACACCAAATATATATATTTTTGATTGGATGGCAAGATAGTGCATTGCCACAGTTGTGTATCCTGAGAAAATGAGTGAAAGGGAAAACAGGTGGCAGCGCCAGCCAAACTTCCTTGATTGATTTTTTTTCCATGCAACTTTTCCAGAAATAGCACACTACTTCACCAGTGGACAGGTGTTAGTAGCTCCACACCTTCCTAGAAGCTAAGCTTAGCCCTGGGCATAGGCGACTAAGGTGGTTACCTACAGCGCCAACTGCTGGAAGGGGTGCTGAACTGTTGTAAAAATAAAGATATAAAATAAAGATAAAGAAGAAAAATAAAGTTTTATTCCATTTAGCTCTTAAATAATAGCTCAACACAATATATTGTAGAAACTATAAGATTCCGTTGTGACGTCAACCTCCTTCCCTTTTCTGACCTGCTGTTGTCGTGGCAAGGTGAGGGAGTGGAGGGGAGTGGTGCATCCAAGTTCGTAATGACAATTCTTGTGAACCTTTTTGTTTGTTGTCAACAACAAGAACATTTTTTAAACAAAGTTTTTGATGAAAACACTCTCCAAGCTGTCAGGTGCTGCCTACAGAAAACAAAGGAAGAGGGAAGGGGAAAATGGGCCCAAAGCGGAGCCCTGTCTGAGTTCATTAACATCAAGGCAGCGCATGCTAACTTTGTACTTTGCTATAATCAGCGGGCTAATGCTAGCTGAGACGCCATTGTACTGTCACAGCAAAACTGTACAATTAAAGTAACACATTTTTATGCAGTAAAAACCATGTTTGATATAATGTCAAAATGACAAAATGTAAAGTTTTAATTTGATGAAATAACTTTCTAATGCAGTATTTATCCAACTGCTAATCTGTTTATTGTAACGGTAGGCTGTAGCTATTCGATCATACTGCTTAAAGTGATATTTTTAATTTGTGTTTGTACAAATGTGCTTAGAAAATGTTTGCAGCCACAACAGACTAAGTGTTGTGTCCAGATGGAAGTGAAGAATTAAGTTAACATAGTATAATGACTGCAGTACTTTTACTTTTTATGTTTACATGTAACAATTATTAAATAATATTCTGACCTGTTGCAAGCAGATTAAATAAAACCCCCTGAATGCACAGCAGAAGTATCAAAAGGATGATTGCATGCAGACTGTTTTACAGACAGACTGTACTATTACATTGTGTTAGGATTTGCACTTTTGCCATTTTTTTACCCAGACTTTTGTACTAAATTTAAAAATTGTTGTTTATTCTGTTTTATCATTATTGAAGCTGTCTAATGTTGATTGCACTGTTTTACCTTTACCTAGGATTTGAACTTGTGCCATTGCTGCCCTGGACTTTTGTGCTAAACTCAGAAGTGTTATTTATGTTGTTCAATTTATCCTTTCTGTTCCAGTTTATTTCATTCAGTGTTTAGGTGTGACTTCAATTTCTTTGTTAATGAAGAGAAGAATTTGTATGTTAGCTACAAAATGTTTGTGACTGAGCTATGTAGCTTCAGCTTTTGTATTTTCAGATTCCATAAAATATATTTTATGGCACATTTATTTATATTTTTATTTATTTCTTTTATTTTATTTATACCACCCCATTCAATATTGTCCTCTTTGTCCAGGGCACCTGCCAGCTCAGGGCCGGCCCTGCAGCGTTGATGACATTACATGTCTTGCTTTTCATGGAACCTGAAAATAGCAAAGACGATTAAATAAAAGGATGCTGTCTGAATATAGAATATAGAACAAAGTAACAATAATGAAATAAAAATAATAACAATAGTCTGTCACTTTAAGCGAGTGACACTGATATATACTTTGTTGCTAAATAATAAATATTTGATTATAAGGGGGAGAACAACAAGTACTCTTTGAATAAATAAATTTGAAGAAATAAATCCATGGAAGCAGGAAGAAGCCAAAGTCATTCCCACCCTTTATACCTCTGCTCGTAGTTAATTATACATTTACAACAGTTCTTTATAAAATAACAATATAAAATGAATAAATTAAACTTAAAAACTTTTTAATCAATTTGTGTTTGCAGTGTTTTTTACTGCTCCAAATCTTTGCTCAAGCATTTCAGGTTTTTTTCTCATCCTGACTTTTTATGAATTAAGTTCCCTTCTTCAACTTTACCCATCCTGCCTGTCCACAAACATTTAGATTTCCCAGAAGTTAGTCTTATTGCTTTGTTTATATTTGTACACTCTTGAACTTAACCAGATCAGTAAATGTAATGTGCTGAACTGTATCTTCTAATGACAAAAACTAAAAGTGCTAAATAAGTGCTAGTTTGCATGTCTTTATTCAGAAAAATGAACAGTTTCAGTGTTAAATGAACCGTAACTAATGCACAATAATTCATATCAGTCATCAGTGGATTTGATCCTGATTGGATTTCATCCTTTCAAAATTTTGGATTAAATGTCATTTTTCTATAATAACTGGGGTTTCCTTTAGAATTTGAGACACATGATGAAGGAAACACCCCTTCTATGTTCCCGGGTAGCTGACAAGTTAGCACAAAAGATTTTGGGACCTCCTCAAAGACATCCTGCACTGACAAATTCTGCCAAAGTAAATGCATTTAACCATAAATGTCAGAAGATGACATTTCAACCAAGACTCTGACCTGTTACATAACATCTAAACACAATTCATTCATAAAATATAAAATTAGAAACTAAGTTTCAAGTAGGGGCACGCAGTAACATATTATTTCCAGGTGAAGTGGTTAAATCTGCAGGTATCAATAAATAATGAAGACTGAATGGATAAGTAGCCATTCATGACTGAGTCTCTAAATAATCTGCAATGCATCCATTTATCAATATAAATGCAGAGGGTTACAAAATGTATTTCTGTTCATTCATGCACACAGACATTGTGTGTTCATTGATACATAAAGCCTGTGTAGATACACACAAACATGTGGTCATAAATCAAAGCAAACTCTGTCAAATTGCTAACGCTGGAACAGATGTTGTAGTGGGCTGATATAAATGACGGCGAAAGCAGGTGCGGTGCGCGCTCCCGATGTAGTGCAGTGGCGGGAGGCGGGGCTTAATGCGGAAGAGTCTCAATCCACTTGTTTTGTCCACAGGTTGATCTGACAGCCTACGGAGAGGGTCGGTCTGAAGTAAATAAAGCGATTTGTGACAATAACTCGATCAATCCCAGCCCTTCTGGGCTCAGAAATAAAAATAGATTAGCCTGAAATGCACATAATAGTTCCACTTTAAATAAACAGAGCACTGACTTTAAATTAACACTCAGATTCATGCTTATACGTTTTAAATAGAGCAACTGTTTCTGTAATTCATCATCTGAACTTTTCTCCCAATGTTTAAGGCACCTCGAGTTGCACATCAACCTACTTTTTTACTAATTTTCCAGGAAAATTACTCTTCAAAAAGATGATTTTAACAAGACCCCCTGTGCAGATAGCACTGACAGACTGAAGCTGATGCTAGGGAAATATGTTGTCTTTGTTAGAAAATATTTAAACCCTTTTCTAACCAAATGGATGGTATAACAACAGGCAGTCCGCGTTGTCGGCAAGGATCGGCTATAAGAAGGTAAACACAATCTGATCCAATGCAGATACCATGTTGTATAATCCAAAAATGAGATTATTACAGTAGTAGATATGAGCATATGTAAATATTTATAAGGAAAGTGAGAATGGGAAAGATATATGTGGCTTTCAAAGCACTTGGCAGCTCTGTGAGTAGAAAACCTTTCTTCTTCTTCTTTTCTTTTATTTTAAATTATGTTAAAACACACACACACACACACACACACAACATATAAAACCATAATTTCACAGCTCTTCCCTTCACTAACAAAGAGTAAAAAATATTTTTTAAAAATGACTAATTACATAAATATTTAGTACCACTGACAAAGCTAGATTCAAACAATATTTCTATAAGCCATTGACTGTAAAGAATCTTCATGTCTTTACAGGTCAAATGAGGTTGCCAGACTTCTACAAAGAAACTGTTCAAACTTCTGAGGGTAAATGTGATCTTTTCAAGTGGAATACAGCTGTTCATTTCTGAGACCCATCTTGCTACAGGGAGTTAGTCTGACTGCCATGTAATCGCTGTGCACTCCCTGCCAGTGCACAAAACTAATGCAAGTAACTCCTTTTGGGCTTTTTTGACTCGTGCATCAATCGTTGTGAAGTCTCCTAACAAAAAGATTAGAGGATCTGGTGGGACGTACTATCCTGAAAGTTGCAGCATAATGTCAGAAAGGTTTTGCCAGAAAGTTTTATGTGTGACGAGTTCAGCAATAAATCCCCTTCCATACTACAGCTCCAACACAAGCTGGACATTTTACATTTACATTTCTGCCATCACTATTATGAATCTATCTGTATGTGGAATTTGCAATGTCAGTTTTTTTTTTTTAAATTTCATTTACTTTTTAAATTTTTTTTTTTTATTTACTTGTGCTCCCATAGGTCTCAAATAGTTTCATGGAGTACAGCGTTCAGATTTGCGAGACTATAACACAGTACAGCTTCCATTCTGCCTTCACTGTAGCTCAGAAGTAGGAAGTTCAAACTGTTTTGATTTTGCTCAGCTGCAATCAACTCCTTCACATAAAATATCTGACACTCCTGTACTTTGTTGGACTGCCTTTAGTGTTGGAAACGCCAGCATTTGCTGTGGCATCAAACTTCTGCTCTGTCACATTTATTTCTGTGACAGGAAAGAAATCCTAAAAGCCACCAACAATACCTGTGGAGCACTTTTGATCTGATCAAATGTCAAATGAGTGGTTTAAACCTTGTTACCATTCGATCAGCAAGAGAATATAACCATGGAACTCATTTTGAGTGTTTCCGTGGTGGATGTTGTTTGTGCGCAAGTCTTGAAAAATAGCAGCAGGAAAAAAAAAACAAAAAACTACAGCAGATACGTTTTGGTTAGAAACCAAGAGTCAAAGATTATTTAGCATTTCTATAGTCAAAACTTTTGGGGGGACAAAAAAAACAAAACAAAACAAAAAAAAAAACCTTTTGAATTACAACACATTCAGTTTGTCCATCAGGTGACAACTCCATTACTTTATTTGTTTTTAAAATAAGATAATTTGATTGATTTCAGTTGGATGGAAGAAATATTCATCCATGTCAGCATCAGAAAAAGAGGCTTAGAAAACAGTCTGATCTTTGGATCTTTGGCTTAAAGTAAAATGACAATAAAGCTTCACTGATAAACCTGCAGGGTTTTAAGGACAGTTGTATGTGTTCAGTTTTCTACATTCAGTCAAAGGTTTGGACACTCTTTCCCAGTAAACCCAGTGGAAAGGTTTGTCTAAGTGTTTGACTGGTACTGTCTCATGGTGTTGGACAAAGTCCCTGGTCCCATTCCAGCCCTGATGCTGAGCGTAATTAGATGGGATGTTTGGGTTTTAGTTTATTGCTGTTTTAAAGAAACGATCACAAGCTAGCACATCCGTCTTTTCCAACCATTTCCAGTTGATTTGAACGCTGCTGCTGCTCCACCCATGACTTGTTAAATAGAGTTCGAGTTTGCTGAGTTTGTAAGCACTATCAAAAGGCTTTTAACTTTTTTTCTGTACGAAACAGACTTTCCTCTCTGCAGACTTGTTTGCGATACATTCCTTTGTCCAAGAAGCTTAAGTAACTGCAATGTCATTACTTCTTTCTTATTTTTTCAAAAGGATGGAAAAGTATTGACTGTTAGCCATTAATTGTTTGGCAGATCAACTACTCCTAACTGAAAAGCAATTTCACTCTTGCTCGACTCTATCCACTTGGAAAACACATTAATTCCTGACTGCTGTGGCTCAGGAGGAAGAGTATATCACTGGAAGAGGAAGGTGTTCACTATGATCCCTGGATTTAATATCATTGCTCTTACAACTGAACCCCAGATTTCTTGTCATGTGGCTTGTAAAATGATCTGCTCCAAAGTTCTTTGCATGTAGGATTTCAGCTGATTAACCTTTTTGATTTCAGTTTTTTCTGAAAGATTTAGTTTCTGTTTCTCTGGTCTGTTTAGATCGCTGATAGCGATCTCAGACAGGTTTGATGAGTTTCTCACGGTTGCTTAATTAAAGGGGAACAACTTAAGAAGGTTGTTTCACATTTTTAATGTGAAACAACAAGTCATGGGTGGAGCAGCAGCAGCGTTCAAATCAACTGGAATTTTTAAGCAAGCTGCATCCAGTTTCCATGCAGTACGGGTAAAAAGGAAGGATCTTTCTGCAAATGAAAAGCATGTAAAAGGAATTGAAGATTTGGACATTACAGAAAGACTGGAATACAATTACATTGTTAAAACATTTGTGTGGACTAAGTGAGCAAACGGGGTCGTTCAGGTAAAGCCGTTTCAGGCAAAGTAGGTAACGGATCTACCAATATGATGAGTCAGATTTGGTTTTGTTTATTCAGTCAAAAGGAAACATTGAAACGGCAATATGAGTGTCTGCCATATTTCTGAGTGGCAATGAGAGGATAGCTGAATGGGATAACTGAATTATAAGCTGAGATTTCAGCAAGATAATGAAACAAAAAGATAAACAATGTCCTCAAGGCCTTTTTGGCACATCGTGTCCCATTATGAAGACCTAAAGGACACTTTTGGTTGACATTTTCATCGCAATGTTTTTTTATAGGTGTGTGTGACAGCACTGTTGAACCTTCATGCACTTAAATCCATAAAATACACACTTTAGGATGTGAGGTACATACTCTCCGTTGCTTGTGGTGGAGCTTAAAACTCACTCTTACTGGACAATATTTCCCCGTCTGAAGCACTTTTTATTCACCCACTTCTCTCTTTCTATCAAACACACACACACACATACACACACTCTTGGCATGCATAGCAGCAGTCATTTTTCTTGTTAATGTAGCGTGTCGAATTTGCAGGGCGGTGGCGTGCAAATGAAAGGTTGCACGTCTCACTCGCTTGGCAATATGTATTTGATAAGCGCTGTAAATCAACTAGTGTAGCAGAGCAGAGCCTGCAGGGACAGACAAAACACATGTTAATGGAGAGAAGCTCCAGATTGTTGTGAAATACTGTATGAGCATAAAGAAATGAGTCGAAGACGGAGTAAAACAGAGGGCCAAAGACTTGGACAGTAAGAATGAGAATGGTTGTGGGTAAAGAGAAAAAAAATTGGGGTCATGTTGTAGTATATTATAGTGTAACTGTGTGAACAGTTTTAAAAGGTTTAAAACTGGTGACATGACTTTAAAAAGGCTGTGATTAATGGGAAGTACAAATGGATAGAAACAAAAAGAAAATGAGAGAGTTTGAGACGCAGGAGCTTAGACAAGAAGGATGATGAGCTACAAAGACTTTAGCAGTTAAGGCAAAAAAAACTGGGTTAAATTTGGTCCAAAAAAGAAAAACTGTTGTATGCTCATGTATCAGTTGTAAATGTACAACGGCCCTGTAAGACTATACATTGGTAAAGCTGTCATCAGAAAGCGCCGAGCAGAGTGAGATGCAGCCACCAGGTTGATGGATCAACATTTTAGGAGCTTTAGTCTCTGTATCCATCCCCAGCTCACTTTTCAGTTTCTGTTTTGTTCATGTCCAGTAAAGCAGCAACAGTCCAATCAGGCTTTGTATGGTGGATGAACCTGTGTTGTATGTAATAGTGACAATCACTGTGGAAGCACCAGTCCCAGAGGTTTTGTAAGTTCCTTGACTTTGCAGGGCTTCCTAGCTGTATTAACCTTTACACACCAGCCATAGTCTACCTGGTACACTTTGTTGATGGAATTGACAAATGACTTGCATTTAAACTAGCTTCAACCAATAATGGAAAAAAGGATCAGAATGTGTTCAGGACCTTGACATTATGAATCCACCTCAATTGTATCATAACATTCTCATGCCTTTCATTCATGTACATCCAGTATTCTGTCTGTGCATCCGCTGGAACTGAACAATAAATCACCATCTGTTTACCTTCCTAAATTTTATAATGTCTCTTTATAAGAAACATTCAATCCAGGCTTTGAATTATGGCGAAGCTTAGGGGAGCCGGGCTCTGCTGTGCAGAAGAGGAGCTCCCCTAAAAACATTGGTACTTTTTGACCGTATCGCACACAAAAAGAAATGTGAGTGTACGTGACCTGCTAAGAGAAGGTGCACTCCAGGCTCCCCTGAAAGCCTGGGTGTAATTTGTACCCTGGTTAAATCCACTCAAATTACTTTGACTAATAAACTGTGATTATTCAAAACTAAATTTAGAAAATATCTCCATATCAGGTAATATAGTCTCCTTTCAAACTATATGCATATATGTATATGTTTATATGTAAATTGTAATTGTGAAAAATAAAAATGAAAACTTGCACAATAACAGAAATATAAAACAACAGTACTTCTAAATGAATAATATAGCCTGAGATTAACTGAGATTAAGTGGATAAACATCAGTTTAAATATGTACCTCAGTTGCAACAACACATAACGAAGAAAGGACAGCAGGTACAGTTTGTCTGAGAGAACAAAGATGTACTGATGGGTCACATATGTGTGTGCGTATTCTCTCTGAGCATATATATATATATATATATATATATATATATATATATATATATATATATATATATATAAGAAGGAGAAGGAGCAGCAGAAGGTGTATTTACGTTAATGGGGAAAAACACTGCAGGTCTATTTGGACAAGGTGAATGGAATCCTGTTATTACTGTGCTCTCTCAAAAATAACTATTATTATCACAACAACAGATAGTCTCGTCACAACATACATGCTGCACAAAACATATTCACATGATTATAATGACACATTTACCAGGAACACATGCAGTAACTTTGCATTATATCAGATTACTGCAACTCCCGTTTAATTTAAGTCCTTCATTCATTTTAAAGCTTTTACCAACAACCGTTTGAACTATGTGCTCCTCATAAGAGCAGAAGACATTACACACCCTTGGATGCATTTTGACATCAGAGTTGTAGAGGAAAATGGGGTGATATTTGGTGAAATAGCCTCAGAGGCTATTTGTGACCCGTATTACTCATGAAGAGTAATAAAAGGCCTCGATGTGGACTTCTGTTGTTTTCCCTTGTGATTATTCTCACTCAGCCATGAAATACCTTTGAGTACAGCAGCATCGCCACAGTGTCACTTATTCAACAACCACAGATCTACACAAAAACGAGAATTTATTTATTTATTTATTGACTGACTGACTGATCAATCAGCTGTTTATGTTTTAACTGGATGTTTTTTGAATTGGGATTATATGAATATAATTACATAAAAATCAAACAGAATTAGGTTACAATAAAGTTTATTAAAAGCTGGAATGAAGTACGATGGATTGTTTCTGTTTTTATTTTTTTTTTTTACCTGGGCAACAAACTGAACCATAAAAGCTCAATTTAGGCTGTTTAGCATAAAGATGGGAGCAGACTGACACTTCAGTTTCCTAAGGAAGATTAGTTCCTTCAGTACTGCAAGATGATGCACATCTTCTGGAACTCTGGAGTGTGCAAATATCTTCACAGCCATCTGTTGGAGCAGTAGTACACTGCAATGCAGAGGATATGGTGTTCTGCATAATGTTGAAAGTCTACACATTACACTAAATAGTGAACAGTGACCTTAGTTAAAGTCTTCAACTGTGGTACATAATGATTCTCTCCTGGAATAAATGCTTTTCACAAAAACTATTTGCAAGGCTATTAATCATGTGAATGGTCTATAACTCAATTACAGTTATGAGAATCCCAAGATGTCCATATTGTCAAGTTTTAAAAATAATAGGATTTGTACTTGAATAGAGAAAGAACATGCAAACATCCAGAGATTCCTTCATTTTCTTAAAGTTCAAGTGTTGACATGACAAATGCGGTTTTTCATTATTCACAAGTAAATGTTGGTGTCTGCTAAATGGATTATAGTCAAACAACTTTTGTAATCCAAATAGGAGAGAAAAATGTGATAAATACATGTAAATAATAAGTAAATTATCTCAGCAATCCCTACCTATAACTTTCATAAAACCAAAAGACACGATAGCTGACATAGAGAAATGAAACAGGGCGTAATCATGTTAAAAAAGAATGCATACGACATGATAGACTGGGCGGGAGACTCTGCGGTGTCCTGTTTAAAGCCGTTTTAGGGAAAATTCCTCAATGTACTGCGACAGTCTACTTAAAAAGGAATGCTCTTGATTTAGCAACACCATAAAAGACAGAAATTTACTGGTTTTTCCATACATTTAGCGATTCAGTATTCTTGCTTTAGTCATACAGTTGTGTCTAACTTCCTCCAGGAGCCAGTCGATTGACCAGTGGCAGTTCAGCTCCATTAAAACCACACCGTTGGACTGGAGCTAGCTGCTTCCTTTATTTCAAACAACAAACCACCACAATTAGTGGTCACGAACCTGTTTTTGGCCCAGGATTCACAGTCAAGAAACTTTAATTTGCTATTAACAAAGTATCATTACTAAGAACAAATACTAAATGGAGAATACCAATAATTGCTGACTCAGCAATGTGGGAGTTAAGTAGGCAAAATGAAAAAAAGCCAGTTTACACACTTTAACGGCCAGAAAATGAATACTTCAAATGTGTCATACAGTTTCATAAGATCCAATGCAAGACTTGTTGCTGAGGGTCAGCTTGCAGGTTAACATTTCCTTCCCTTATTCTAACTGCTTACAGCTTATTAAAGCACAAGAACTGACAGGTTTCTATTGTTTGCTGTGAGACGAGAGTAAGGGGACATTTTCTGTTCCAAAAAGTCTATCGCCACTTTCATTGGATAAAACTTCATGCAAAAGTAAGTTCCCTCCCTTCTACTATTCACAGACACACTCATTCTTCTCAAAGGGAAAAATAAAATAAAAGAAACCCTCCCATGTTCTTTTTTTTCTGTCAGATTTGATAGCTATAAAAATTTTAATGTTTAAACTATTTCAATTTAAAATGGTTTAATTATCTTTACTCCAACAGAGAAACTGAAAACACCCCCCACACATATAATAAGTCGGCGCAGGTGGAACAGAGACTCTGCCGAAGCTGCATGATTCCCTCCAGCAGCAGAAGCCTGCAGCCACTGCAGCAGTAATGGAAGTTGTGTAGATAAGGTGTTTGCCTTTCATGCTTTCCAGGCACTATGAAGTTTAAATAATCAATCTCAGCTCATATGAAGTGAAACAGGTTGACTTTAATAAATTAGTAAATAACACAATTAGAATTTCTCATTTTAACGTGACTTTGCCCTCGGTGGTAAATGTTATATTGTTTATCTTCAAAGTGCACCCAGAGGAATCCACTTTGAAGCTCAAGTTTGATGGGCTTAGCGAGGCATTTGGGGTTCAAAACAGGTGTCAAAAAAGTGGCTTTACTTTAATGAAAATCTTTGCAATAACAAATGCAACACACCTATTGGAGGATGATGTAAAATGTGAAATCCGTTCTATTATTATTACCGTCATTATTTTTGGCTCAGCTCAGCGCTACAGCAGAGTGTTGCCATGTTAAAGCTGGGGTAGGTAACCTTGCTCAGAGACATTTTGTTTTTACTCTGGGTGAAGTGGTTCCTCGTCCTGATATTAGTCTGTACATTTTTTAATCATGAACGATAAGAAATATAGTTAGACTCATCAGTTTACTGTAAATCTGTAAAAACTTTGACCAATCAAAACGGTCAGACCGAATTGAAGATGTTAATTTCTTATATTTCGTAAGCTTCTTCTCCCGGCTCCCCTCCTCCCCCTCCAGCAGCGCATACCTGATAGCAACACCCTGCATATAAATATGATGTTAGGATAAAAATACAAAGTAATGAAGAAGAAACTCGGAAGGCAAACATGGTTGAGAAAATGGAATGATTTCCCGACCCGGCTCGGTTTATTTGCCTCCTCCCGCTAAACAGCTGAGAAAGAGAAAATCGTTGGTGGAAAAAGCTGCAAACTAGAAAAACAAAGTACAAATCTCTGCCATGGCCATTAAAAAAAATTCCTGGTTCCAAACGGTGATCCAGATCACCAAGAAAATTAAATTAGTTCTTCTTTTTCACACTTCCAACACCTCTTAAAAATTTCAATAAAATCCATCCATAACTTTGAGTTATCCTGAACAAAACCAGATAAATGTTGGTAAAAGCATGACATAACGTAAAAAAAAAAAAAAAAAAAAAGCCTTGGATCATGCAAGGAGCAAAACCAAAAGGGGAGGAGCCAAGACAGGGTGCTACTTTCTCATCTTGCTAGCTCCCCAACATGACCTACCCCAGCTTTAAGTTTACAGGGTAGGGAATGCACATTTTCACTGCCATTCTAGCAGTATTATCCCAGCCTGAACACAATCTAGGAAACGTATTGTCTTCTGGTATTTCTCATGGAATATTCAATGTTGAATTTGAGTTTTAATTCTGAAATCGTCTCACATGCTGTGTAAGACAGTATATCTGAGGCCAGTCAGACAGGATCCTTAAAAAAACAAAAGAGAATAGCAAAACCAGGAGTTTGACAAAAATCTTCTGTGTCAGTTGACATACTGCAGAAGATAGAAGAACACTGCGCGTAGAAATCAGGTAAATGGATGCTGATAGGAAAGCATGATTGCTCTGTTCTATGTTTTGTCTTTGAATCTCGTGCAAAGTGGAATGTTTCACTATCAGAAAGACGGCTCCTTCCTGGCCTGTTTATAAGAATTCTCAAGTCGAAACTCCTTTTCAGCAGTATATACATAAGGCATTTTTTTCATTTGACTGCAGTAAGATATCAACAACACAGTTTGTAGATGTTGCTAAAATACTTCTAAAGGCATTATCTCTAAATATTTCAATATGACTATATCTGAGTTTGATTACAGCCAGACAGTCAACAACTCTGAATGGCTATGCAGCATGCTGGTGGCTCATATTCTGATATGTGTCCATCTCTAACAAACGATCCCCACTGGTCCTCTGTGTTCCATAGCGCTGCTTTGCACACTTAGTTAGATGGGAGGCGGTATACCACCAGCACTAAGGATCAAATGTTTAACATTATCATAGATCTCTAATTTCAAAACCGCGGTATTCGTTGTAATCCAGTAGACTACAAAGCATTATCTTAATTAACTTTTGATATAAAAGTGACTATGATCAAGGCTCCCTGCAGGGTCTTATACTGGTAGCTCATAGAGATGTTACTGTACGGGATTAGTGATTAGAGTCTCAACAAATTTATCTTTAGATCATTTTTTGATGAGGTTCAGACATCTCTATGCCTAAAATGGGACCATGTCTACCTTGCAGAGAAATACATTTCTGGTGGAAAACTTCCAATCTGCACAGTTCAAACTGACCCTGCCATGATGCTGGTGGGGAAAGGATGTTATTGCACTGCAGAAATATGAGAAACAACTATGACTTCTTGACACTGCATTAAGTGGCGAGGGAGTGGAAATTGTTTAAATTATGTGCTAGAGCCACCTAAAGTGACAAGCTTCCCCTTACATTTACATACTCATTTCATTTCTGTTGAACCAGTCCGTACGGCCACCGGACTGAGTTCACCCCCAAGAGGAGCTGACGACACCGACGCTTATGTCAAAAAGTCAAGAGGTTTATTCCGAGGAGAGCAGACATCTAGTTCTGGTGTTTTCTAATAAAATATATTTCCAAGCCATATATTTTCCAAACTGGAACATTTTTTTTCTTTTCCATTTTGCCGAAGCCAAACCAAACGGTTTCAGAGCATGCATTTAATTACTTAGTCTCTTGCATAGACCAATACCAACGTAGTTGTAGTCTATGCTACAGACTATTTGTCTGTGCTGAAAACGAGCTTGGTTTTTATGCTCTCTTACCATAAATCATTTAATCTTCTGGAGTCCTGTTGTTAGAGAAAAATAAAGATCATAGTTTCATAATTAGATTTGTTTTGGTCTTAATACCACTGTAAGTCTATTATGTGAATCATTTTCTGTGCCACCAAGATTACGTTGGTCGATCAGTCATATTTAAAGGTTGAGATATTTTTTATCCAACACCTGTCCTTTGACAAAGCTGGTAAATGAACAATAATTAGCCTTTTTTGTTTTTCTTAAAATAGGGATAAAGTGCTGTCCCTATTTTAGGGAGCTGTTTATCCCAACAGCTCTTAATGTTCAAAGCCTCCTGGACCTCCTGTGCCCCTTGGGGGTACCAAGGTTAACAGAGGAGCTGGAGCCTTTCCAAGCTTCTGCTAGAAGGAAGACGCAGGATGCACGTTGGACAGGTTGGTCGCCTATCTACCGTAGGCCCAACACAACAGGGCTATTTTTCAGAAACAGCAGTCAAAAAGACTACAAAACATTGCATAGTGTCTCTTTTTTGGGTCCAAATGACCATATTTAAAAGTAAGTTTGTAAATGGGAATTGTTTAGTAAAGGATGATTTTGCAATGACTGATTTTACCTCAATATCAGTTACTTTCTCATCTTTTACTCTGGCTTTGTTTAGGAGCAATATATTTCTGTTGTCTTGTAATCCATGGTGTGTATTTCATCTTAAGTAAAAGAAATGCAGTTTCTTTTTCTTCTTTTAAATTCAGCTTATCTGAACCAAATCTGAGATATTTGAGTCTTCGTCATGACGAGTCCAGCGGTGTTTCTATTCTTCTTTACTTTCAACCAGGTTTAACATTAAGAGATGGTTAAAAGACACAAGAATAGACTGTTTTGGGAAATTTGTTTTAGGTTATGGGTTTTATTTGCCTCCATCAACCATCTTTAAACAATGACCATAGTAAAAAGAAAAAATAAATGAAATAAAAAACAGAAAAAAAAGCTCTGAAAGCACATCTTTTACCTTTATGTTCAGCTGCTTCCCATGTGTTTTTCCAGCTGAAACAGCACAATAAACACATTTTGCAGAACGTAACCATTTTGCTGATGCAGTTGAATTCTTTTCAGTCAGATGCAGACAATGCCCCCTGCTTTTTTTGTTTGTTATCTTTTACTGATTAGTTGCTAAACTATTGCTTTGCTGTGACTTCACAACAGGTAACCTGCTGCAACCTTGTGAAATAACAAATTGCATATCGGCTATATTGGTCATTGATCCACATTGCAAAATGTAACATTTACAAAAAAAAAAAAGAAAAAATTACAATCTGATTACATTTTATGGACTTATTTCCCTCTGTCGCTACTAAATGCAGCTTACTGGACGGTGACAGTGAAAAACTTAATCTATCCAATCAGGAAGATGCTTTCTCTCACATCTCATTCTGCTATGCTTTGTACCTTTTGCAATGTCATTTTTAGTTTCCCACAACATCAAAATCACCTATTTTTTAAATTTTGTTGTCACAACTATATGGTAGTCTTCCTGCCTGCTGCTTTTGGAGCAAATTCACCTGAAACACACTTTTTAAAACTCTTTTCTGCTCCTTCACACCCCTCCAGGCTGACTTGTCTAATTAACCTCCTCCCTTTCTCCACCTCTTTCCCTTCCCACCTCATCCTGATACCAGAGACATAGTCACATAGAGTTGGCACTTCCTATCCCTGCTGATGGGTTTTCCATTGAGCTGATATATGTTAATGTTGTGACATCTTTAAGTAACCATAAAAACATCACTTATAAAATAGAATTTCTTAAATCAAAGAAGCACAGAAGATGGTCAAGAGAAGCGGGAAGATGGTTGATGGTGATAATCTTATGGTTCTTTGTGGACTGAATGGGCAGAGTCAGGGTTATAATGACACATGGTTGAAGAAAGGACATGTAATCTATCTGGAAACTGAAATAAAACTGTCATTTTTTTACATGAGAAATAAAAAAGGCAGCTTAAAAACTATCCACCTTCTGTGGACACCGCTTGACGTGGATGTATACGACAGAGGGAAAGTAAGGCATAAAAAGATAATAAATAAAATGTCGGTAAATTTAAAATAATTCATTTTCATGGATATATATGATCAGATAATTTAGGACATCCATGAGAGTTCTTAAAGATGTTACCAAGAGAGCTACGTTAGCATGCTTCAAAATGCCAATGATGCCAAAAATGCCACAATCAATGACATCGTGAAAAAGGCAGAAATGAAAATTTTGCAAGCAATCTTTCTCACTCCCATTTTAGGATGTGTGTCCAAGTTCAGCAGTAGTTTAGTAATCAAGCAGTAAAATGCAGTAAGTGACATTTGGAGGCGCATACAGTTGGTGTGCACCTTGTCTTCATGGGAAAAACACAAACCTTTAAACAACCGAAAAACAATCTTCTCAAAAATACTCATGAAGTTTCTTTATTATGTTTACATCCAAACAATTTCAGAATTAAAAACAGGTTGAACTGGTGCACAAGGCTGCAAAGTGTGATTAAACTCACAGCATGTTCAGAGTCAAAAGGTTTCTCATCTGAGAGCAATGCTACACTTTTACCTGAAGTCACTATTAACTCAGACCAATTCCATTATTCCCTTTAATCACAGCAGACTTTCACCTACGTTGGAGTCGGCTAGATATAGTAATGTGACCAGAATATACAATACAGAAATCATCAAACTATCTATTGCTTTGGTGGGGGCTGTGCAGCCCATTTTCATTCCCACATTTGTAGTAAGTCTGAGTCTTTCCAACTTTTATGATGTTTTTCTTCAAAAATTCTCGTTTCAGATGCAGAAAGTTCATTACCATGTAATGTCTTAAGCTTTATGATTTATCAAATTATCAAAGCAGATGCTTGTAATCTGTAACAATCCCACTTCTGATTACTTTTCTCTTGGGTACAGTGTGCACAATGTGACTTTTGGTTAGGATTTCTCTCTGAGAGGGGTCTCTAAAAAGACTCTTCATTCTCAAGAAAATCTAAGGTTGATGCGCTGAGGAATTAGTTTAATTTTTACATCTCATTCTGGAGGAAAACCGATTCCTACCCTGTACAAAGACAAGAATTAATTCAATACTTGAAACAAAGACAGGAACATCTTTAGAAAAAGAACCAGTGAGATCACGTTCACATTGTGTTGGTAGATAGTATCCTGTACCATATTTGCACTGAAAAAATGTACAAAATATCACCATGTTATTGGCTAGTGACCTGCAATCTTATTCACAAGCACTTTGAAGCATGTTTATTTATTTACAACATACAGTGTACTCTGAAACAGGAACACATTTATAAATAAATATTGCAATCTTAACAATCTTCCACATCTCCTCCTTTATTGTCTGTTCGTCATGACTTCATCACCTGAGCTTAACGAAGGTGAGGCAACCTCTTCCTGCTCTGTCTCCTCCTGTTGGCTTCATCGTTTGTGTGCTATCGTTCACCAGCGGGTCTGTCAAGTTTCCGCCTTTTGTCTCCTTCTCTTTTCGTCCTCACCTTCTCAAATGTCAGTTTCAATAAATAAAACCCAAAGATAAATAAAAAAGTATCATATATTCTTAAAATCTCGATAAATCTCTAAAATAATAAAAAGCTACAATTTAATATCTTACGAAATTAGGAAAAGAAAACATGGTAAAACATAAACCTATTCATCAAAAAAGTACAAACAAAAGGGGGAAAAAAATATTTATAACTTTTTAGCAAGATGTTTCATCAACCAGTATCTATTTGCTAGTTATTGAGTCCAATTTTCAGTTATTTTGTAACATCATCCATCACTTCCAGTTAATCTCATGTACAGCATCATTTGTACCCCCGCCTGTTTTCTTGCCTATGTGGTGCACTTTGCTTTTATCCTCTTTATTAAGTGTTCAATCGATCTTTGCAAAGCCCAAGCAGCTTCCTTTTAACGTGAAACACCTTACTTAGTCCCCCTTCCACCGTATGTCACTCTGTGCTCTAGTTCGCAAAGCTTCTACTTCCGTCCAATCACAAACGAGGAGGGAGGCGATGGGATGTCAGGATTGGTTCTGAAAACAGGGTGAAAGCAGTCATTGGCTGCTGGGTTCAGGAAACAGAAATCGGGCCTTGAAAAAATGGCCAGTGTCTTTTTCTGTTTGTAATTGTGCAAGAATAAATGCCTCTGTCGTGGATCCAAGGGAGAAACAGTCTCGTTCACGACGTGCAACTTTCAAACTCTCAGCACGCTTGTTTGAGGAAGGAGCGCCACTGCCTGAATCTCTACTAGTGACTGCAAAAGCCTGAAACTCTACTTGAGTACTCGGAGTATATAATATATGTGTTTTTACAATTCACATTTTCACTTATGAGCAGTACCAAAAAAGAAAATGAGTAACATAATCTGCCAAGAACAGGCGACATCTTTGATGCCCGTCTCGTCTTAAGAGAACTTGGTGATTCCATTCAACGGACTTGGCAGATAAATGATGAGTTTATATATTAAAACTAAATCAGTAATTATTCCACAGCCACAGCGGATGTTGGCAATACATCATGGAGTGTTTCTGTGTTTAATAAAAGGACTTGTGAACTCGGCACATGATGAAAGTTTCACCACATTTTTGTTCCAATGTATGATGGCTCAACAAAGCCCATCAAATAACACCCTGAATTTATAATGTATGAATTCAGTGGCTGACTGGTTTTCTGAAAGGAAACATTCATAACCAATAGTGACTATTTGATTTTTACACTACGATTTTCACAAGAAGTAATATAAAAGAAACTCATAGTATCACTTATTGTTTGCTACGATTACTTCTAGTGTGAGCTAGTAATGACTTTATGCTTTCCATAGCATAGAGGGAGCAAAAAGAGAGCATCCCTGGCCTGTCCCTTCAGGACCCTTCCCCACAATTTAATTCCTGTTCTCATATCCCACTCGTTCTCCCTCCATTAATCCATTGCAAAGGCATTACAGGTGAATTGTACTCATTGTCCCTCCTCCTTCCTGCTTTCATCCTCTTACCCTCTGTTTCAGTCACTTTCCCCATCAGTCACAGATTGTCTTGTAGCCTCTCCATGTAGGTTCTGATTTCAGACTGACCCAGGTCCATATCCTGGCACACCCATTTGATGTCGTCTTCATTCCCATTGGTCACCAGGACTGAGGAGTTGGTGTAAGGGCCCCCACCTCCTAAATTATCATTAGGCAGAACTGTGGCAAAAGATGTGAATTTGACACGCTTGCGTTTGGCCGCTGCAACTGCAGCTGCAGCCGCGGCTCGGGGGGAATTATTCAGATGCTCTACTTGGCCGGTGGTATCTTTGCCACCAGAAGTGATTGCTGAAAGGCACTGATGCGGTTCTGGAACAGATCTTGGCAAGGTTTGTCCGTGGGTAATGCCCCTGTGTCCGCCGGTGCCACCACTCCCACTGATAGTCCCCATGCCTGTGCCCACACCCATCACCAAGGTGTTACCCGCTCCATTTAGTAGATACTTGTTCTCCTCATATCCTCCTTCATTCCGGTCAATGATGGTGGTGCACTCATCAGGTAGCCCGCCTTGGCATTGGTCGCTGTGGTCAGCTAGAAGGTCAGCTTCATTGCCAAGCCAAACCCAGTCATGGGCATGGTTCATGTTGCCTCCTGCCTCGAGCACAGGCACCTGCTTGTGACGGTATCTGCAGATAAAAAGATAATAGTTAATCTGCAACTGAATTTTTATGATAGTGCAAATAAAAAATGATTTTCTTTGTTTACATATCTACACTGGACATCTTTAGACGTGTGGAATGCATATTGCAGAGGGGCAAACAAATAACTTGTAGGTGCAGTATGATATAACCTTGTTTATTACAAGTTAAATGCAAAATACTAACAATATATTTGGCCAAAACATCCATCCATTTTCTTAACAACTTAGTCTAAGTCATGGTCAGAGGAAACTGGAGCCTATCCCAGCAGTCATTGGGCGAGAGGCAGGGTACACCCCATACAAGGTCGTAAGCTCATTGCATTGCCACACAGAGCAACAGATAGCCACACACACACACTCTCTTAGGGACAATGTAAAGTAGCCAATTAACCTAATATGCATATCTTTGGACAGTGGTAGTAAGCCGAAGTACCCGGAGAGAACCCATGCATACATGCGAGAACATACAAGGTCCACACAGAAACACTGACTGTCCGAACTGGCGAACTTCATATGTAAGACCAAAGTGTTCACCACTCTGCCACCGTGCAGTTCTGGCCTAAACATGTGTGATGTATTGCCTTTTTTTTTTCAAAGAGATAGTAATGTTTACTATTTATCTTTCATTCTTTAGTTAAGAGTTAAAATTCAGTGTTTATGACATTTTACCTGAAAGCAAAGCTGACGCAGTTGATGAGGAAGACCAGTATAGCCAGACAGAACACTCCCAGAAGTGCATACATCCCAATCTCCAAATCTGAGAGGCCTCTACTTGTCTGGCTCAGCTCACTGTTCCCGGTCCCTGGAACCTCCACCTGAGCAGGGTAGCTGCTGTAGTCCCCTGCCTGGTTGGGACCACTGCCTCGGCTACTGCTGCTCCCACCACTAGCAGCTTTGCCCCCCGAAGCCCGATGGGTTACTGTGCTCTTGGTTGTTGTACTAACCTAAAAAATGGGAAAAGATACATGCATGTGGTTTACTGTTTTTAAAACCAAATCTTTGAACATGTATGTGCATTGACTTAAATCCAACAATGTAACTACCGGTAATTATTTAAAAAAAAAAAAAAAAAAAAAAAAAAAAAGGTAAATATTTCACCAACTGTCATTCAAAAAAAAGATTACATTTAACTGCACTATAAAACCTGGAAGGGTTAACACATACTCATAACAAAGACCCTTCATAGCCTTCTCACCTTTCTCATGGCTCCCTCTTCTCTATCAGCTGCTGCACTGCTGGACTTCCACTCGCTTCCATCCTTTGTCTTTTGCTCACTGGTACTGTTGTCCAATCCCCCACCATCTTCTTGTTCACCTTTTTCCTCACTCTTTGCTCCAAACCTAACTACAACACTACCAACTCCAGACGCCAACACGCTCTTCCTCTTCGACTTTTGGCATGTTTCCGAGATTACCATCTCAACACGAACTAGTGGTCCTTGTCCATCACCCTCTGCAACTATAACTGGCCAGTGTTGATCCTAATTGACAAAGAAATACAAAGATGAACACGCTGTCTGAGGTGTTACTTGTGCTTTGTGCAGATTTATTGCAGTGTTTATTTGTAGAACTGCTATTGTAAGATTACTGAATAGTGGTGACTGAACCTGATTGGATATAGAAATGATGTTCTCATCCAGTGAAACAGCTGTAAGGAGGAAATCCTTGGGATCATAGATATCAAGTGGTGTCACTGAGCCATCACTGTACTGGATCCATGCACTGAACACAGCTTCCTGAAAAAAACAAAAACAAAAAACAAAGAGAGGATGGTAGTTATTGCAGGGTTTTGATCATTTGATAAAAGCAAAATTATATTTTTATTCATTAAGGAAATGTATTTTCTGATACACTGAGCTTCTTTCTCTCTCTCTTCTGCCGGAGGTTTCCTTCCTGTTAAAAGGGAGTTTTTTTCCTTCCCACTGTCGCCAGTGTGCTTGCTCAGGATGGGAGATTGAGTTGGACTCAACTCAATCTGTTGGTTTCCTTATATAGGCTATTATGAATTGGCTTTCATTATGTTTTTTTTTCCTGTCTGTAAAGCGTCTTGAGATGGCATTGCCGTGATTTGACGCTATATAAATAAAGTTGAATTGAATTGAATTGTAATATTTCTACTTTAACCTGACACTAACAAATGGCCCAGCAACATAGAGACAAATCTCACAACGGATCAAGCCAGAATTCTTTACTTGCATTTGGTGAAAAGAGCAGATTTTAGGGTTAGCTCGGTAAAGCCTGATGGCTGCTTACACAGGGCTAACCCAACAACCCTCATTTTCACATTAAATACCCCCCCCCCCCCCCCCCCCCCCCCCCACCCACCACCCCTCCCCGTTCTTCTGTTCATGTATTTCTCGACAGCTTCCCATTTAAAGGAAACATTTTCAGTTTATTTGTAGACCAATGATCTTGTTTCTCATATCATAGGAAGATGTTTTTAGTGGAAGTCGTACCAACTGATACAATGAGGGTAGTTGTGGCTCTTTAGTCAGAAAGTTGCTGGTTCAATCCCCAGATTCTTAGGTTTATATGCCAAAGTGTCCCTGGGTGAGATATTAAACCCCTACAGTAAATTAATATGAATAAAATGAAGTAGTAGTATTACTAGTAGCAGTATTTTCATCATAATGACTTCCCACTCATTCAATTAGCACTTGGACAGAATTTATTATGTGAAGCATTATCTAATAAAAATGCAAGGGGATGTGTGTGTATGAGTGTGTGTGTGTGTGTGTGAGAGGGATGAAAAAAATAACCTGACAATGTGATTACATAATCAACAATTATTTCAACATGGAGCCTCTGTTTGGTGTGTGTGTGCACTTGTGTAGTTGTGTGTGCATGTGCCTGTTGGAACTGTTGGCATGCAAGCATGGACCATGGCAACATTAATACCTGCAGATCTTGAGGTGGTAATTGTAGCTGTGGTGCTCTTGCCTGGAAATTACACACTCCTAATTAGAAATTGACTATGAAAGAGATAACGGTGAGCTGATGTTTGCAGCATAGAATTACTGTTTAAATCATGTGATTACAACCTGCAGGGTGTTACTATGGAGATAGAAATAACTTAAGAGGTAGTCCATCACTTATGTGTGCGCGTGTGTGAGGCACCAAAATCTCTGCATGTGATGTCCATATTGTTTTGAGGATGTGTTATTTTGCAGAGATGGAACTGTCTTGGTCACTTGTAGAACAGGAATAGTGGAGTAGATGAATGTTAGTGTTAGGGTGTACAGTGTGTGCAGTGCATGCTTATGTGTGTGTACATCTCATACCTGTTTCGGTGTGTGCAGCAGGTCTGCCGCTGTAGTTGTTAGCTGAATAGCCTGGTAATTTCCTGGACTTGCTGTCATACTGAGGGACAAAGACGCAACCAGCTGGACTCCCAGATCTGTAATTGTTACCTAAAGAAATGTGTCATTGACAGACAGTCAGTGAAAGGTTGGACAAACACACACACACACTTGTTTGCAATCCCGACTCGAAAGCGAGCATGGAAGGCTGCTCTCCTACAACATAATGATGCACCAACATTCTCCTGTACTGTGGTACATAATGACTGCAACTGAAAGTAAATCAGTTGACATTAGGGGTTGATAAAGCACATGATGGGAATGATAATATTTTTGATGAACTCAGACAATTGGATAGAAGCTGTGATGTAATATGGCAGCTAAACTAAATGTAGTTCTTTTAGTGGCTAACATACAATTGTAATATATTCTAATATACTTTATCTACATGTTCTGAGTAAAAGCTGCTAGCTTGGCATTAGTTCCCTAGAATGACATTACCATTCATTATATGCAAGGAGGTTGGAGAACACAAATCGCATTGCAATTTTCAAGTTACATAAAATAAATCATGTCGTTGTACCTTGTCATCCAACACCGTTATGGTCTTCTCTGCCAGGATGGAGTCAGACAGTGGGGACATAACCTGTAAAGAATGATCAAGAAATCATATTGTCAACAAGCTGTTGGTCTGACAAGTAATGCAATTATGTCACAAAATATTGTTGAATAACAATAACAAGGAAAAACTTGTAAATGTTGCTTAGATTATTATCTGTTTATCTATTTATCCAAATGTGAAACATTGACGATTATATTGTGGGTTTAGTAGAATGAGCGATTATTTAAAGCAACATAAACTGACAGTGACTTTGAACTCTAACACGTACAGACTGATGGTATATTTGACACCTGGCGAGCCCCTCCAGATCTACCATCCTGCAACTTTTAGATGCATCCATTCTCAAACACACAGGAATCAAATGGCTGAATTCCCTCTACGGTAAGTCATCCGGCTGTGCAGAGGTTTAGTAAAGAGCCCTTCATGTGATTCAGGGGTTTTGGAGAAGGGTTGCATCTAAAAGTTGCAGGATGGTAAATCTCGAGGACCGAACCTGGGCACCCCTGTTCAACAACAGCTACTCTTTTAAAATACAATTTAATACAGATTAAATTCAGATCCAATTTGACGGCTTACCATTGGATCAAGCAGACAGTTTGCAGTAAATACCTTTGTGCACTTGTCGTTTGTGCAAAAACAGAACAGTGGTATTCATTAGATCAAACATTGTTCAGCTCTGGAAGATGTAAATGTTTGGTCTATTTTATGGGAAACGATGGAGAATTTAGCCATTTTAGTGGTCACTGCTAGCACTGAGAATGTAAAGTTGCAAGTTCCTAAACCCAGCACTTGTGAGTGTGTAGAAGCAAACAAATTACTGAAGGTTTTATTTCAATAAAAGGCAAAAAAAACATATTTAAACCTCCCACTCAATGATTTTGTGATTAATAATCATCAACTGGCTTCATGTTAAGATCTTTTAATATTAACCAATACTCTTCTGAAATCTGATAGAAGTTTTAAATGTGACGTCTAAGATGACACAGTGGATTGGAGACACCTCAGCAGGTAATGTGAATGTATCACATATGCGAGAAGCCGAACACAGGGCTGTGGCAGGTGATGGGGTTGTCTGTTCAACAATAATGGTGATTTGGAAGCTCTGCTGCCACCATTTCAAACTGGATAGTAAAACACATACTGAACACACAATGAAAATGTGCACCTGGCTCCCTGCTGTGTGTCAACATTTAACTTAATCAACAAGGTCAAGACAGAAGAAGCCTGAAAGTAAAAGAGAGGATGAAAAGACAAGAAAGCGTAACGAAGATGGGAAGCAAGTGAAAGTAATAAATAGAGCGGGTGTCAGAGAGGGACAGATGATGACAAATAGAGTAGGGCAGAATAAGAGAAAGGGCAGAAGGAAAGAACAGGGAAGAGATTGGGGTGTATATGGAAAGGGTAAGCAGAAGACAGACAGTGACAAAGATTAGGAGCCTGGTGTTGTAGTGTACTTCTCCGCCTAGCGACGTGAGGACAGGCAGATCTGATTGGTGTACAAAGAAAATCTTTCAGGGAACATGTCGGGGTGTCAAACTCAATCCCCCCCTCGGCTAGGTAACAAAATGCAATGATTGACATCTCTAGTATTGCTCTTCAAGACTGAATGAAAATGAGAGGGCGACGCGGGGGGACTGGGGAAGGGGGGAGAAAGAAAGAGATGGGGGAATGGAGGAAGACTTCAGGCCCAGGCTCACTGAGCTGGGGGGGAGGGAGGGAGAAATTGAAATGTCAAACAATCAAATGATGGCTGTCGACTGTGGCATCTCGATAGGAATGCTGGGTAAATTCTCCCTCCTGGCTTCATAACAGTGCACAGCTGTCTATGACTACATCTGTATGTGTGAAGGTTCTCACTTGATTGGATAGAAACACATTCAGCTGCTTCCCAAAATTCCCACAATCCCCTTGTGGTTCAACGGAACCACATGCCAGCCCATCAAAAATAACGGGACATATTTCAGAATAGTTGTGCAAGAGTAAGCTGTTAGACTGTGACCCTCCAAAATTTTTCTTTATTTAGGGTTAAGAGACAGAATGTCAAATGCCACATTGGATATTTTTTTATAAGCACTGGCATTGTGGACACTACTGTCACATTGTGCATGCACAGGATGTGGGTTTGGACCCTCCAACTCAATCTTTTGGTTTCCTTATATAGGCTATTACGAATTGGCTTTCATTATGTTTTTTTCTGTCTGTAAGATGTCTTGAGATGGCATTGCCGTGATTTGACGCTATATAAATAAAGTTGAATTGAATTGAATTTAAGTCAAGATTCGATGCAATCTGTTGATTTTCCTTATTTAGGCTATTTATTTTGAATTGGCTTGAATTGATGTAAAGTGCCCTGACTTGACTTTGTTGTTAAGTGGTGCTTTACAAATAAAGTTGAACTGAAATGAATATGATACTCTGGTAATGTAAGCAGGATGTCACAGAGTTCTACTCTTAAACCGACAAAAGCTTGGTTGATTAGGATTCAGCAGGTCCACAAACATGTTGACTGTGTGTATGATTGCGGAACATCACACCAAAATGTCAGGGACAAATCCCTAAGCGTTAGTTGTGACTAATTGCATAACAAGGAAGCAGGGAAGGATTATTGTTGCAGGAGATGAAGAGAAACAGGATGGTGCTTACATCATCCCAGCACTTATGACTTTTGTGTGAAGTGCCAATTCACACTGCGATTGATGTCATGACAATTTATTAGTTGTCTGTTTCTGGACTTCTTCTCTAAACAGTGATGTCTACTTTGCTTGTACTTTTTTTTTTTTTTTTTAATCTTTCTTTCTTTAAATATTCATTCATTCATTATCCTAACCGCTTAGTCCAATTAAGGGTCGCGGGGAAGTTGGAGCCTATCCCAACAGTGTTTGGGCGAAAGGCAGGGTACACCCTGGACAGCTCGCAAATCCATTGCGGGGCCAAAACAAAGACAAACAACCACTTACGCACACACTCACTCCTAAGGGTAGTTGAGAGTAACCAATTAACCTAACATGCATGTCATTGAATGGTGGGAGGAAACCGGAGTACCCGGAGAAAACCCACGCATACACAGGGTGAACAAACTCCACACAGACAGTGGCCACAGAAAAGCCACTGTCTGTGTAGAGATCCAAAGACATGCATGCTAGGTTTATTGGTTACTCTAAATTGCCCATAGGAGTGTGTGTGTGTGTGTGTGAGTGGTTGTTTGTCTTTGTGTTGGACCCGCGATGGACTGGCAAACTGTCCAGGGTGTACGCTACCTTTCACCCAAAGACTGCAGGGATAGGCTCCAGCACCAGCTCAAGCCTCCCCCACCTGAGGATTGAACAGCAAACTTCTTGCTGTGGCCTCACAGCAAGAAGGTTGTGAGGCCACAGTGCTAACCACAATCCCACCATGCAGCCCCCTTTCTTTAAATAAACATAACAAAATAGAGACAAAATACACCATCTGTTGTACAAGATATAACAGATGTTCTTCTGCAATTCAGAATGATAATATAAAGCAACATGGTCTGAGTAACATGGATCTAAAACTACTTGCAAACTTGTTTAGTGATGAGAGAAGATGAAATCTATACCTGTATAGTGGTGATCCCCAGGTCTCGACCCACTAAGATGTGACCATCAACTAGCCTTGCGATGCGAGCATCTTCCACCTGTGAATCCCAAAAAATGTAGTTAGCATAAACATAATTTGCAAACTCTTATTAACACATGGTAATGTAACAAAAAAAATAGCTGATGAGGTGTACATCATACATCAGCTCCTGTCTATCTTAACTCATCAATCCAGACCTACGCGCACTCTCGACAGATAGACAATAAAGATGCTTAGCGCTCCCACCACAAAATGGGGCTAAATCCATGGATCTTTTGCTCTGTTGGTCCTTAGTGGTGGAATGATCTGCCAAACTCTGTTCAATCCACAGAGTTCTTATGTACTTTTAAAAGCAAGCTGAAGACTCAGCTCTTTAAGGAGGACTAACTTTTAACTCTTCTACTCGTCAGAATGAGTGAGAAAGATTTGTTCAGCTCTTTGCCACAATTCAGCACTGAATAACCTGCACCTAAAATGACAATGGGGGATAAATTGTTTCTTGTTATATAAAGAGACTATTGCTGGGACAGAAGGGAACAAATAAATAAATAAATTGTGCTGCTTCAAGCACCTGGCAGCACTCGCCTTGCACTTACCTTTGTTGTCCCCTCCTGTTTGATTTCTTGCTTGTGTTGTTCTCACTCTCACATGTAAGTCGCTTTAGAGAAAAGCGTCTGCTAAATGACTGTAGTAGTTGTAGTAGCAGTACATGCATAGCTAAGGTAAAACTATTGTGCTGTGTGTTTCCTTCTGTTTCTAATAGTTCATACACAGATGAACAGGTGGTATTTTTTCTCTCGTCTATCTCTACTGAAGCAACTTTCTTTAATTCTCCAGTGTGTTTTTTCCCGCAAGAAAGATTTGGTTTTCGGTTAAATATTTGTGGAAAACTCCATATACTTGCCTTTAATTGATCCAAGACCAAATGAGTGATATCAGCTTGCCAGTCGGTTCCCAACATATAGACCATCTCCCCTCCTGGGTCAGATGGTTCTGCGACAAAATGGGTGAGAACTCGCACCAAGGCATACTGGTACTGAAAAGGAAGGAGGTCAAATGATAAATCAAACAAATGGAATGTGGTTCACAATAATGACACATTTTCAAGTGTCAATATTATGCTCATTTACAGGGTCATCATTGTATTTGGAAACTAGACTAGTGGAGTTTTTCCCATGTATAAATACAAAGAAAATCAATTGTTACTATTTATTACAGCACTCAAAAGGCCCAGTCTGCTCCGTCAGTGACCTGACAGGTCACGATGAAGTGAGAGTAAGTGACATATATGGTTAAAGTTGGGACAACTATGCCACCAGACCAGTGTTGCAAATATATCTCATTGTGACATAGTGTAGTTGAGTCCAGCAAGAAAAGGTCGTATTACAAATATGGTGCCTCGGGTAGTTCAGGAGCAGTGTCTTCTGCAGGACAGAATATCACCCATCGGTGTGGAATGACTCTTTTTATTTAAATGAGTGATCTTTACAACAAATATAACCAACTGAATAAAACAGGAAAACACAGCGCGACAGTACAGTGTTAATAACACGTCATGGTAAACATTACCTACATTTCGTCAGCCTTTACAGAGATAACTCTTCGATTTTTGGGGTTGGGGACACCAAAGAAAATTTATTAAAGCAGTTGCTTTAAAACTGTGATATGAAATCCAATCAAAAAATACCTGCAGGGTGCAGCCTTTGCCTTTCCTGTCATCATCTTCATCATCCTCACTGTCTCTGGTGGGTCTGGGAGGACCAAAGATAAATGAGACAGAAAAAAAATGAAGAGGAGCCGTTATGATCTGGTAATTAAGGCTACTTTTAATACTCTACATTCAGCTCCAGTGGATCTATTATATAATCTCTGCTTAAGGTTACACCTCCAGTCATAAAAAATCTTATTCGGTTTTTAATCCATGTAAAATACATTTCAGACACTTAATTAGTACGGTGTATATTTATCAAAAGGCCTGGATGAACCAATTGTTTCCAGGTGTAACTGGTTTATGTGTCATTTATGTTTGGCACATATAATTAAACAGCAAACCTAAAGCATAGATGGACAGTGGAGAAAATCAGCTAGAATATAATGGTGCATTAGATATAGGCTGTTCACACAGGTGTATTAGACAACTAGCCAGGAAGAAAATGAATATATTCGTGGCTTAGGTTATATAGAGGAAATAGGAAATATAAAGAGGAAATATAAAGAAAGGTGTTCCAAAATTCTTTAAAAGTAAGTTTATATACAGTTTTATCTCAATACTACCTTAAAAGCTTGTCTGATGAGGGTGTAGAACAGGTTTACGTTCTTCATGCCTATCCTTGAGTTTATAATCCACAAGTTAAATTATATATATGCAGAAAAAAGGTGAACCGAGACAAAACAAAAGTTTATTCTGTGAAACAAATTAATCAGTACATTTTAAATAGAATCATTTAATACCATTTTCACTCTGTAAAACTGTACCTGCCAAATAAAGTTCAAGCGGCAAGATGTCATTGTACTGCTTTAGAATATGTCAGCAGCAGTTTTATTATTTGTAGTAATTTAATTGAATTTTAATCAATTCAATCAAAGGTCAATCAATCAATCGTGGTCATTTTGAATTGAATTGAAACCTGATTTTTCCCCATGGGGATGAATAAAATATATATTTGTCTGTCTGTCTAATTATATGCACAGCACCATCTTTTCTTTTTGTTTCCAAGTGAAGCACAATGTGTCCATTGAATCACGTTTTTCTCTCTCCTTAATTACAAAGAGCTACATAGAATTGACATAATATACTTAATGTATATCACAGAAAAAACAAGTAAAGAACCAAAGAAAGAATGGCTGGTTGCTTAGTTGCGACACACTCATGCATGGACTAAATCTGAACAGCACATGTGGACTCAGACAGAAATCATGAGAATGTTTTCGATTTCCATGCACAAGTTGGTTCCTTTGCCACTTTAAGTTTCATTAAGCTGTTCTGTGTAAAGAACTGCCTGATGTATCTTTGTTGTCTTTGTTCGAGCTGATGTGGTTCATCCATTCTTTCAACTCGTTGTAATTCAACCATTTGTTTTCTACACTGCCGGGATCCTTTGCTCTGAGCTTGCAGAACTGAACATTTTTTCCTCTATTCATGGTACCAGTAATTAAAGCAACAAACAGATATCAGAGCAACAAATAAAACCCAGTTTCCTGTTCTCTATTTCACTGGTGAGTGTCTAATTTCACACCCTGTAAAACTTCCTAGCTGCTGCTATTACTGTCACGTTTACTCAGCCATGGCAGGAACAATGTTATTTTTAGGCAAATGCACAACCAAAAGTAAACCACACATGCGTAAAGTTTTATAAAACTACCAGAAACACAGCTAACGCACGTTCTTCCTTTTGTGAGTTTTCAACATGAAACTAGAGGGCTTTATAAATCTAGCCAGTGGTGACAAATGAAACACAAAGTTACACAAAACTGGGCATCATCACTTCAAAAGTGTCATAATTTCCCTGTTGATATTCATAAAAATGACAAATATTTGCAAATATTTCTTTTCATTCCTTCCAAATGATCTAATGTGAAGAGATGTGAATTATATGGATAGGAAATGTGAATGTGTTGTGAGTGCGCTCAAGCCATTCAGAGGCCTATCAGCAGTGCAGCCTTGTAGTGCTTTGCCTCCTCGCTGTGGATCTATCCTTCCCTCTCAAATGCACACAAATAAATAGACATTCTTTCTTCTTTGCCTCCCCTCTGCGTAATATCTCCCCAATACACACAGGACTGCCTCTGTGTCTTATAACTGTCCCAGCACCTGTGTGACCCAGGTAATATTACAAGAATTCACTTTCCATTTCCCAGTGTCCCAGTTGTATATTTGTCTGCGTGCAAGTATGTGCCTAATAATGCCTGTGTTTTACTCTGCAAGATCGTGGTTAGGGGAGATAGAGGCGTGTGGGAGTCTGCACACACTGGTTGGTTGCTATCTGTGTAGAAATTGGCAATATTGAAAAACAGGCCCAGCAGAGCAGAATGGAAAAATGGAGAACAGAAGCAACGCACGCATAAATGACTATGCGCGCACACTCTTGCGTGCACATACAAAGACAGGCACTCAAACGGCATGCAGGCAGGCATGCACATATAGCTTATTGAGAACAGTGATTTTTGTAAAATGAGGAAAAGGGGGTATTTGTTGGCTGATTGCTAGTGATGGGCTGCAAGTCAGTGGGTGTGTGTTTTTATTCAAATGTGAACCTAAACACCCTTCCCCCACTAAAGCAGCTGATTGCAGGTTGAGAAGTGTACTCCGCATTTCAAAAACAGGCAACCTTTTCATACTGTACTGAAATCTGGGTCCTATATTGTGTATAAGATGATTAATGGTTGATGACGTGCATGGTATAAAGTGTATACATGTGGATAGTTTAAAATTCAGCTCATGTGTTAGATGATTGCAAATCTCACTGAATACAAAAAAGTGGAAAGCATGATGCATATTCAGCTGAAGGCTCAACAATTCACTTGTTTTTCTTTAAATATATATTTCATTTTCAGTCTAAACTTACACCAAATGCAATTACATGATACCTTACACAAATAGCCTGCCAGAATGTTTTCATCTGTTGCCAAAACTGCGACTAAATTTAACTGTTTTTGGGGTTTTTTCCAGCACATTTTGAAATTTTAAAAGAAAAATGATGTTATCCCTTTCTGTCTGCTCTTGCTTCAGGTATTCACAAAATGTCTCGAAAGCCAACCTCATGAAAGCCGTTATGATGGGAACTATGATGAACAAGCCTGCATGCATGCAGCCCTGTACATGAGAAACTGAACTCTTTCTGGACAACATTTTGTTAGCAAATTTGACTTTGTGCTCTTGTACGTGCTTGATTTTACCCCAGCGTGTAAGAATGGTTCTAGATCATATCTTAAACTCTGCAGCAACATTTGCATTCCACTGAAAACCTTTCTATGCAGCCGTAGTCTTGATGTAAAGATGTTTGCAGTGCTACATGAATAGTAAAAGCTGGAAGTTTGCTTCAGCTGTACTCAGCATCTGTTCAGGTTACTTTTATTACAACTGAAGAGCTCTTCAGCTCCATTCAAATATCATAAAGCTTAGATGTTCTCATTTCCTTTCTTTATTTTAACAATCCAAGTCTGAATTCATCCTGGCCTGCTCAGCTATGAAGTGGGCAGAAATGGCGGAGTTTGAACGCTGTTTTTACAGTTAATAACAAATTCGACCAGATATAAGGAGCTCTGGTTGATAATAAAGGTTACATGACTAAGATTTAATAATAAGACACTGGAAATACTTAACCAATGACAATGGTTTAGTCTGCAAGCTCCATCCTAAAAGTTTAGGGTAATTTGTAAAGCATAACTCTTCCATTTTAGTTGATATTGGGAATAAAATATCTCCCTCAAAATATATATGTATATTCTTTTTTTTCCCTTGAGATGATTCTTGTGGTAATAGATTGTCCTACTCTCTGAAAAATGCTTTTGTATTCAGCAACGACATGCCATTTAAAATAAATCAAATGAGAACAGAAAAAAGGAATAAGAGTAAAACAAAAACTTGCAAAAGCGGCAATTTCTCACACTGGTGCTTTGTTCTCACGGCACACGCTGATGCCTGTGATACCTTTTCTGATGGATGTGGATGTTAAAATGTCTTTCTTAAATAAAAGATTATGCAGGGCACATGGAAAGTAGACGAGCAGAGAATTGCTTTTGCAGCAAGAATCAAAAGATCCTTTTTTTTTTTTTTTGGTTGTTTGATGCTGAGCATTTTGAGGAACAAAACGGCTCTGTGTTTTCATCCATCCACCTCTGAATGATTCCCTCCCTTATTCCCTCAAGGCTAGAAATGTGAATGACCTCTTGTTTGTGATGATCGGCACCCTCCATCCTTTGACCTGGCTCAGCTCAGTGTCTGACACGTCTATCTGCAGAGGGAGCTTGGGCACCCAGACGGTGAGCTGCAGTTGAGCAGATAGATGGAGGTAGGTGAAGTTGACTTCTAAGGACTCCCGACCGCGCATCTCCTTCCCGTTCACCAAAACCTGGTCACAGTTTGGGGAAACCTATAAAAGGATGAAAAAAAAAAAAAAAACCAGAACAGAAAATATGAGGAAAAATTTGTTGTGTTGGGAACAGGGCAGTGTGTGCACAGCATGTGACATTTTTAACTGAAATCAAACTGACCTAATTTGCTGAACTCAGAAGCATTGTTTTTGTTTTTGTAGCCTACAAAAAGGGATTAACAATGTGCTTCTTCATGACACATTCGTGGCATTTTGGGTTTATAAATACCAAGAAAAATTATCACCACCTTTACTAATCTAAAGCATTGCATTAATTGTGCACTATGTAACATTCTAGAGGCTGTTCAAATCTTTCTGAATGCCACAGATCTAAATTTATTTTGCTGTAGTAAAATCAGTTTGGTTCCTGACGGTGCTTCAAAGCACTTTAAATTCACACTATTTGTATCTGCAGATTTCTAGTCTGCAGTGTAATTCAATTTAAACTGAAAAAGAAGAGCACAAATGCATGTGGACACTGGATTATTGTGGATGTATTTCAGGAATGGACTGCACCTTGACAGGAAATCCGACAGGCAGAACAATGGAAACCCTGGAATTCATTCAGTTTCATTTTTATTCTTCTCACTTGGCTGACTGTGTAACTGATTGAGCTGACATTTTTCTTCGAAAAATAATCCCACGTTTCATAATAGAGGTAAACTCTCAATATAATGCAGGGTCGGCATAATATCACAGTTCTGTAAATGATTGAAGTATTGTATTTATTTAGTCATTCATTGGAAGGTGCATTATCTGTTTAAAGCTATTACATAATAATTATATTAATATATTAATATATAATAATTATAATTATATATATATATATATATATATATATATATATATATATATATATATATATATATATATATATATATATATATATATATATATACCCATATTTAATATACCTGTTTTGTCAAACTTAATTTACAATATCAACCGTTTTGGAGTGAGTTGTGCCAAACAAACTAAAGTATCTGGAAAACTATACATGACATCTCTTATATTTTGTCAGTTTGAGAAAGAAGATTTCACTTAAGAATTTGATATGGAATATATAAATACTGTGTAAATGTGTCATTAAAAAAGTAAAAACTGATACCAATAATTTCCAATGTTGCATTTTAATATCGATATTGGCTGATAATACTGAGATGCTGGGAATATCGGACATCTCGAATATATGTATTATTATTCTCAATAATAACAATAATAATTCAATTCCCTTACATTGGCATGAAATTATGTGTATTGAAAGTGCCCTGTGACAACAGCCTTTCCTATACAAATAAAGCTGAATTGGATTGAATTTTAAGAGCCTACAATGCTGTTGGATAACAGGAAGCTATTTGCTCTCTGACTGGACAGTTCCATTAGCCACCGTCCAATCAGATAGAGGTTTGAATAGAGAGACAAAATTTGCAATCGCAACTTTAGAGTCTTACACAGTATTCTGTAATGTTTTTCTACAAATTCCTGTGTTTTGTTCTGTTCTTTTTTTTTTTTTTTTTTTTTTTTACAACCATGCAAATCATTTTCTGCACATTTGTGCAATGTTGTGCCATTTGTATCTTGTGCAGGATGGTAGCTGCTCCACAGTGCTGGACTTTTCTTGTCAGATTCTTCTTTTGAAATGTTTTCTTTGGGTAAAAGATCGGGACTGCAGGCAGGATGGTTTTAGTGTCTTCTCCTGCAAACCATGCTGTTCTCATGGGTTTTCATGTCCATTATATTATTCAATAGTGCTTCTCAACTTTTAGATCTCTGCATAAGTTTACACCTGAGAGACTCTCCCTCTCTGAAATGCTCCTGTTACACCCAGTCATGTTGCCACCTCTTGCAAATGAACCTAATAAGTTGTCAAACACTCCTCCAGTTTTTTTGAGACATGTTGCAGCAATCAAATTCATAATAAGCTAATACTTTCCATGAAATTTCAACATTTTCTATGTTGCTTCTTTTGGACATAATTATGGGTTTTAGATATTTGTAAATCATTGCATTCTGGTTTAACTCCATTTTACATAACTACCCAAACAGGCTGGAATCGGGTTGTATTTAACCGCAGGTTCCTGCAGGTTTAGTTGAAGTTTATTTTTATTTTTTCTACCAGCATGACAACTTTATTTTAGTCCCGCTTTTAGATTGTCTCACACATAACAATTAAATCGAGTGCTATCAAACTGTGTAAGTGAATATAGTTGTCCCTCTGTTTCTCACCATGTTATTTCCTGTCTCCACCTCAGTTCTAATTCTGTTGTATTCCTACAGTAATTTTTCAGATTTGATCACGTTTCATTCGGCACGCACTCTGTGTTTAACCTACACTTACCCTCTTCAGTCTTATTTTAGCTTTCATGCGCCACAATTGCTTTATACGCCTCATACTTGGCCCTTTATTCACTTCTCCAGCAGAAATTCAGCTTATAATTTTTCCTGACATGTATCTTCATTCCATGTGGCTTGTCCATAGACTGTATATGAAAGATGGATGGAGCCTCCGTGACGTCACCCATAGGTTTCTAAAGCGCTGAATTGAAGCTCGGTGGGCGGTTCCTACCGTCGCCATCTTGGCAGCGTCATGCGTGTCGTCTCGCCTGGGAAATACAAATATGGGCAAAGAGGTGGAGCTGAGAGGGGAGCCGTGAGCGTCATGGTGGATGATTGACATCGAGCGAACTCCGAGCTTTCTGTAGCTAAAAGCTAACCGAGCTAACCCCGAGATAAAGTGAGCTAATCAGCTAACGGGGATAAGCAGGCTAAAGCTAAGTCACGTTGTTAACCGGCTAAAAACCACGGTTGTTCTACGTTCTTCTTACTTGAAGCCGGAGATTGGTACCTGTCAATCAAAAGGACACGCCCCTAAATTTGCTGAACTTCGAGATTAAATTACTTTACAACGGGAGAGTTAGAAAAAAATTCACTCCCCCCACTGTTGTCATGATGGTAAACCTGACCTATAAACCGAAAATGGATTTTTAAACCAGGCTGTAAACATGTTTATTTCTGCCGTGAAGTTGGTCTTTTTAACATGGGAGTCTATGGGGATTTGCTCTGTTTTGCAGCCCCTAGTGGATGAAGGGGGAACTGCAGTTTTATGCACTTCAGAATAGGCTTCACTTTTTACCGCCGAAGGTTGCCGCTTGGGCTTGTCTCACTCTACTGCTACTCTCCACTCACCCCTGTTACCATACTGGATATTAGACAACAACTTTTAAGAACAACTGATTTGGAAATCCCATCCAGAAAGCAGATTTTGATTTCTAAAATCTATTCAACGCCACATATTCAACATTAGTTTTCACATGAGCTGGGATTTGAGTGTTATCACCATGTGACCACTCAAAAAGGTATTGTTCACTGCCCTTCTACTAGCTACAAACAAATCATAGCCAAAGACTTAAAGAATTGCAATTTCATCCATAAAAGGAAATGCTACCAAGTGTTATAAAAACTCTAGCCAATGAAGAGTTGTACACTACAAACATTTGATTTAAAATAGAAAGTTTCCTTTTTCAGGGATGTTGTTGTTGTTCCATTAAGTCAAAAAGTCTAATTGTTTCTTATTCTATATTCTAATAGAATATCCTATTATTCTAATAGGGGAAAACTGAGCAATTTTTCTTTTTCTTTTTGAAACATGTCAGTGATATTTTGACATATTCATCAAATCAGAAATGTGTCTCCATTGGAATGTTTGTGTCACGTGATCCATGGCTGTTTTCAAAACAAAATCCTAAATCAGTTCATTGTTTCTGTGAAAAACAAGCTTGTATATTAACTTTGTGTATATATTCAGATTTACACTGCAAATAGAAGGTAATACAGGCATTAGAAGGTTTATGACAAAATTTTTAGTACTATTTTCATTGGTGGAAACACAATCTCTGGTTATTAATTCATTCATTCACTATCCTAACCGCTTAGTCCAATTAAGAGTCACGGGGAAGCTGGAGAATATCCCAACAGTCTTTGGACAAAAGGCAGGGTACACTCTGGACAGCTCGCCAGTCCATCGCAGGGACACACAGAGACAAACAAACACACACACTTACTCCTAAGGGCAATTTAGAGTAACCAATCAACCTAACATGCTTGTTTTTGGATGGTGGGAGGAAGCCGAAGTACCTGGAGAGAACCCGTGCATGCAAACTCAACACAGATCAAACCTTGCCTGAGCCAAGGATCAAACCAATGATCTTGTTGCTGTGAGGCCACAGAGCTAACCACCGTGCCACCATGCAGTCCAATCTCTGGTTATGTTGAAGAAAATGTAATATTTATTTTTAAACGTGTCCCTTTGTAAAACAATAGTTAGTATACATAAATTGCCCTGTTAGAGCCTTTACCCTGCTGATGTTAAATGATCAGTTGTATTGGTTTATTGGCAGTCAGGTTTATCTTCTGTTTTCAGTTGTGTGAAAAAACAGGTTTAGGCAACAGAACAGTTTTTTGCAAGAATCTGTTCCTATGAATAAATAGTTAGGCTGTTATTTGTGCTGAAAAAGCATTAAGAAAAGCCTGATTGACCATAACGTCTGCCATTCCCTCTGAAAGCCTGGCTGTGTTTAAAGTGGAACTATTATGTGCATTTCAGGCTAATTTATTTTTATTTCTGATTGATCGAGTTACTGTCACAAATCACTGTATTTACTTCAGACCGACCCTCTCCGTAGGCTGTCAGATCAGCCTGTGGGCAAAACGAGTGGATTGAGACTCTTCCGCATTAAGCCCCGCCTCCCGCCACTGCACTACATCGGGAGCGCGCACCGCACCTGCTTTCACTGTCATTGTAACGTCTCATAAACAGAAGGATTAGGCTCATATGAACTCAATAAAAAAACAAAATACAATGTCAACACATAGCATACAGCCCTACATGTTGGAACCTGAATCCGACCCTGAAAACAAAGTGGAAAACAGCAACCCACAGCAACGAATGCAGCAGGATGTCTCTCTCTTTGGTAAACTCACCAGCCATCATTGGAAATAACTTTATCCGACGTTTTCCACCCGCCTGCTGTATCTGTACATGCCCTTGTTAACCAGTAGAAGGTAACCAATCACCGAACTTTATCCCCCAGAACATCACAAGGATTTCCAAGTAGAAAAAAACTCTCTAAAATGACACGTTTTTTTGTCGCCATGGAAACCAAACGGAGAGCGTGCTGGAACTCAAACTCAAACATGCATTTAGGTGATAAAAAACAGTGTCGTTCACATGTCTGATGAGGATTCAACCCTGTAACACTGTAGAAAGCTCAGAAAACTAGAAATACCATAATCGCACCCCTTTAACTTTTTTTTTTTTTTTTTTTACATCTAATGACAGTGGAGTAGAAATGTGTTGCTTTCTGTACATAATTTACACCTACTGATGGCAAGCTTCCAGAACATAATGCTGTGTTTTTGTTGCCGTTGCTTCACTCCTTTCTGTAAATTCTCCCTTTATCTGGTAAGCCTACACACCTGGGACCACACTCATTTCATGTAGCGCAACAATTTTTTCTTCTGGCTTCTTTACAAAAACTCTTTGAACTCAAAAGAAGTTAACATTTCGTACATCAGAGCCAAACCATCGCTTTTCTATTTGCTTTCACCTTCTAATTTCTTTCAATTTGACATTCATCTTTTTGCTTCCTAAACATAAAAGGAAAAAAGTGGTTAAACTGCTCTCCTTCCCATTTCTCAGTTTCTCCCCTTTCAACTTGTTTTTTATATATATATCTCCCAGAATCCACCACTTTCCTCTCTTGACCCTTTCCCGTACTTTTGTCTCCACCTCACCCTCTCCTCCTCATTGCACAGCCTCCCTCTTCATCTTCCTCTCTCTCTGAAACCTGATTTACCGCTTGTTAACATCAAAGGGATGTTAGACTGTTGGTGCCTCAAACTATTTCTCCAAATCATTTTTATTTTCCAGGTGTAAATTAGTGTGAAAACTGCACAGTTACTGTGGTAGGGTTTGATTTCCAATGAAAGTTTCAGACTGCCGGCGTTGGGGAGAGCATAACACTGTGACCGTTGCTCATGTCTGTTATTTCCACCACAGGTCTGCTGAACTGCCTCAGCATAGAAGCTGAAGGGGGACCCATTTTGTTAGAAATCTGAGGAAATATTTACAACTTTAGGGCAGAAAAACAAAAGGTGTTTGTAAATTACTTATTTAGTTTGACCGGAGAAGGGTGCACACATGCAAAAAAAGTACATCTGATGATGTGCAAAATGCAAAATTAGGGTTATATTTGAAATTTTATTCATGTTTTTGTGTTTCTGCTGGACAGGTATCCACATAATTAGCACGGTGCCCATGTGTTCTCAGCATGTTGGCCACAAATGTTGACACAATGTAAAGTGTCGTGTGCACAAGATGCAATACTGTCTTAAACACTAGAGACGCTCATGCTAACAAAAGCATTAACATAACATCAGAGGTAAACACAGTGGTGGAGAGTTTTATACAGCACCTCTCAAGCCTTTTTTGCAACAATATGCATTTTCATAATTTTTCTCCCTGTTGCACAGTGAATAATACTAATACCTATCTCAAAGCAACATACTGCAAACTGTTTACAGAAATGCTGCAGAAATACAGTGTTCTGCCACTGACTTTGGTTTATTTCAAGTGCTTTTTGTTAATTTAGCTTCAGGTTTTTCCAAGGAGACTTTTATTTTAAAAGTCAGTTTTGAACCTGTGAGTGGAAGTCAGCCATGTTGTTTCAGTTCTCAGTAAGCCACATGCAGAGAACCGAACCCTTCAACTGCTTTCTGTTTATACCATCGACGCCACTGTCAAAGTTTTTACTGATGTCGAAGAGCAGTATTTTGTTTGAGCCTTATTTGTGGGGAATGTTTACCATAAAGATGCATTTTGATCCTCATAACATTCTAACTGGTTTATGTTGGTTTACTGGGTTGCAGATATGCAGTATGTTCATAGTAGCTGCTTCATTTCTTTTTTGTTTTACTCCATTTTGAAATGTGTACGTGGTTGATATACACTCACGTAGCTGAACATGGCTGTGTACGCAGATGTGCAGCAAGTATTTCCCAGCCTTAAACTCACATGAAACCTGCAACATGGTTGGCAACTGGTGAAGCAAAGGTCTTTACAGTACATTCATCAAGACCCAAATGCATTTATTTACACGCCTGCTAGAGATGATCTGCATTAGCTAACATGTCTGCTATTTAAACCTAACTGTGATCACAGCTCTTTTCTGTTCTGCCCAAGTCGGCAGAAATGGGTTAAAAGCATGTCAAATTTGAGGACAGCTGAGCTGTTATAACCCACTCCTTTGTATTTGTGTGTGTTTGCATGTGTGTGTTTGTGTCCATGGCACAGAGTTGTGCTGCAAAGAGACTAAAGAGAGCTGCCAGAGACATGATGTAAGGATACTCAGAAAGAATTGAGTGTGACTACTGGCAGACACACTAACGCAAAACAAACATACACACAGCTGGGGACATGGTAGTAGAAGTGGCAGTATGAGAAATATGTTTTGAAAGATGCTGTCTACTCCTTTTGTGGTTTAGCTATTTTTACAGTCTACAAATGTGTCATCTGCTCCATGATTCAATCCACCTGGCAAGAAATCCATCAGACAATAAATGTCCGTTTACCTTATCTGACTGCAGCGCTTAGATTATTCAACGGTACAGCAAAAGAAAATTTTTCTTGTACATACAAAACTTAAAGAGAAAAGGTGTTGGTGTTTACTGATGTTTACTGATGGCAACTCATGAGAAACATGACCAGGAGGAAGTAAAGACCAATCATTTGCATGGTGAAACTAGGAATGATAAAAAAAAAAAACCATCCCCTATTTTACCAGTTTATATCATTTTTCCTTATTCTCACCTCAGATAAAAACTCTCCACCACCTACTCTGCTATTAGTTGAATCCATTTGCATCCCTGATGTCATTTTTCTGTGGATGCTGTTTGAAAGTTTCTACCCAGTTGGATAACTTCATTTGCTACTGCAATAAACAAAAGTGGAATAATGTACAATATTGTTTTGATCCCAGCAACTGTCAACTTTGATGAGTTCAAAAACTTGAAAAGTTTTTTTTAAGGTTTTGAAAATTTTAGCAAATGTGTTCTTTTCCTAAATTCTCTGATTAATAATTTTTTAACCATAACAAAAACATTGTCAGATACGATGCTCAACCACTTCCTGATAATACATGATGAAAGTGTTCATTACAACCAGGGAGATACAGTAAATTTATTGAATTTGTTTTCACACCAAAATATCAATTAAAAGACTTAAACTTGAATTTGGCCTCAGTTTAACTCTGCTGCTGGTCAGATGGAGTTGAAAAGATTTGTCCAGCTCCTTACGACAATTCAGCACTAAGTAACCTGTGTCCAAGACAATAAATTATTTATCATATTTCAACAAAGGGGCTATAGTAGAGAAGAAAGGGAATACAAATAATTAAATAAATCTTGCACTACCTCTTACACTACATGGCAGCACCAGGTTCCAACTGGACTCGCAGCAGTTGTCCCCTGCTGGTTGACTTGTTGCCTGTGTTGTTCTCACTCTCAGATGTAAGTCGCTTTGGAGAAAATCATCTGCTAAGTGACTGTAGAATAAAATGGAATTTGAAATTTGTTCTATTTTCAAACAGAGGCTGGTACAGTAATGGAAAACCTACTTTAAAAGGTTGGAAAAGGTTCAGCATCTCCTCGAGACTTTATAAATGAGGGTTTAATGTGGAATGTAAGAATTGCAAGAAAATCTATCAAGTCTTGTAAAATCTCGATGGCATTCATCTTTGGAAATTTATTTCAAATTGAACTGAATAGAAGCAAGATTAGTTAAAGGAGAAAAGGTCGGGAGGAAAAAAATGATAAACACATCTATAAATTATTATAAATATAAAAATGAAACTCCTCAGCCTCTCTGGTTATTACTTTAATGAGTAAGTAAACCAGTCTGAAATGTAACTCTGTAAATGTAAACATGTACTGAAAGCTGAATAGTAGACATTAGCATCATTTACTTTTGGAAAACATTTAAAACATCTGCAAATATTTGTCTAAACAAAAAAAAACAAAACAAAACAAAAAAAAATCTGCAAGACTAAAAACCGTCTGAGTGAAGTGGGGGCTATTACACATCACTTTTGTTGTTTTTTGTTTGTTTAGGATAATAAAAGTTTAAAAGAGGGGTTAAATGACAAAATAGTTCTGAATTTGTAAAGGAATAAAAGCTCAATTCTGTCCAAAATTATTATGTTATAAACAGGCCCAATACAAAACATGCGCCTCAGATGAACCAACTTTACTGCACCATCTGTGTGTCCCACACAGCTAACTAGTCGTTCCAGTGAGCATGGAAATGTGACCTTCCCAGATGCCAGAATGTGCAGAATGTTGGCTACTTTGTAAAACCACAAATGAATACCATTTTTTTTTAGAGTATTAATTTTCTAAAAAGCAAAGTTTTAATGTGGCGGTATTGCACTTGTTGAAGAGGCAACAAGTTGTTCAAAAAATTCAAAGTAGGTGGAGGGCAAGTTGAAGAGCTTGTTCAGGAATTGCTACGGGTCTGTATGTACGGCTTCTTTGTGGATTTATATAACAGTAATTCACTTTGAAAAGAGGAAACGCTACACCGTGGAAGTCAACGAGAAACCAAAGTTTGAGGAGAAATCACGGTCAAGTGGATTCATTTTGTTCAGCGCCACGGAGACAACGTCAAGGGTGGCAACCAGTGCCCACCTAATTATATGACCTGTTTTTACAAGCTTTATTTTTCACTTTCATCTATATATTTATTGCCTGTAGTCCATTTTTGATGACAAATCATATGTTTTATTCACTCCTATGAAGCTGTGTTGAGAGCACATTGTTCTGAAATGTGAATGGTTTGAATGATGCTTGATAGGGCAGTGACACATCAGCACCGCTGACAACAACAACAAATACAAAAAGGACTTTTAAAGAGTTAAATAAACTGATGTTGGGTGAGGTAAAAAGAAACATGTACTATTAAGAAAGCAGAGTAACTATATACAAATAAAAAACTAAATAAATATCTACATAAAAGTTTTTTAAAAATAAGCATATTCAAAGAAAAATTAAAAGTGACATTGACACATAAAGTGGTATGTCAGTAACGTGACAAAACAAGTGACAGTCCCACATACTGTTCACTAGCTGTGGGGCTGTAGTGTCCCCCTCCCTCCATCCCTCCCTATGTGCCAATAGTCTGATGATCCTGGGGAAGATATCTCCATGGAACAACCAGGAACAAGTCCCCTGGCTGGCATTTAAGTTATTTGCAGATTTTGAAAGTGTGGTTGCAAGGCTTCTAAGCTCCCCTTCTATTTGTTCATTTGACAGGAACGGTACACATTCATGAACATCTATAGGCGACAGATGCAGCTAACAGGCTTATTTACAGCAGTTCCTATATTAGCCATGTGATTCCACTTGAATGGGTTGCTGATTGGACAGAAAATGACAAAAGTCAATATGCTGATCAGCTTATCTGTTCTTGTCCTGTGATGATGTCCTGTTGCTCATGTTGATAATGAAAAAAGAAAGAATTATCAGCATGTTATAGAACCCCATACATCTGTCTTCTAAAAGTGTAATTATAAAGCATTTCACTAAAATGAGGGGTCGAAGTTGTATTATTTTGTTTCATGTCTTATATTATTTATTTTCAGATGCATCCTTGTTGGGGTTGTTAACTGGGATGGTTGCTATCATACATGCTAACAAACACCAAGCTAACCACAATCACACCCCGACAAAAAGATACAAGTTTCCCAAAAGGGAATCATGTTTTCACAAAGTAAACGGCTGAGTTGGACGTTTCAGGACACTGAAGAATGGATTTAATCTATTTGTTTCTAAGAAAAAAATTCCACTCAGATATTGTGGAGCAGAAACAAGAGGAAGTGAAAAAGCAAGTCAAAATGAAATGACACAGAGTGGTAATAGAGGGACAGAGACATTAGATAAAAAAGTTGCAGAGACGAAGCAAAAGTTTGGCTCTTAGCAGTCAGGATATGTTTAAAAACTTTTTTATACCTTTATCAGACACCAAAAACAACAGAACAAAGCTAACAACTACAAAACTTAAGCAGCCTCTCAGCAGAAAATTAGCTAACAACAATGCATCAGTATTAAAAGTTGGGGCTTTTTTTTTTTTTTTACATTTGTTTATTACAATCTTTTAACCGTTTTTGCATTCAATTGCGTTTATGTACAGAAAAATATGTGTTTTCTATTGTTATTAATAGATAGACTATATAACCATTTTTTTTTTCTTATTTTTATGTTGCAATAAAAGAAAAAAAAAAAAAACAGCCATTACTCCTTCCAGTCTCATGATCCACATCTAAATTCACTGAAAATGTATGTTAGTAGATGTACATGTTGTGACTTAATGATGTGTGTGCCACAGTGAAAATGCTGTATTATGCATGCAGGAACCTCTGACCCAAAGACTCCAGGCTTGTTTAAAAGAAAATGACATCTTTTATCTTGGCTTATGTTTCAAGGTTAATTGATGGTCATGTCTCAATATGATGAGCATGAGTATGCAGCTTATATGAGGCTTCTGCTTAGTTGGCACTTGTGAAACCACCTGCTGCTTTCGTGGTGCCCCCCCATCCCACGCTGTATAATCAGACGTTACAGCTCCTCAGCTTAGCTGGGCTTGGTTAGAATCCCAGCTTTTAGCTGCATGTCACCTCTTTTCCATTCAGCAAATGGATCTAAATGACTCATTCTATGTAAAAACGTAAGCTTTTTTTTCTTTTTTCTTTAGTAAAGTGGTGAAATACCAATTAAAAACATTTTTAACCGTTTCTGTTATGGATCTTTGAGCAGCAAACCTTAAAGCAAAGCCACCACATTTGCTGATTTATCACTGGTTGGCCACAACAATGAAAACCAACCATGGTTTTATGTTCTGTAGTCTTCATTGGAGTCATGCATCTTAATGAAAAGTAAGCCTCACAGGCAGCACAGCTACATAAACAACTATGCATGTTAAATGAACTCCCATTAGAAGTGATAACTTTTCAGACATCTTTACGTAGCTTAGATGTATTTTTATTAGTAAACGTATATAAGCTAATATGGAGTCACTACGTGCACGGGGGGGGGGGGGGGGGACGGCTTGGAACAATGCATATTGCTTTGATAAGTTCCAGTAAACAACACTTTTACTGCCTGTACTGCCAAAGCTTATTTCACTGCACTGTTTTCAAGTCTTACAGAAGCTGAAAGAAAGAGAATAAACAGCAGAGAAAAATATAGCTTAACAAAACAAAAACAAAAAAAAAAAAACCTATTTTGTGTTTTCTGATTTGTGGTGGTACACAGAGCTACAGTAAGACACACGCAACAGAATGAGCTTATAGTTTATTACATTTCTATCGCATTGCTTAAAATCTCCCTAGGAGTCCCAAAAGTCAGCCACCCACTCTTGCCATTTACCAAAGATCTCCCTAGGCTAAGTCATTTATTTAATATCATATTCATTTCCCTGCAAGCTAAGTGATCTGTCTGAATTTACACATTCTGCCTCCTCTGTCAGTCTCTTACTATGTCAAATTGCCTCTATAAGTCTTTGTCAGATGTATATTTTTTTCCAAGCAATACCTTGTTTCACTCTCAAGTTTCACTTTCCAGTCATTTTTTCTGTTTGTTCCACAGTCCCCCACCCCCACTTCCTTCCTTTTCCAGTCATTTCAACTGTTCTCTGCCTCCAGCAATCCAATCCATCTGACTTTAGGAATCATATCATCCAATCAGGGCCCACTCAGTAGACAGAGGCGGGCCCTGGGGGAAAGACTAACTAACTCTGTGATGGGATTGACGTCCCACTTGACTGTCATTTAAGAAAACCCACACCAGGCAAGTTGCCTCCTCACATGGTTTCATATGGCCCTCATTTAGACATAATGTCTGCTTTTTTTCCCTACATGCACACAGATGAGTGAAGCCATTATCACCCTGCATCCCCATACATTCTTCTACACCAGTTTGGATAATAGACAGCAGATGTAGAAATTGTCTGGAAGGTGAACCGGCCTGCAAGTTAGTGTCTTATCTCTGGGCCTGTCATTTTGAATTAGTAAAAGTGCAAATGAAGAATTCTCTAATGGCCATTTGCAGTCTGCTTCTCTTGACAATAAAAGTGTATAATTAATAGATAATGAGCGACAGCTAGAAAGGGAGATGAAGAGAGAATCAATGAGAACAGACTAATGATTTATAATTTAGAAGGATAAGGCATGTTATAAGAAGGGTAGGGGGATTCAAGGATACACACAGCTGGATTGGCAACTAAAGCAATAATAAAAAGGATCTGGAAAAAATAAAAACAGAGAGAAATATCACATGACCACATACCTCTCACCGACCTACAGCAACGGTTTGACGTTGCCTGAACCATCAGTCCTCCCTCATTTAGGAGCTGGAGGGTTTTGACATCTGAACTATACATATAATATCAATGTTCTTCAGAAAACACACCCGTGATGGTCGGTGGTTTTCATGAGCGATAGAAAAAGGTGCTTTAATCTTAAGCTAAATTTTCAAAATGATTACAAAAGAAAGACAGAAACCACAAGAGCAATAGCCTGCTCAGTAAATATAACATTATTTTAAACATATTAGTAAAAGTTAGGGCCACAGTGGAAAGTAGCTTATGAAATCTGCTCTTAGAAAACTTTCTCACTTTGACTCTCCTGTCTTTGTCAGAGAGGTCTTCAGGGCTTTAGGAAAAGGCAGAGAGCAGCTTTGTGTTTGTGCCTATGTGTGTTGGGTGTAACGTTTGTCTTTTTTTTTTCCTTTCCTAGAAAGTTCCCAGGCCCTATGTGAATTAGTATGCTTATTAGCATAGGGATATAAGTCAACACTGGCCCCAATATGTCTATTTGTATGGTCTTTTTATGGCCTAGGTATGCGCATGTGTGTGTGAATGTGTGTTTGTGTGAGTGGGGTGATTTCACCCAAGTGTCTGCACATGTATTTGGAAATGATTTTTCTTTTTTTTTTTTTTAGCTCATAACTTAAAAAGAGGCTTAAAGAAAACTCAAAATGTTACTGCAGTAGGATTCATGCATGCTTGCATAGACAAATAATCGTGGTGGAAAGAAAAAAAGACGACATGAACCGAGTCTTTACTTCTACGGCCAAAATGAAAATTGTGTTTTCAGAGGATGTTTGACCCCACCAAGAGTGTCTTTGATTGCAACATTCGTGGGCAGGATTGAATGAATTTCACTGGAGGTGAAAAGGGAGAAAAGGTGTCCGGCTTGAAAAATGGCAGCAAGAGACTTCATTTGTCTTGAGATTATGTTCATAAGAAAGGTGGAATGGAGGATGAGATTACTACAAGGCTGCTGAAGATGGAGCTGAAGCAGAAAGAAAAGCTTTTGATTTACTAGCAGATCTACATTCCAACACTTACCTGTGGTTACGTGTTCTGGTTACAAACTAGATGCCAAAATGAGCTTCCCTTCGTAGGGGGGCTGGTTTCAGCCTTAGAGACATTGCGAAGAACTCTGCAATCCGGAGCAGGGTCGAGGCAGGAGTGGCGGCTTCCTCATGTCAAAGACAACCAGCTGAGGAGGTTTAGACATTTTCCATGGGTGTCTCGAGGGCACCTTCTTTTTAAGGATTTCCAGGCATGCCCAACAGAAAGGAGGCCCGGGGGGTAGACCAAGAACTCGCTGGAGGAATCACATATCTCATTTAGCCTGGGAACGCCCTGAGGTTTCTTTAGGGAGAATTAAATTCATGATGAAAAGGTCCCCTCTGGAAAAACCACCTAGCCCGTTGCCACAGCTACCAAACATTGGATATAGAGAAAAATATAGAAAGATTGATAATGGATTGTTCACATAGAAGGAACTAAAGCCATTCCTTAAATCTTTAAACAGTTAAATGTCCCAAGAATGACTGTAAGATGACAGTGTACAATAAAGGGAGGCAATATTTACCAACTGGCAATGCCATTGTTTCCAAAAATGAGCGTCCTGTCAATACAAAAGGTTATGTTTGTACAAGATAACCCATAAAGTTTTCTGCACATAAGTATGACAGCCAGTGAAACTGGAATGGAGCTACATAGTTCAAAAGAAATAAGTGTTATATACCGTTGGACATTATGCCAATAATTCGGTTGGATAAAACTGTTTATTTAGCTGAAATAAATATTTTTGCATAAAATATCTCTTAAAAAATTCCTATTTAAGTTTGAATGGTTGCCTCAAAATGAGAAAATGAATATGCACCCCTTGGCTTTGAGTTCAACCCGGGACAGACGGATATGAACCTGCTGCCTATTTGTCCAATGTGGCGCTAATCAGCCTGGTGATTACCTGCTTGTACTGTGCCAGCTTTCGCGCGCTCAATTTTACACTACATGGTTTCATAACATTTAGAGAGGGAGGCTTAAGTGGATGTAAACATTAGTGGTGTAATGCCGGAAAGACCAACCGTCTGACCTCTGTGAAGCAGTTCAACAGCTTGGCCTTTGCAGTGTTAATAGCCGTGCACGGGAGGCCAACGGCTGGCTGCTAACAAGAATACTGAAGGAAATGCAGCAATACTGCAGCTGATACAGACTCTTCCAGTCTTTATCGGGCTCTTGCAATTTTAATTTGTTTCTTTCCATCTTTTTTGTTTTCCTTGCTTAACTTTGAAATAGGCCGAAATGAGAAAAACAGCATTATGTAAGAGGACAGAGGTAGAGTGGCTGCAGATGGAGTACATTCAGGAACTAAACAAGACATCTGATCAAGATTCCTGCAGATTTTCTCCCCGTGGAGCTATTCAGGTCAGATCCATCTGGGAGCAGACCCCCAGGGCGAGCCCAGGAGAGATTATACATCCCAGCCAGCTTCAGACAGCCTCAGGCTCCCCGATGAGGCGCTGGAAGACATGGTTTGGGGGGCGGGACAGCTATCTGTGCTCCTCTGTTCCTGTAACCTCAAACTGAACTGGAAGTGTGAAGCAATATATCAATGGACTGACTGTTTATTTTCTAATTCAAGAGAAGGAGCAGAATCCACCCTATTTTCAAGTCTAAATTTAGTGTTATACGTTTTATCAGCAGGTGATAAATATTATCTTTAAAGAGATATCTTGTTTACACATAGTGTTATATCACTATTGGTATTGTTATTATACTTTAAGATGAAAGCAGTGCTGTTTGCTCAAATCATCTTTTCCTTCTTTTGGCTGTATCCTTTGTAAAGCAATGTTAATATTATTTTTGCTCTTTCACTGCTTTTCATCATCTCACACTCTCCTGCCTTCTCACCTGTCAGGTTTACTTGCACTTTGTGCATCTCCTTGTGTCATTTTATGTTTGAATGTGTGAATGAACGCATGTGCAAAAACAACTGGGATGACTCTCGAGCCAGCGAAGGAAAAGGTTGCAGACTTGGCATGAAATATTCTCAATTTTAAATGCAAAAAAAAATGTCCAAGACTTTTAATTTATCATCAGATATAACGTGCAACAGGAGGTCATTTCTGCTCTGGGTCTATGGGATATATAGATCAAGGAAGAGAACCAGAGTTTTAGTAGAAATGGTTCAAAAGTCAAAAACATTTATAATTGACAAATCCTAGAATTAACTTAAACTCTTGAAAAAGATTAGCAAATGTGATCCTCATCAGTTCCCTGTTTTCACAAGTCTTGAAATGAAATACGGCCTGCTGACAGTCATTTATAACACAGTTAGGAATTCAGCAGTTCTGTTGCAAATTGAAAATCGTATCATTATGTCATTTATTATTTAAAAAAAAGTCCCAAATGAGAAACACAGCCAGATTACAGTCCACACACACACACACACTTATACACTTCTCATCCCCTTTATCAATAGTAAATTGTCATGACAAAGAATGGCCAAGCATAAACCACTGATCCATGCAAACGCGCGCACACACACACACACACACACACACACACACACACACACACACATACACATCTGATGGACAGCAGCAGTCCTGTCTGTGATGTCTGAACTGTTCATGTATTCCAGTGATGGGGTGCTAATGCAGGAAACAGCATGGCTTCCTGAGGAGCACAAAATGGAGGCATGGCAACTGCTGCCAAGTTGTCAGGGTGAGGTTGGTGGAAGCTGGTGGAATGGGGGTGTTAAGGCTGAGAAAGCAGTTCCACGAGGGCAAAATGTTTGGGCTGAGTTTAACATCTTCTTGCTATTATTTCTACCTGGAGTTTAACAGGAGCTTGATGTAGTTAAAAAAAACCTAAATTATGCCGTATGTCTGTCTGTGTGTGTGTGTGTCATATGACACCATCCCACTGAAGTTATCAATAGGGGGATGTTTGCGCTTTAGATTTAAGCGTGGTAATTAACTGTTAATTAGCTATTGATTAAGGCCGGTATATTTATGGAGGTGAGCAAAAATGGGTGACATGGGGCGCGACATCACACCACGGTCATAATTCAGCCTATCCTGCATGAACACAGGGACACACACACAAACTATACAAACATTTACTTGGCATCTTAGGCTGTTTAGTTTCTCTTCTTACATCCGGTTTTAAACCCATGTCTCACTTTGAGATTAAATTGCTCAGCATGCCACACACTAAAAATCATTGAAGCTACGCTGTTCTGACTACCGATTGGATCACAATGAATTTGGCAAAAAATAAATTAAACTGAATTCAAGTTGATTAAAGTATTTTGCATTCTACAAGTAACAGTAGTTGATGAAAATTTTATGTCACATCTGTGGTCTACATATGTTCTTGTTCAAATATTCATCATTTTGATGTATCTGTTAACTATAAATGTATGTACAAATTAATTATTTGAAATATGCCACAGTGTATGTCATAAGCAAACACGTGATTTCTACATTAGTACAACATACCTGTAGCCCCTCATGTAGCATCACTTGAGCCTGAACCCTTCCATGCATGAATAAATTAAAGAAACAATGCAACATTTATTTAAATACAGTAGTTTACGGCAACAGACATATGCATTGATACTGTTTATTAGTGTTATTTAGAATTTATCATGATTTGATGATTTTTTAAATGTATTCTATAAGATATTTATAAAATTATATCATCATAATTATTATAATTTTCTGTAAAATATAGATGTATCATGTCTTTTTCCTTTTTTTTTTTTTATTGCAAATGCAAACTTGTGTCATTACATTATGTTCAATTATATTTTTATTTATTCTCCAGTGAGTGGAAACATATTGAATGACTCACTAACATCAACTGAAGTGGTTTATTCACAAAAATAACATCCTCATTCATGAATTTGCAAGAAAAAAGCTTATAAATACGTGTCCACTACATGACCATTATGCATGAAAGGCTTAATGTACTTGTTAATGTAGTCATATTTATATAGTGAAATATATTAAACTTTATTTAGCATATTGCAACACTTTCTCACTGATATAGTGTATTTTTTTAAAAAACTTTATTTAATTTAAATTTGATATTATTTCCATGGTAAAGCTATTGGTCATTTAAAAATAGGTGCTTTTGACCTAACTGGCTTGATGTCAGTTGTGAATATCACGTGTGACTTCAAACTACCGAACCTGTTATGACTGCTGGTAAGATGAGGGTTTTTTTCTGATGCAAATCCTTCTGGTGCATCGATGTGTCGGAATAATAATGACTTGTGTCACAAGCATATTCAGGAGTTGCAAACAAAAGACAAAACATCTGGAACTTTTGCTTATGTTAATTTTCCATTTTGAACAACTGAATAATAAATGGTAGAATCCATTTTAGCATTTAATCACACAAGATGATGATCAATCAGTTTAAAGCACTTGAACAAATGTAAACAACAACTTAATGCCATTTCTAAATAAAATGTCGTCATGTGTATAAATGCATCATGGAACATTTTGCCAAACTCTCCGTAAACATCCGTTTGTGTTAGAACTCTAACATAAACCTGTTTTAATCCCCCCTAAAACCACATTGTGCTGATTTTGATGATTTTGCTTTTTGCAGAGCCTCAAGTGAAGCACTTTTCCACACCTTGGTAGTTCTCGTCACCGAGCAATCTGTTGGACACTTTATGGACAGGAACCAGGGGACATTCATGGCTTTGCTGATTTTACAACAAAACCTTCTTCCTTGTCGTAAGAACTGAATTGCTCGAGGTTTAAAAAATAGTTTTTAGCCCCCATCAAGGTCACAGCTGCCACAGATATACGTCTGTAGGTGTTGCTAATGGTCCAGTCTGATGTTGTGCACTTCAAATCACTGGCTATTTCCTAAGCCTGTTACTGCTAAATGGGAAAAATGGGTGAGTTTAGATGATAGTGGGGGTGTTTGTGTGTGACCTCAGCTTTTAATCCACTTTACTTTTCATTTCCTTTCTAGGCTTTCAAATGACCCAGAGCACCTGGACAGAATCTCCTTCCTCCACTGCAAGTTAACGCGTTTCTTTTCTTGAACTCTTTTCTTAATAAACTTCTTAGTGTTATTTTATTATTTATTACAATAAACCTAAACATATTTTTATCTTTCAATTAATGTTTAATTTATTCATTCATTCATTTTATTTCCATCCATCTATCCATCCATGTTCATAAAGGTTGATAAGTTCATTTCTTCATGACATTTTTGCTAAAATTAACTTTGTAAAGAGTAAATGTTCATTTTTGTGTCCCAGAGCTGATGCTTTTCACCGTCTCCATCGAGTATTTTCTGCTCTAGAGGAAATCATTTAGTAGTCAAAGTAAACCAAGGTGACTGTAGATGAATATTATTCAAATTCAATCATACTTTTTATAAATAGCTTAAAAATGGCATTCACTCTCAAAATAAAGGCAAAATCCCAGCTGCAATAACAAGATGCTTTATTATTGTCTCCGTCTTACTTCGCAGCCTGCCTTTATAAACAGCTTAAAAAGCTGAAACCTTCCAGCAATGATGAATATTTTTCATGATTGTTATCAGTTTTATTCAGCAGCTGAGCTGCAGCTCCAATCCTGAAGCTCAGCAGCACTAAGAAATTCATTTGCCAGGAGCCATAAATGTAACAGGAATTGTACTTCTGACTTTGATGTATGTACATAAGAATGTACAATGACACACGCAATGGGACCAAGAACTGACTTTAGCTTAGTGCGAGTTGATGTAACCTTACAAATATCACCCAATATTTAATATGAATAATTTCATTGTCGACTCAGCAGACTGAAAAGCTGCAGCTGCATTAAGAGACTGGAAACCAAAGTAATAGGTATTTGCTTTGTGTAAAATCTAGTGAATTCAAATAAAAAAAAGAAAGAAAGCTGCATTTAACCCCAGAGACTTAAGGTGCTTTAAGTTTCAGTAACAAGAAACAAATTCCAAAGAAATGATTGTAAGAGTATCTTTGCTAAACCTGGAGGGGTTGTGTGTCTGCTTATCATTTTCTTTTTATTCTTCAGCAATATCTGATATGGCACCTGTGCTGACTGAGATGTTTGTGATTACTGTAAATGCATAAACACTCATTCAAAAAGAAAGGAAGCGCTTCATCAGCAAGGATGAAAATCATTTGCTTTTTGCTTGACTATTTTTCCATGCAGCACATCATGTACAAAGGACATGTGCTTGCAAACTCAGCTTTTATTTTTGCTTCCCTCATGTCATAAGACATGCATTATATCGTACAGTCGCACATACCCCTAAACATATTTCACATTTTTACATTTGCATAATTCTCATCTAATCGAAAAAGTGCAGTCTTAATTTATTTAGGTACCATTTTTATTTTTTCGGAGAGACAGAAAACTGTGCTCCAACTTGTCATCTTCCATATTTCCTATGAGAAAATCTGATTGCAGCTACCTCAGAAAAAACACATTTCAGATAAAAATGTGAGTTATAAAATCATATCTGAACATAGCCTGTATGTTTACAAATACCTTTATACATATATATACATATACACATATATATATACATATATACATATAGTATATATATACATATATACATATAGTATATATATATATATATATATATATATATATATATATATATATATATATATATATATATATATATATATATATATATATATATATACATATACATAGAGTATATATATATATATATATATATATATATATATATATATATATATACACTTACGAAGGGGTCCTGGCAAAACTGACATCCATGGACCATGAGTCACACCCCTGCAGGATGCCCTCTGGAGAGCAGCTTCAGTGACTGATCCATCCTCGCTGTCTGAAGGAAGGTCTTTCCTCCCTGCAGCTGTCAGACTTTACAATGAACACATGCAAACTGATTGCATGTTTATATAGATATTTATATACTGTCCATAATCCCTCTGTTAGGCCATATGATGTACATTCTGTACACATTATTTATGCGTGCGTGTTCTTTATGATATCACCTCTGTGCTTACTGCATCTGTATTGTTAGATTTCCTGATCAAACCTTTAGGGACAGACTTTGTAGAACCCCGTTCTATAGCTCAGTGTTTTTCAAGCGTTTATGAGCCAAGGTACATTGTTTTTATGGCACACCGCAAACTAAAAATTATAGCCTATATTAACAATATAGTTCAGTAATTCATATTCCTAACCATTTAATCCAATTAAGGGTAGCAGGGAAGCTGAATCCTATTCCAGCCGGCTTTGGGCGAAAGGCAGGGTACACCCTGGACAGCTCGCCAGTCCATCGCAGGGCCACACAGAGACAAACAACCACTCACACCTAGGTAAAATTTAGAGTAACCACTTAACCTAACATGCATGTCTTTGGACAGTGGGAGGAAGCCGGAATACCCGGAGAGAACCCACACATACACGGGGAGAACATGCAAACTCCACACAGAAAGGCCAAACCTTCCCGCAGCCAAGGATCGAACCAGCGACCTTTTTACTGTGAGGCCCCAGTGCTAACCACCATGCCACCATGCATAAAGTTGTTTTTGTCAAAACATCTTCATTCATTCATTTTCCGAACCGCTTATTCCAATTCAGGGTCGCGGGGAAGCTGGAGCCTATCCCAGCCGGCTTTGGGCGACAGGCAGGGTACACCCTGGACAGCTCACCAGGCCATCGCAGGGCCACACACAGAGAGACGAACAACCACACTCATGCTCACACTCACTCCTAGGGGCAATTTAGAGTGACCAATTAACCTAACATGCATGTCTTTGGATGGTGGGAGGAAGCTGGAGTACCCGGAGAGAACCCACGCATACACGGGGAGAACATGCAAACTCCACACAGAAAGGCCACTGACCAAACCAGCCAAGGATCGAACCAGCGACCTTCTTGCTGTGAGGCCACAGTGCTAACCACTGCACCACTGTGCAGCGTCAAAACATCTTGAAAAAGACATTTCCGATGACACACCTGACAATCTCTCAAAGACACTAGTGTGCCACGGCACAGTGGTTGAAAAACACTGCTACACACTGCTATCCACATTTCATCTTGTGGACTCATGTTTAAGTCATATTGACACAAAATATAACCTAGTTGCCTGGAAATAACAGTGAAAGTTGGGTAAATCTAACTCATCCCTGTCTTTAGACTTCTGTCAAGATCAATTTTAATGAATTAAACAAGTAACCGTTTTCTATGGCGGAACTCCTCCAATATCCAGTTCCTCCATGACACACATGGCAATTTCATCTTATTTACTTTGAGTATTTACATGAATGTTTTATGTCATGTTTAGTTTTTGGATGTTTATGCTCCGTCTGCATCATATGTTGTGCCGTATTTGGTCTGTAATTGGTCGTTGGGGACAAATAAAAGGTTTGAACTGAGATGAAAACTGCTTTGCATTGGGTTTTTTTTTGGTCACCTCCAGCAAATTATTCATTTATACTCTAATATTCAAAACCAAGGAAGTAAACAGGCGCCTAAAAAGAAATCCTCACTGAAGAGGTTCAGGTCAGTTCAGACACACACACACACACACACACACACACACACACACACACACACACTTTAGGAGATGTATAGGTGTACACACAACAACCAAACAAGCAGGAATTTATTAATTTTAACTGGTATTTTCGACATTAATGGTCTTGTGCATTAATGACTGCTCCTGTAAGGCTCATTTGCAAAACAGGTGCACTCCTGATGTATTTTTAAGTTTTAATAAATGATAACTTTAAAAAAAAAAAACTTTGCTCTGCACCACCAGGTTCTTTCTTTGCTTCTGCACCATGTTTAAAGTGAGTGTTATTAAATTTGTTTGTGCTTTTCATGTAATCATGCCAACAAACCAAACTAATTCTGCAACTTCAGACATAAAATAAGAGATGCAATCCCGCTGTCCTGCTTTCTGTCTAAGCTCGACACAGGTCTTTGGGTCTGTGGATCATTTTGTTTTGAGTCATTCTGACATGCAGTGAAAACTGATAGAAGAGGGTGTGTAAGTGTAAGGGTGTGTATCATGGCTGTTGGAGGGGAAATGTGGGGTGTGTATGTGTTAGGATGGACGGAAAGCAGATTAAGAATCGATCTATGTGCTGTTTAATGATCCACTTGGTCAGTTAGACATGCATCTATGTGATCCAACTCCACACACACACACACACACACACACACACACACACACACACACACACACACACACACACACACACACACACACACACACACACACACACACACAACTCAACCCTTCATACTAATCTTTGTTCCTTCCTTATTTCCAGTCCTTTAAAGTGGGCATAGTTTCCTCTTCTGCCCCGTGGCTTCGGGTTTGCCATGTTGTGCTTTTGTTTGGGAGAAACTGCAGAACAATGAAGTGTTCTAGTTTTTGTTGTTAAAAACTGGTTAAAGAAAGTGTTTCATCACAGTTGGAAGAAAGTGGACATCAATCAATTGTACGCTAGTTTCCGAAGGTCGCAGAGCTATTCTTGTCAACGGAGGTGGTGGAGCACATCAGATTTAAAATACAGAGGACAATTTTTAAGGAGGTGAGACTACATGCTGTCACTGCACTTGAATATAAAAGAGGATGAAAAAAAGCAGGGTGTAGAGGAGGTGATGTGAGAGACATGCCTGAGTTGAATGTGCATGTACTTACACAAGGGGGACAAATGTCTTTTCATGCAATCACACAGTGTGTATTTCGTATTGTGATGGAAGTAAAGGCATATAAAATATGGTGCTACGTGCTAGCTGAACATTTAGCAAACATTTTACATGTCGACATTGAACCTGCTGTGTCACCTTGACTTCATGTCATCTCTTTTCCATCTTTTCTGGTGTTTACTACCTCCACTGTAACGATCAAATAAAGGCTTTAAGGCCCATAATAATAGAAAAGGGAAAGAGGTATTGTAAAGTTCAAACTCTTATTTTTTTTATCACAGATTTCCAACAGCTGTAGTTGACCAGACTAAAGTTAAAGATCTGTTGGCGACGTGTGTGTGTAAATATGTCAATTACATTTTTTTCCTGTTCCTTTATATTTTGACCAGTGTGTTTTCACTTGAAGATCATATATATATATATATATATATATATATATATATATATATATATATATATATATATATATATATATATATATATATATATATATATATATAGGCCAAAACTGGGTTTACTGGTTGGAGTTAGAAATATCACAATATGAAATGGTCGAAACTTTGATAGTTTCCAATAAGCCAGAACTTGCAAGAATTACATCTGCAGAAAACACAGTTACTATCTGTCTATCATCTGGAGGACATTGAACATGTTCAAACTGATATTGGTTGAACTAGATTTTTTTTAATGTTGTGAGTAGATTTACACACTGTGGGTCAAAATGACCCGCAACATAACCAATGTGATTTTTTTTTTTTTTTTTTTTTTTAACATAATACAAGGGTTAAGCCTGAGTAAATTGTAAAATGATAAATATGAATTTTCTATCTACACCTCCATTTCTTTTGTTTTTTTTCTCTTTAACAGAAGATAATTCTGCACACAGATGCCATTGATAGCTTCATCAATGCAATAGTAAATTTTGTTTAGAGAACATCAAGTCTAAAGTATCCAGAAACAGTTAAAAATAGTACAACAGTCCTGTTGTATCATTTCATACATGGACTTCATAAGAACCATGCTGTTATTGTCATTATCAGTTTACTACAAAACTTCGACATGGGGTGTTAAATGAAACTAAAAGAAGGCCCGGTGTGTTCATAGTTACTTCAAGTTCCTAGAACAACACTGTTTTCTTCTTTAATAAATTCTATCTCCTTTCTTCTCATCTTTGTTCAGTTCTCTACGTGTTCATGAACTCGTATGACACATGCTATGTTTGCATATTTACTGCATCCTATATCAAACCATCTTGTCTCATGGCAAATTGCTCTTCCCTTTACTTTTAATCAGTACATCTCAGGCGACATTCAAAGCTGTAAAAACGCTGACCATGCATAAAGATAACGCGCAAAATGTGTCGTAAATGGTTCTGTAATTGTTGGCAATCCCATGATGTCTGCTTGACTGCATTCTTGTGTCCTTTTAATTCCAGGTCTCTCCCCTCCTCTCTTCATTGATCCAATTCTCATCTCCTCACCACCTCATCTCATCTTCCTTCCTTCCACCTCCTTGCTTTGCGTGAGGTCAGGATAATGGTACTAATTTGTGTGTATGCTTGTGCGCGTCCCCTACCTGTCCCCTACCGGCTGTGACACAGCTGACCTCCACATACTGCTGTGTCAACAGCAGCAGCTCATACGCACATCACAAATGACAGAATCTCAAGGGACCTTAACAAGATAGTTTACATTGACAGCCAATGTGACAAGATGGAGGGAGAGGGGGAAGTTATTATCCATGTAACACTTTGCTGTTGCTTATGTTGCTGTCAGGGATAAATGGGCTAAACTGATCAACAAGACCTGCGTCAGTGAAACCAGCGGCAGTATATCGGAGTGCAGTGACAAGTCCAGCCAATCATTTCCATGTGTTCATTAGCTGGGCGGGAAAACGTGCTCTGTTGGTCCCCCAGCCAACATTTATCTACCATAAGTAATTAAACAAAAGGTTAGATCACTGAATGCAATGTGAAGCCAAATGAAAATCTCATTTTCTTCAGATTATTGCTCATAACTCATAAGAGTGAAAGCCCAGAAATATTTTCCTCCAGCAGATCATCTTTAATTCTCCTGCGTTTAAAACTGATCAAGAAAGTGTTTTCAAACTCAAGTGCAAAGTGTAAGCTTGTATAAAACGTTTATAACATTATATATCATGTTTTTAATACCGTTGTTTATATTATCTTTTTCCCCTCTCTCTTCTGATTTTATTTTTATTAATGTTTCTGGAAAGCACTTTGAATCACCATGTGGTTGGCAAATAAACATATCTTGCCTTATATACTGTTAAAGTAAACATGTTAATATACGTGGAATTAATGTCTCATTTTACTCTAATGAATTATAGAAGTTATAACTCATATTTAAAAAAAAAAAAAAAAAATTGCATGATGTGGGTGTGGCCCTGCGATGGACTGGCGAGCTGTCCAGGGTGGACGCTGCCTTTCGCCCAGACTGCTGGGATAGGCTCCAGCTTCCCCGGCAACCCTTAATCAGACTAAGCGGTTAGGATAATAAATTAATGAATGAATAAATGATCTGGGTGCGGGAAGCTGATTTTTGGCATAAAAGGTGCTTTTTTTTTTTTTATAGAAGTTTAATAAAAGTTACCAAATCTACCAAAAACACATTTTTCCAACATATTTCTTGTTTATTACCGATAAAAAATTTTTGTAACAGTTTTTAACCTTGCATTTTAAAGATGGTCGCGGGATGTTCCACTTGAAATGTCGCAGAATTGCTCCGCTATCACATCTCACATTCTCGCCCACCCTGCTTAGCATTTGTTGGGGCTGCTATTTAAGGTGTAACACCTAGTTTTCAGCTGACCAGTCTAGCTGCTTACATTTTGAACTCTGACTTCCACTTTACTTTACTTTCTAACTGGAAGGTCAAAACCTTTCTGCTTTTGTTCTTTTAATGACAGAAATGCTACAACTATAATATCCGAATGAAACGAATGAACGAATTTGCTAATTTGCTTAATCTTTGATTCTCCATTCAGTGTTAAATGCAGCATTGCCATTAACCATTATCACAAAAAGATGCATTCCAATTGTGGGACAAACGAACACTGGAAAAATTTTGTCCATATATGGGAGTTCTTAATGGTAACTTCTGAAAACTTTAAACAGAGGAACGGCCCTGCAGTGAAACCATTAGTTCATGGAAATATATCAACTGCAAGTGATATGAGAGAATTACCTGGTGGATTAACTCACTGACTGGGTTACATTACTCTGTGTGTTGTTCTCAGACACAAACAAACTTATGTTTATGACAATATCAGTAATGTCAATTAGTGTTATCTAGACAGGTTTTACCTTGTTGTATAGTCAGATATCACAATGATACATAAAAAAATAGCAAGTGGTAGTATTGAAATGGATAAAGAGTTGACTGACTGTCTTGGGCGAGTTAGTGATTTGTGATTAATTGATACCAAAAAAGATGAAGCAGACAAACTGTCCACAGCCAAACTGCAGAAAGGAAAATTGAGGTTGTTGAGGATGAAATTGACAGTAAAGTCATTTCTACAATTTTGTCAGGTGCCAGTCAGAGTTTAGATTCCTCCGAGTGCTGCTGTGGGCTCTCCGACAAGGTCCTGCATGTTATTGATCATGGTCAGAAATTGCTGTTGGGGCCACAAGTGTTATTTGTGTTCACAATAAATTTGCATGGTAGCTTAAAGATCTGGGACAAATTTCAAATAAGAAACAACTGCAAAAAAATTAGGAGGGGATAAAAAACCAGATTGCAACCTGAAACCTTTATGATGATTTATTTGCTACTATGAGTTAAATACGTGGTAAATCATTAAGATGCTTGTCCTTTGACAGCATGATGCTTAGTTTGGAGGTGATAAAAGCATAGATTCAACATGAAATTTAATAAATGAATAAATAAATTTAATAAAGCAAGAATATAGTTGGCATAACTAGCCATTGTTTTTGATAAGCGCAGCATCCTTTATTTATAAAAACACATGCAGAAATTGTACATTACATTTATATATGTTTGATAGTTTTCTTTGAAATGTGTTGCTTGTATTTGAAGGAAACTTTGGTGGTTTGGGTCTAAGATCTACATCAAAAGGGGGAGGTTTTGTGAGAAGCCTGTGAGGGAGCGATACCTCAAAGGTTCTGCTCAGGGTTCAGTAGCCGTGTTTGTGCTGTGCTGGCTCTCTGGATGCTATCTCACAGCTGTCATAGTGACTCACTGACAGCTACCTGGAGTTGTACCCTGTGGGTGCAGATGTCAAACAGCTGTTTATGTACAAACAGGATGTGTTTGTCTTTTAGCATGTGTGTGGGGAAATACAAGAGGGAGTATCTGTCAGATCAAATGTCAACAAGCAACACATCACTAACGTTCCACCATCACATGCAGAGATTTCCTACAACTCAAACAAACATAATCAGCGGGGTATGATATCATGTTAATGAACAAACTACTAATAGATAGGAGTAAATGCATCAGATTGTAGTTCCCTTCCGTGTTTTTCTATTCTATTCTATTCTTTATCCGAAGCGACTTACGTATGAGTGAGAACGACACAAGCACGGAATCAAACAGTAGACGACAATGTAGGAAGATGCTAGTGGACTGTCCAGTTGGACGCAGATCCTTCCATGAAGTGCTACAGGCTATTTTTTCTTTTGTTTGTTTGTTTTGTTTACTCTCTACAAAAAATGAATACCATAAAGTTTGTTGCAAAGAACTGGGCTAAGTTCTCCAACTTTCCAATAAATATAGCTATACTAAGTGTTGAAGTGCTCCTTGAAGAGCTGAGTCTTCAGCTTGCTCTTAAAAATAGACAGGGACTCTGCAGAGCAGACAGAGTTTGGGAGATCATTCCACCATCATGGCACAACAGAGGAAAAGAGTCTGGCTAGTGATTTAGTCCCACGTATTGGTGGTAACACGAGGCGTCTTTCACTGGTGGAACGCAGCTGTCGAGAGGGATTGTGGGCCTGGATTAGGGAGTGAAGGTAGACGGGAGCCGTTTGAGTTATTGTTTTGTAAGCCAGAAGCAAAGCTTTAAATTTGATGCGTGCTGCGACCAGAAGCCAGGGAAGAGCGATTAGCAGCAGAGTGACATGAGATCGTTTGGGTTGGTTGAAAACCAGACGTGCTGCGGCGTTCTGGATCATCTGCAGAGGTTTAATAGAGCACGCAGACAGACCTGCCAGTAGGGAATTGCAGTAATCGATGGGTGAGTTGACCAGAGCCTGAACCAACAGCTGAGTCGTGTGTTCTGTCAGGTACGTTCTGATTCTCTTGATGTTGTAAAGAGCATATCGGCATGTACGGGCAACCGAGGCAACATGGACCTTAAAGGTCAACTGGTCATCCACCATGACCCCAAGATTCTGGGCAGCAGGCGTAGGAACAAGTGTGACAGAGTCAGAGTCATATGTGACTGGGTCCATCCCAATCAGGCATGGACCAAAAAACTCTCGGCTATTCTGTGGCGTATTTATTCAGAATGCTGATCTGAAGACCAAGTCAGCTTGAATGCATCACTGAAGCTCATGATCAGATGGTAATCTGGAGTCTTTTGAGTTGGTATTCTCTACTCATTGTTTCTAAATTCATCCCTGGGCAGTTTTGCAGTAAAATCCTGCAGGAGAACTTGCTGACATAAGGGAGCACTGTTGCCATGGTAAGGTGCTCAGCTGGATGGTTCATGTCAAAGTAGCATCCACAAGAATGCCAGAACCCAAGCAGGTGACTGCATTGTTCCTGCTAATCAATGTTATTCTCTGTTTTCTGATGTTCTGTCGCTTAAGAAGTAATGCAAACTTGCACATTTAACTGAAGATTTGGGACTGAACCCGGACATTTGCGGCCTTTCAGACAAAAATCAATAATAGGTTCAAATCAGTGAAATTTATCAAGCTGAAATTTGCTAAATGCAGCTTTAGCATGATGAACTACTAAAATCTGGAGGGCCTTTCAGACATGGATCCAGCAGGATCCAGGGTGCGCTGATGCAGATGTGTTGTTTACAGTAAGACTGCTGCTTTGTACAAAGCCAACAAATGCCTGTTTTATAAATCATTTTAAAGACTGCTCCCAACAATATTTGCTGCTGGGATTCTCCAGCGAGGACGGCTTATTTCTTCACATGATTTCTGAGTACAACTCATAGCAGTGCACGAATTATGCTGAGCTGATAAAAGGTGCATTCCAGCACATGTTCTGAAACACGTAACAACTAACAAACTTTTCGTTTTATTTGACATGATTGGTGATGTGACTTTTCCTTGTGGCAAGACAGACATATCTTTTTAAAGTTGGTTCATGTTGCATATGATCCTTTAAGCTTTACTTTTGCTTCCTACATTTTATTCTGTCTCAGCGTAGTCATCTGTGCAGTGTGTGTTTGTGTGATTGCACACTTTTTATTGTATTAATTTGTTTTCACAGGTGCCCCTGAGGACATAGAAACAACCACATAGCTACACATTGCATCACACACACTACGACACACTTGTCGACAGAGTGCAAATATTACACTTCACTAAATGAGTTCCTTCCATTTCCACTGTGCTGCTATTGATTGTTCTTAAACAGCAAAAGTCCTGTCGGCTTGTACCAGGAAATTGGGATCATATTGAGACTGTCACAGCAAGGGTGTGTTTCATTTTATGCCCTGAGGGCTTACTGAGCGATGCACAAGAGGAATCAATCTTCAGACGCCGACATTGAATAGTTTCTGTGAAGGTGTTAAAGGTTTTTCTACTTTATCAATTAGCAGAGTAGCTCTGTAGTTATTTTGTTCAGCAGAGTGTCTCAGGCTTCAGCCTGTCCTTCCGTCAGGTTACACTCCAAGTGTTGGCCAATAACTCCACTGTTAAAGAAGTCCTTCAAACTGGATCCCTGGATCCCTTCCAAGTCCAAAAATACCGTAAAGGACGCCATTTGCCCTCCTTGTGGGAGTGGTTTACCAAAAACAAATGGAAAAAAAAGGATAATTGTAATGAATAAATATATCACTTAAACTTGGAAGCTGAGGTATTGTGTTCAGATTTTTTTGTTTATTATTGTTTATTTTTTGGTTTATTTTTCTAGGGACAATATATGTTAACAGCAGCTTGGTTTGCTTGTATTGGTGGAGACATAAAACGGATACACTTTCATCCAGAGAAGCATGCAGGTGATGCTGCATATATTTCCATTAATATTATTTGATCACTGATTCCACTACAGGCGCATAACTGAGGAATATTGGATGCATGCAAGTTTTTCTGAAATAAATTAATAACTTATGCTCTTGTCAGATCAGACACATTGTAATATTTACCACGAAAAATATGGGATGGTGATTCCTTTATTTTGAACAGTAGCTTAAATTAAACACACATACATGCAAACACACATACACAAACTCAAACATACAAAACAACAAAGGAAACAAAATGAAAAACGCACAAAGTGACGGAGGAAAACGAAAAAAAGAAAACAAAAGAGCAACTCTACTTGTTTTAAAAACATCCCAAATGTATTTTAATCAACAATTTCAAGCTAAATACAACATCAGGCAACTATTTGCCATATAACTAAGATTGTTTTATATAAATAAAGTTATTTTAAAAATCTTGGATAGCAGTACAAGCTACTTTCAGGGCAAACAGTGTTCAGCGTTTTTCTCCACTGAAGAGAAATATACTTCAGATAAAACTGACCACCACACATTTTGGTCTGTTTCGTCTGACATGGAGGACCTGTGAAGTATCTGAGGTTGCCACTTCAGGTTTCACCTACTGTATACTTTTAGTAAAAGCTGCCGCCGTTTAAGAGCAACAAATAATATTTTCTTTAAGCTACACAGCGTCTGAAAATGGGAAAGAAAGCAAACCAGTTTTTCTTGAAAATGGGGCTTCTATGCAGGCTTTTGCTTAGTTTTACAAATGCCCCATTCAAAAACATCTTTTTTTTTTTTATTTTTTTTTTTTTTTTTTACTATGAAGTCCACCATTTACCTCATCAATGTACATACTGTCTACTTTAACAATGAACAAACTCTACCATACAAATATTTTTGCTAATTTTTATGGTTGGGTTCGAGTAGACTTTCACTTTTTAGTTTATGATGTGTTCGCTTCTTTTTAAGTCTCGATGAGTCTCTATTGAGCTTGAAAAATGACTTAGATATCCATATGAAACATGTCCAGGGGGCCATGACTTAATCTGTTAACTGACTGAGCCAACTTTTTACTCTGGCACAGAAAAAAAATATCAGCTTTTCAGTGATGGCAACTTTATCATCATCCCCCCATCCAGCATTGCAGAGGGACAACAAAAAGAATGTGAATTCAGGAATCAAAAGCACATTTGTGAACTACATAATAATATGCATTGAATTGTTCTTCTTTCACAGTGCGTGTGTGTGTGTTTGTGTGTGTGTGTGTGGTGTGTCCAGCGTTACATCAAACAGTTATTGTATATGAGTGTGACGGCGCAGATAAGATCAGATCTGGCTGTGAAGTGAATGCACACGGGAAACGGTTGACATAATTAATGAACATCTTTGTGTGATTTTTGAATGAATACCTTCAGCACATCCACGTCCGTCGAGCTGCAGGTGACCGAGTCTTCCACCTCCCTCACTTGCCCGTCGGTTTCCACGGTTACCAGTTTGATGGGCACTGCTACTCGTCGACCAGTTAAAATGGCAGTGTTCACCACCTCTGTGTCCTACAAAGAGAGAAAAAAATACAGAGAAAATAAAAATGGATTCATTCTCATCCTCTAACTACTCTAATAGTTGTTTATAACATGTTCAATCAGAAACAATCATGTATTATTACACAGTAGTTTATACCTTTTTGAAGTCTCTAAATTGACTTATTACTCTAACAAGGATACTTGTTAACCTATTTTTTGACAGATGTGCAGCCTCATTGTATTTTCAGTTTCCTACGATGACAAAATGCAGGCGGTGTGTCACAAACATTTTCATCATCTGTTTCAATATGAAATTTTGCAATAAGTACAAGTGACAAAGACAAGATTGATAATGATGGCAGATGCATGAGGAGAGACAAAGATGAGCGGGTGATCGCAAACAGGAGAGAGCGAGGAAGCAAAAGAAGTGATTATAAACCTCTCGATTACTGTAATCAGCATGATTACATTTGATTAGATCCTTCCAACAAAAATAGCACAAACAAACCAGCACATGCACACACCTCTGAACACTGTGTGCCGGCGTCAATCTTGATTATTTGGCATTGAGTTTCCAAAGGGGCATTTATCACCGCCAACACAAACACAAGCCTGATTACAGGGTATTTTGCAAAGCCCACTTTTTTTTTTTCTGGATGGGAAATCTGTGTCTCTGTGTGTGTGATATGACTTTCAGAGGATATGAGCGTACGTAACTGTTCTCATCCAGTGTCAAATGCGAAGCCAATGGCATGAAGTGCAACACCACCGATGACCACTAGAAGCTGGCTGACTTCCCATCACTCAACAAATTAATGAAAGATTTTACGGCGAATGATTCCTTAGAATGGTTCCATCTCATCAGTGGTGACTCGCTTGATGATTATTGAACAGGGCTTCAAGTCTAAGAACAGCTGATCTTAAAAAAAAAGAAGTAAATCTTAGATGATTAGATGTTAAAACAGAACACTGCAGACAAGATGGCTCAATGATCTCAGATCAGTACATGAGTTTTGAACCAGAAAAAAAAGACATCTTTTACCAGTTGTTAAATGATACCAAATGATACAGTGTTATAAACATATACAATACATTTGCAAAACTCATCTTTGTTAATTTGAAATATATTTAAATATATATAGATAGAAAAAAAAAACCCAGTGATAATCATAGTGGTCTAAAAGTTTCACATTATTTCTCTAATATATATATATATTTTTTTTACATCATATTTACGTTTATCATAAATACCAAAAAATAAACTGGTTACTTCAGCAAAGTTTCACATAACTATCTCTTGTCCCGTCTCATACCTTATAAACACACCTATAGCTTTTCATATGTTAGAATTGTGACACATTTAATAAGTAAACTAGAATTAACATCATAAAAATAAAACTACCATGTGGTAGATGAAGGATGGCTCTATTGAGACTTTTTATCATCAAAACCTGTTTTTTTCCACTTCAGTCAGGATGTAACCGGATTTAACTGATCTATTGGTCAAACCTGACATGCAGCTTCAGCCACTAAAACAGCAACTTTCCTACCATTAAAATTCTTCATAAACTATTTTCCTGCTTATTTGAATGAAAAATTATCAAACTAAAAATATGCTCCAACAATTCGCATATCCCCGCATATCCCCTATTGGCATTCAATGGATATTCAAACCGCAAGGTTAAAATGTATCCCCATCCCCACACCCCCTAAGATTCACACCTGCCACCCCTCCAACAGAATGAGCACCTTTCTGAATGATACAGGGGCTCTTTCTGTTGTTGTCAGTCACTGTGACTCCTCCACACTGGTCAGACACAAACTCAGAGAACTGGAAGAAGCTGTAACAACTGCTGTGCTCTGTTGTTTTGTGATTTCAAGGCTGGAAATACATCTGCAATACAACCACTGTATTTAGTTGACCTAATAATTATAGTGCTGTCAATGATGATTATAACAACTAAATTACAATTTAATAACATGGTTCCATTTACCTTTCCAATACACACACACACAAACACACATACACAACCCTGTATTATACTTACATATATATATATATATATATATATATATATATATATATATATATATATATATATATATATATATATATATGCCTATATATATTATAGATTCTTTAGTATTTGACGTTATATAGAAACTTAAGACAAATTTACAGATTTCTAACATGAAAAGTTACTTCTGACTTTTCAACACTAGCCTGGATATGAGTTTGTATTTAAAACGCATAGATAAATTAACATTTTTCATTTGAAATTGTTGGACCTGACATGTAAACATAAGCAATCCAAAGGACACACATTCCTTCTACCCCCTCTGACTAAATTTGCGCATCTACATAATGGTGCTCAAACATCTGGAGGACTAAGAGAATGTAACGGCACAGATACACACTTACAGAAAAGGAGAGACACATGCTGCCAGACAGAAAGTCAGATATGCTAACACTTGACACACATACTCCAGAGTTTAAGCACATGTGACCAATGACAACCTGCCTGATGCCCTATCGTTCTTTGCGACAGACACTGCTGTGTAACCTTTAGTTAATGAGATCTCTCGCTTGCTCACTTTCTTAATCAGTAACTCCTAGTTTTCAGCTCTCCTTTTTAAACTGCTCAGTCTTGCCTGAAATCTGGAAAAAAAAAAAAAAAAAATTTAGGATGAAGCTGCGAGAGGTGAGGAGGAGGAGCGGGAGAGAGGACAAATAAGATTTAATGTGTGAAATAATTAAAGGCACAGGAGGAGAGGACAGTTGAGGGACAAGAAGACGTGGATGTAAAAAAAAAAAAAAAAGAGAGATACTTCCACTTGGAAATGAAATGAAATTAGCAAATAAAGGGATAAGAATCTAATGATGCCAGTGTGTGTCTGTATTAGCACTATATGCACACTCTATGCAGTATATGTATGCTAAAATGTGTGCATGTAACACGAGGTAGAAGTCTGTTGAATAAATCAGCATCACAGTAAGTTTCAAGTTCTATGCGCACAACACCAGTAAAAAAATTCCTCAATTTTCCTTAACAAAAGAAAAAACAAAACAAAAAAACTTTGTTTTTGTATACTGCGCTAATACAGGATGGGTACCTGGGTGAAAAAAAACATCTGTCAAAACATCTAGGGGCTTGTGAGAAATCCCCCCCCCCCCCCCCCCCCCCCACCCTTATAAAACCCCAGAAAAGTTTGAAACAATAACTAACATTTTTGTGCTAAACAGTTTAAATTAAGCCCTGCATCGACCAGCAGCCTGTCTAGGGTGCACCCTGCCTCTGGCCTGCTAATAGCTGGTATGATCTCCAGCTTCCCTGCAAGCCTGAATGAAAACTAGAAAAGCATTCGGAGAGCACAAACCTCCACCAAAACATTCAAAAAGTTTCTTGGATTTAAACCGTGATTTGGATCACCACCTAAATCAAATCAATTCTTCTTTTTCACATATCCAACAAGTCCTGGAAATTTAATGAAAATCAGACCATAACTTCTTGAGTTATCTTGAACACAAACAGATAAATGCAGGGTTAAACATAACCTCCTTGGTGGAGGTAATACGTGGTAGGATATTAACGCTTATATACATTTTTTTATTTTTAGCTAAACACTGAATTTAACTGAATTAAAAAAGGAATAGGAATAGATGTAATGACAGAACATCTTAAAAAGGAGGGGGGGGGGAGGGGGGGGTAATTACAGTGTAAAGAAAAAGGCAGAATTCAAACCAACACAGGACTTGGCAATTAGGAAGAATAGGCAGAATATGGCTACGCTGTTGCACGTATTCTGTGCAAATGGTGACAACCAGACATTAACCTATGACAGCTGCCTCATTTAAACGTCCACTACTAGTTGGACAAGGCTTCAGACAACATCCACTATTAAACCATTGCAAGTGCCTCATTAACCTGAATGTTAATAACAGCTTGGGTTTACCACAGAATACAAAGATGGATCAAATGGAGCCAGAAGAGAGAGGAAACTATGGTGAAACATGGAGAAAACACAAGAGACGAGAGAAAAAATAAGACCAAGCCTGGCAGTAAATTAGAAAAATAAAGTATATTAAAAAGTGATTAAAAAAAAAAAAAGACAGCAGGAGGAGGACTATTAGAACAAGAGTCATGAAGACAGAGAAAGAGATAGGGAGAGAAAAGCAAAGAATTTCATGCTTGTCCAAGGGAATTATTAAGTGGCTCGTCAACAACTGGCTTCCTACTGCCTTCAAAAGCTGCTCCACGCTGCACTGAGATAAGCTCCGAGGATGTGTGTGTGTGTGTGTGCGTGGTGAATTTTAGTGTGTCAAGCACTTGTACATATGACTGAATGCATTTTTGTGCAAGCTGATGTGTTTCCCTGCACACCTGTCCACAGAAAAACGCACAAGACTTTGCAAGACAGAGGGCGCAAGAGAGAGGAAACCGAGTGTGTGGACCTGCATCAGCGGTGCGCTCACACAAAAACGTTTGCGTGTGATGGTGCAAAGAGAAATAAAGTCTAGGAAACTGCCTCCCTGCTCAGCGAAGCTTATCCATGCATGTTTGCGCTTTATAAGGTGTGTGTGCGTGTGTGTGTGTGCAAATGGAAGTAAAGCAGCGAGAGCGAGACCACCCATCAAAGAAGCACATGCACGCACAGCTGACATGGCGCAAAAATAGGAAGAAAAAAAAAAAGAAGATTTTTTGCTCTTCTGTACAAATTAAATTCAAATTTACAACAAACACGCATGAAGCACTTCTCTTCCTGTCTTTCTGTATGTCCCCATTAGTCTATCAACGGTCTGAAAATGGAAGCACTGGCATGTAATCTGCAGCCGTGTTTGCAGTAAATGCACAAAGACATTAACACACACACACACACACACACATAAAGTGAGGCATATCTGCTCTATCTACTTCATCCCTTAAATTGTCAGGTTTCTCATTTGGGGGAAATTGCTTGGAACATATACAACTCAGACTCTTCCTTTGTTCTCGCTGTGACCTTTTCACCGCAGTCTAACAATCCAAACAGTGGGACCCTGAGCACAGAAATCTCCTGCTTCCTCTGCTGCTTCTACATAATGAATAATAATAAATAAAAAAGGTGATTTGTGAGGATTTCACAAGAGGGGTAGATTTTGTTGTTCAGCAAAAAAGAAAGAAAGTCGTAAATTTGATTTTTTTTTTTACATAGTGTAGGGTAAAAGGACTCTTGCTCGGTTGTAGAGGCCATGTATCTGCAAACACGTGTGTTAGCGGATAATTACATAATGCGTGCATGTGCATCCTTTGGAAAAGGACAATTTAAAGATAAAAGCAATCATTTAATCAACCATTTCCCCCTGGGTATAATCTATACATGATACTAACATGCACACACACACATGCACACACACCAAAAAAACTAAACATACGCTTTGCTTAAACCAAGTAATCAAATGGCTGTAAAAAAAAAAAAAAAAAAAAAAAAGCACACGACTATTGACATCCTTACCAATTAGCTAATTAGGCAGATTGTTAATGGAAGAAGTGACTGTTAACAGGAAGTTAACAAATCCCCTCCAGTAACAGACAAGTGATTTGATCCAGACCCTGAGTCATTATGCAATCATTGTTTGCATTTCCCCTGTGTGAATGTTTGCATAAATGCCATGCAGGAAGCAGCGCACGGAAGTTTATCTTCACTCATTTAAATTATATGGAGCTTCTCTGTGTTGCTGGACATGTCTGATGCTGCTGATCTTTTTTAAAAGTCAACCCTACACAAGGCGAGGGGAATTCAGACACAAGCAGAGATGTATACATGTGAAAGACGTGAAATTACCTGTAAACCTAAGCGACATCATGCATTTGGATGTCTGGAGACTGAAAGTTGTGCTTGAACACATCACAAAGAGAAAATACCAACTTGATAAACTTTTGAGCCTTTGCAAAACGAGGCAACTGCAGTGCAGAAGGAAGGTGACATTTATATTAAAAAAAGTACAATCTGTGCATAAAGTCAGACATATTTTCATCCAGTTCTTTAGATCTAGACAGTAGATGCATGTTTTTAAATGTCTAGACTTAAAACAGGGGTACTCATACTTTTTCAGCCTGCGAGCTACTAATGAAATGACCAGTCAAAATGATCTACCCATATAGTTAATGAGAAATATATTGAGGAGTTTTACAACTTATGTTGATGTATGTTGCATAACCACATATCCTGCACAACAAAATATAATTAACTATGTACATTTTTTTTTAACATTACCCGAGTTCACTCTGAGGATTTGCACTGAATTGAAAAGCCAAAAATTGGAGGTAACTAAGGCTACGTTCACACTGCAGGGCTTGCTGGTTCATATCGGATGTTTTTGTGAAATCTGAATTTTTTGAAAGTCCGTGTTGTATGTGATCTCCTGTATGAACCTTATGCGCACCAGAAGCATCCCGCATGCGTAGAAAACATGGCGACGAGCAGTGAGCGTGCATGTGACGTCTTTGTGTTTGCAGAAGTAAATATGGATTGCAGCAGAGTATTTGCTATTTTAAAAGTTTTGTCCAACAGTAGCCACAACATTGTGAACGGGTTCGGTTTAAGGAGATGTTTATGGAAGGGGAAAGTGAAAGTTTTGGTCAAGGACTTGTGTGGAGCTGTGGCAGCAACAACTGTAGAGAGAAATGTTTGGGTACGGAGTCGCAGTCAGGATTAGTGAGAGTGATGTGAGCGCATTTACTGATAAAGAGTTCATAAACAACACAGAATAATGGTGTTTGTTGTTTGTCAATGACGTGTCGGTCGGATTAATGCGACCTGACCGTTCAGACTGAAGTCGCATGGCAAAAGATCAGATACATATCGGATTTAGGACCACATATCCAAGCGGCCTGGGTTGCATTCGAAAATATCAGATCTGTGTTGTTCAGACTGTTAAGAAAAGATCGGTTACAGGTCGCATCTGGGCAAAAACTTCGGATTTAAGTCACTTCCGCCTGTAGTGTGAACGTAGCCTAACTCACTAGCTTGTTAGCTTTGCTGCACTTAGAGCCGTTGTTTGAGCATGCACAGTGACCGACAGTGACTTAAAGCTTGTTACATACGGACGTATTTGAAGACATTTCTCGGCACGCCGGTCGGACATTTGAGGTAGTCGTCTTTAACACGGAAAAGCGTGAAGCGGACAGTTGCTACCTTCGCGTTTTTTCTGTCGCAGGTAAAACGCGGATTGTTTTGATGAGACTGGATCAAATCCTATTGTCAATCCTATCTATCAATAGAACCTTGGCGATTCACTGGTAGATCGCGATCGACTGGTAGATTGTGATCGACGTATTGAGCACCCGACTTAAAATCTTACTAAATCACTTTCATGCATTACATGAATAGTTTTGTAAAAGTATGATTTTATGAAGCATTTCAGCTTATTGCATCAGACAATAAAACCAGACACCTATGCACTGATGTTGTCCAACAGTAACAAGATAAAAGACTGATGTCAGATGTTTCCGATAGCTAAATGTTAGCTGGTAAATTAACCCCTTTATATTTTAGAAGATTACTTTTTTTATATAATGTTTTAAAGTGTTTGAAAATATCTCAAAATGAAAAAGGACTTGAGGCAAGGTCAGCATGACCAATACTGGAAGGTCTAGTGTAGTGACTCAGAAGTCCAGCGTGTGCCACATGCATGCAGTAAAGTCCAAAAGAAAATATATATATATATATGAAAAAAAAGCTTGTAGAACTCTGAGTACCAGAAGAATGACCTTTTCCTTCCAAATCTTTTCCCTTAGCCTGGCAGCAGCATGAGTCAAAGCATGAACAATTCACCCCTATTTAATGGTTAAAAAACGGAAAAAAAAAATTCCCTGAACATTATTTGCTCAGCAGAGACAGAAAATCCCACTTTGACTTCACTTTTCTGCAGAAGGTGTTTCCAAATCTCCAGGTAAATGTTTATTTGCACACTCATGTCACGTCATTGTGTGGCATAAAAAGTTTCTCCACTGTGTACTGCTGCTCCATTAAGGACATTTCAATGCAGGTGTGGCTGCACAGCTCAGCAGGGATCGGCCACATCTTATTAATTCTCATAGAATGTTATTCCCCAAAAATGTGGGTCCAATTCTGATATTCATTCCATGGAGCATTCTTCTATGAAAAACGTTTTTGTGCTTAAAAAAGTAACTTTTTTGGATAATGAAATGACAAATACCACTTAACACGATCAGTATCAAAATGAAATGACTTCCCTGTTGGAATGTATCGTGTTGCTTAAGCCGTGTTTGTCTGTGTGATCTGCCTGCAAGCGCTGCTGTGTGTGTCCTGGCCTGGCCACATTTTTTTATTTATTTTTGCAAAGGATTACCTTCTTCTACTCATGACACAAGGTGAAATTGAAAATCAAATGAATGCCCATGTACAAACATAAACTCCAATGTCCTGGAGACTGAAGTTAAAGAAAACACTTCTGCTTCTTGGTTTTGACATAAAAGACATGAAAAATCTGATTGTAAGACAAAGATACAAACAGGATCAATGAAACTAAGCAGAAACTTTAAAAGCCACTAAAAGAAAATATGAATGTCATGGCAAGAGACTTTTCATGGATTGGGATTTGGTTATGCTGTGTGTGTGTGTGTGTGTGTGTGTGTGTGTGTGTGTGTTAAAGCTCTGCCATGAAAGCATCATCACAGTAAGTGCAGTTTACTGCCAGGTCATTAAATGAATCCATCCTGTTTTCTGTACATGGGCTTCTATATGTGGTTATTAGGGGTGTAATAACACATCGATCCACATTGATATGATCGATCACGGGAACCAATGACATCGATCTAAAATGCAAAAATCATTCAAACTCAGTTTTAACTAAAAATGACTTTTTTTTTTAGTTCGCACGTCGTTTTTAATTTTTTACACGTCTGTTTTTATTTTAAGAACTTTTCTTTTTAATTTAAATGTATTAACTGAAATACTTGAGCTCAGGAATAAAAATGTATTCATATCAGTCGGTAGAGCCTAAATCCAATGTGACTGAATTTGAGATTTCACCAAACACCAAATACCTATCCTTTAAAATCAATATAACATCATATCATGACCAAACTGGTGATTTAAAACTCTAGTTGTTATGATAATTATTTTGGATTCAGCCATTAAAATTTTTGCTACCAGTGACAAAGACTGCTTCCTCACACGAGGAAACAACTCAACACACGCTGATCATTTCCACAGCAATGCTTTGATGTAAACAAACAGGAAAGTAGGTTTGGTGGGTCGGTGGAAATAAATCTCCCCTATCATTCATTTTTCCAAAAACTATTGCCAAAAACTTGCAACTTTTGTTAGCACTTCTTAAATCTTTTGTTAAGTGCAGGAAAGTATTTTTCAAACATAAGAGCAAAGTGCAAAATAAGAAAAGAAGCATCAGATGCAAGATATTAATTAATTATTTCTTCCTCTAATCTTATTGGATAAATTTGCAGATGGTTCAGCCAATCGTCTCCAATGATAATTATTTTTTGAGCATTTCCCAATGAAACCCTCTGAAGTAGCTCCAAAGAGCACCGTGCAAAAGAGGAATCACACAACACACACAGTAATCCCAAATCAAGCAGTGCAACTTCTTTTGACATTGTACATCACAGAATCACTTAAAGAATTTTAATTATCTATGAGTCGACTTTTATCATCATAAAGACGCAGATCACACAGTGTTCACTAATGATTTCCTTCCTTGTTTAAGGAAAGTAACGGCAAAAAGCATTAAACTGAGAAAACGTTATGCTGTGTTGTTCATCTTCATTATCACCCTGCTTAAATGAAATATGCTTTGTCCAAGATGACACCAGGAAATTAAGCATTCCGACCGCCAGAGGCGAGGAAGAAACAAATGGAAAGGTTATGCGAGCTAATGTTTGTTGAAGGGGGGATGCAGATATTTCATTACTGTCAAATTTGGAAGCATCATTATAAAGGTCGAGCTGGTTCCACTTAATGAGTGCATCAGTAAGTCTCTGACCAATCAGTGACAGCGAAGGAGAACAGTGAAAAGAGCTACATACTGGGTATATTGGGATTTAGTTGCCATTAAAAGCCAACTTCTGTCCTGTTATTTATTTATTTTGTGGATGTTAAATATGGCTTTGGGATACTTTCAAATCATGCTAAACATGGGCATCGTCACTGCTGGAGGGAAACCAAAGCTCTGGACTTCTGTTGAAGCTTTTTGCTTTAGATTGACTCTTCAGTGGCGACGGCTACGTGGTGTTTTATCCTTCAGAATTCATCATTCCTTAATTATTCCCAATTAATTACAATTACAAGTTAATTACTGTAATTACAATTACTGTATTCTCCTTCAGGTTTACATGAAAATAGTAAATCTGAATCTAGGTTTACATGGAAAACACGTGTATTCGCCTGTACTTAATTCTACTTTAGAAAGGTGGGTTGAGAAAGGCTCTGATTGGACAGAGGGCAGACACGTCATGCTTACATCTAGCGGTAATAAGAAAAAAAAGCAAAGAAAAACTTCACTTCCTGCTTCTCATCTTTTCGAACATAACATGGAAAACCAAGCACAATTTTCTCTTCAACTCGGGTTTTGAAGCACCAGCTCAAGACGAGCACGCTACATCACTTTTTTTCAGCAGCTGAGGAGGAGTAGGAAGATGGGAGTACCGGAGGCGGGAAGCAGAAGACCGCGCATGTGCATAATCGCAACGTGACAAGGTAACAAGCACACACAGAACGACTGGAATTAACTTCGAGCAGAATGAACGTTTACATGATGAGGAATTAATCAGTTCGGATTAAAATGGGAATAAACCAGGTGAGAAATAAGGTTTAAATCTGAATTGTCACTTTTGTTTGGAATTAGGCGTCTACATGGCCATTTTTCATCTCTTTAAAACAGATATAACATTTATGTGGAATTAAAACTCTCATAAACGTGGCTGCTGTGCATCTGCTCAATTTTGCTGAGTCATCACCTTGTTTACACAGGACAGAGTCTTTGCTAAGAAGTCCTGGATGCAACCTGTTTTCCTGTTGCGCTGATGTGAATGAGCTGCGACTTGGACTAACGTAGCTTTTGTGGTTCAGCTGCTCTGAACCACAAAAGTCAATACTGTTGTGTAAAATAATTACAGACTGGAATTCTTAGATGCAAACTCTTCTTTCATCAACATCACATCACTTTCCAATGTGTTAATATGTGGTAGCAATGCATGAGTTAGTGTTTTCTTACTTTGGCATGATTTGATTAAAAAGTGTGTTACATCCTGTGTCTGATGCAGCAGATTTAACACACCGTGCCACAGTCTTTATATGATTAAATGTCAGGCAGTCACAACTGGAGGCACAGAATGTAAAAAAAAAAAGCAAGACTTTAAACACTGAAATTCTTTTTTAACGCAGTCTGTAAGCGTACTCCAACACTGACTTGGTTCTTGACCTTCCTGTCACATCTTCCACGTTTCTCACTGCTTTTCTGTGCCAGCCATGATTATCTGCTCCCCTCCGTGTCTGCAAACTGTTTTCCTGTGGATTACCCACCGCAGATGTCCTGATTTCTGCTCATTTTGTGTCTAATTTAAACTCGCGTTTTCTTTTTAAAAGCTGGAAAATTCAAACTCCACCAGTAGAGCTTTATTAATCTAGCAGGCCAGGTTGCTGAACTTGCTGACAGACCGAGTCCTTGAACACCTTTGCTTGTGTTTTTGTTTTGTCGACATCTTATGGGTTCTCTGCAGTGTGAGCAGTACCCATACAGCGACTCGTAAAGTGGGTGGAAATTGCATTATGGCAAAGACAGGAAAAGAAAACAATGAAAATAAGTGTAAAATATTGAAGAATAAATGACAAACTAAAGCTAAAGAGAAAAGGAAAAGTAAAAACAAACGGGAAAAAAAAGCATCATGAGGTCCTAATTGTGCAGAGGAGCAGCAAAAGGAGAGGAAAGAAAGAGAAAGAAACAGAAACAGATGAGTGTGCTGACAGCTGGGCGAGCTGCCGAGACGAGCCAGAAGTTTTGGACAATAAGTGTGCATGTGTGTGTGTTGCAGTAAATGTGTGTGTGATATGTCAGGGATAAATGGCTATTATCACTATGACAATGTTAATTACAGCCAGACTATTAGGCCGGAGGAGTGCTGCCTCATTTTTTTGGCTGCAACACAGTCGTGTGTGGTTGTGTGCATGTTTGACTGTGTGCTTGTGCCACTTTTGTACGCCTGAGTCTGCATATGAGTGTGTTCGTGTTTTCCAATAGAAAATCAAATCTACGTCAGACAGAGTAATTACTTTAGACTAAATGCTCACCAAATATGGGATTTTTCTTTTTTTTTTTGGTGATCAATAAGACTTCAGAAGAATCATGCAGACACTCAGTATAAGCCAAATTTCTACTCTTACCCAACACTTCTGTAATTCATGCTTCCATCCAACAGAGTCCAACATGACGAGTACAATGGGATGTACAACGTTTGCCAAAACAAGTGAAGAATATTGACTGAGAAGGCTCCACAAGTTGGAACAGAAATCCATCCCAAAGGCTCAAAACTCCTTATACCGTTTACAGATAACAGCATTGCTGTCATTTGTCCATAAATATTTAAAACTGCTGACATGCAAAAGCAGAAATTTTGAGCCTGCTTAAACTGTTTATCTGACAAGAGGAACTGATGTTATGCTCATGTGCAACTCTTCAAAAAGGTCATTTTGATCATCTGCATTGGTCAACCCGGCCCCTCTGTAGCACAATGTTAGCATGAGCATGATGAGCTTTGAGGAAAAAATAGACGAAGCAGTTAAACGGAGCAGAACAATCAGATGGGATTTTTTTGGGAAAACAGAAGTATTGTAAATGATGAATTATGGTGCAGCTAACCCAAGAACTGCCTGTTCAGACTCCTGACCAGATCGTGGAGGTGGATGCTTACATTATGAAATCAGCTGAAGTTTTCTGCAGATTTGCTGAATGTAACTTTATTTAGTTATCCTCTGCTATTAACGCTCTTCAAATAATTTCACCGATGCTGGATCGGTTTAATCTTCACTTACATTTATTTCGGTTCCCACTTGTTTTCCTGTAAACACAATCCATACTTTTGTTTGTCCAGATTATGTGAATAATGTTTGCTTTTCCAACGCGTGGCTTTCAAAATGAAGCAATTGTCAATTAATGTATGAACTGTTTGTCATAAAATTAAATACTCAAAAGCCTGTAAATTTATAATATTGCCTAAACATGCATTGAACCTAAAATTAATAAATAAAATAAAAGTCACAGTAATTGCTTCCCCACTTTAACATCATCAGAAATATCAGTTTGTATTTAGCATTGCTGTGCTATCATTTGCATTAGAGTGGGTGTGTGCGTGTAATGAACAAGAGTAGATAGATCTGGAAGACACTGCGGATCATTGTATAAATAACGCAGTCACGCTGTGTGATAAAACATGTCCAACCAGCTGGTGGGTGGAACAAGCGTGAGACTGTAATTGTATCAGGTATCTTCCTAGTGTGAATGTGTGTAGTCGTGCTGAGGTAACCTTCCTCTCGCTGCTCTATAAAAGACACTTAAAATATAATGCAATGGTACACATTGAAAACAGGCCTTGATATCTCTCTGTCTGCTTTAAAGTCAAAGAAAACAGGTAGCAAGAACAGGTTTATGTCAGCTTTAGCCTAAAAAATGTTACAGAAATAAAATGTTTTGGAATGTTTTAGTTGATAGACACTTTAACATCAAGTCTGAGACTGAGATTTTACAGCGTATTGTCAAAAACTGGGTGTGTTTTAGTTGTAAAGAGGCCCAGATCAAATCTGTTTATTTACATTAAGAGTTGTAGAACACTAGTAATCAAACAAATAAGTACACACACACACACACACACACATCCTACAACAATATTTTTTATTGCAATGTGAAATAGCTGGGTGATTTTATATAGTAGAAAACTTAAAGGAGTTGAAAGAACAGGTAAAAAAACAGAAAGATCATCCTCAACTTACTTTCCTTTTGCCTTAAATGCCAGCATAAAAGGCAAATCTGAAACTCCATATTAATATAAATAAAAAAATACCTAAATAAAGGGGATTTTGACTCTTTTGTTGTTAATGATTTAACATTCTGAATAGCATTCTGCATTTAGCCATTAGCTTTTCTGTTGTTCTTGCTCTCTGCGAAAAAAACAGGTTTATTTTGGCATTAATTGTCAGAGGAAGGGTTAGGTTGCGTGCATGTTTGGGTAACGTGTGTGATGGGTGTGTGTGTTTTTAAATGTAAAATTGTTTTTAATTATTTAATGTTAAACACTTTGATATACTTTTGTATGAAAAGTGCTATACAAATAAAGTTTGATTTGATTTGATCAATACCTGTCAAAAATACATACATACATATATATATATATATATATATATATATATATATATATATATATATATATATATATATATATATATACATACATACATACATACATATATATATATATATATATATATATATATATATATATATATACATACATACATACATACATACATATATATATATATATATATATATATATATATATATATATATATATATACATACATACATGCATACATACATATATATACATATATATATATATATATATATATATATATATATATATATATATATATATATATATATATATATATATATATATAAACTGAACTACTGATTATTTCTCTTATATACATATATTTCCTTTATCAGTCAGTAAAATTTAAATAAATCTGAATTTATGGTGGAAGAAAATCCAATTAAACTGTTTTAAACCTGAAAATTTAATTCAAGTAATCAGATAAGATAAGATAAGATTACAGTGAAAGTTTAATGACAGTTAAATCACTCTTAACGCACCCTGAGAAGAAAGTTGCACATATGCACAGACGCACAGCTGCTTTTTGACAGAACAGAAAAAGTGGCGAAGGAAAGAGTTGAACTGTAGATGTGTGTCCAAACATTTGCTGGAGTTGTTGCTCGTCACTATTCTGAAAAGTCTGACAGGATTACTGTCCAGCAGCTACCCATCAAGCTCAACCTGCTTGATACTGAAATGCTTGATTAATGTCAACAAAAACTAATGGCAATATGAACTCAGGCATGGTATCATGGCATGAACTTGATTAAACTAAAAGTGTCTCTTTCTCTCCACTGATCATGTGTCTGTTTCTACATGTATTTGTAAATGAAATCTGATTTCTTTTAAGCCACAGCAGATAGTTGACAGAAAGATTACAAAGAAACTATGCTAACTTTCAGCAAACCTTGAAATAATCATAAACTGATAGTATAACCTGAACAATAATTAAATTATATATATATATATATATATATATATATATATATATATATATATATATATATATATATATATATATATATATATATATATATATATATATATATATATAACCATTTTAGAATATAATCATTGATGGTTTATAAGTTGAATTCATTAAGTTTGTTTTAATTTCAAACATAGTGTTTACCTATTCTCTGCCTCGGGGGAATCAAACACATCTTTTGCCTTTTGATCTCGGTGGTTAGTTTCAGGCTGTCTCTCAATGTCCCACCTGCCCGTCTGACATGACACTAATTGCAGCTTCTAATTTGGATACTAACAAGCCTGTGGGGGTATCTAAGAGTCAATCACCTTGTCTCTCGGTTAATTAGCTCACCCCAACCTTCCTCCTTACTGTCCCAGTGCCAGCATGGTAAACAATGGTTACAAATATGGATTAACACTCAGAGTCAAGATAAAAAAGAAAACACTAATTGAGCCAACAGGTGGCTGCATTTAGATAGGCTTGTGGTAAAAATACAAATGCATAAAGCTGGTTTGGAGGTGAGACACTGTTTAAAGCCCTTTTTTGTGAAACATGAGAAAATAGCATGTACAGATAACAAATGCATCATGCGGGTGTATTTAGTTTTATGTGCATGTATTCAACTAATGCGTGGAGTTTGTCCTTTTGATAGGCCGAGATCATTTAAATTCCATAAATCGCTAAAGTATGCAAGTTTCCAGTATATGAAACAACGTTGAGACAGAAAAATCACATTAATAAATGTTATGTTTCTCTAAATAACATAAGAGTGATGTGGGCTGCACAATGATGTTGTGGTTCACCCTTTAAAGTTTTATTAGTGACCTTTTTTTTCGTGGAGTTTGCATGTTCTCCATGCAAACTCCATATATATATATATATATATATATATATATATATATATATATATATATATATATATAGATAGATATATATAGGGAACTAGTGAGCATCAAGGCCACTATCCAGGATGAAACATCCAAGCTCCACGTATACATCAGGAAGAGGGTACCAACAGATGAAGCACTTACTGAATGTCTCAAACAATGGAGTCCGGAGGAACACGAGATGGAAGAACTATCATGGGAGGAAAAGCCCCTGCATGGGATGTACCACCGGCAGATCACTGAAGTGGCCGATATAAACAAGTCCTATCAATGGCTGGAGAAGCACAGCACAGAGGCACTAATCAGGGCAGCACAGGAGCAGGCCGTGAGCACCACAGCGGCCGAGGCCCAGATCTACCATACCAGGCAGGATCCCAGGTGCAGACTATTCAAAAGTGCCCCTGTAACAATCCAGCACCTCACAGCAGGGTGCAAGACACTGGCAGGCAAAGAATACATGGAGCACCATAACCAGGTAGTCGGCAACGTGTACAGGAACATCTGTGCAGAATATGGACTGGAGATCCCTAAGTCCAAGTGGAAAATCCCCTCCAAGGTGGTGGGGAATGAGAGGCCTAAGATCCTCTGGGACTTCCAGATCCAGACAGATAAAATGGTGGTGGCCAAACAACCAGACATAGCGATCATGGATAAGCAGCAGAGGAAAGCCGTAGTGATCAATGTATCCATCCCCAATGATGGAAAAATCAGGAAAAAGGAGCATGAAAAACTGGAGAAGTACCAAGGCCTCAAGGAAGAACTGGAGAAGGCCTGGAGGGTGGAAGTACCCATACTTATCAGAGCACTGGGGGCCGTGTCCCCCACACTGGAGAAGTGGCTCCAACAGATACCTGGTGAAACATCAGACATCTCTGTCCAGAAAATCGCAGTCTTAGGAACAGCTAAGATACTGTGTAGATGAACAGCCACACGCCCTACCCTGGGTATATATATATATATATATATATATATATATATATATATATATATATATATATATATATATATATATATATATATATATATATATATATATATGGCTTTTTCTATTTTTTATTGTTATGAACTCTTTGTACTTTGGTGCTTATTGGAAGCTGAAATGAAGAAGAGCATCAATAAGATACTAAATGTAAATATAAGGCAGATGACATTTCGCTTTCCTCTTCACAAATTAATAAAACAAAAAAAATAGGGAGGGAGGAGGGAGGGTAGGGGAGAGAGGGAGATAGATGTATGAAGCTAGAGAGGGAGGTGGAGTGAAAAAGGGGAAAGAAGAGGGGGAGATGGACAGAAGCTGGAATTAAATGGAGGGAGTGGACTGTAAAATGAGAGAGTAATTTTGAGGAGTCAAACAGAGAGGGAGCAACAGAGCGATAGAGCAGGAGGAGGAGGGATGAAGACATTTGGTAGATATGAAAGCTAACAGCCCATGCGACCATGCATGCACACACACGCACACACACGTACACACACAGCCACAGACAGCACTCTTGCAAAGATCCCAGAGAGAATTGTACTTTCAATTTCCAGAACCCTAATTGCATTAGAACTTCCCTGCTCTCGTCTCCTCTCTCACTGCTTCTGTTTCCCTGTGCCTCTCGCCCTTTCCTCCTTTCCTCTGTGCTTCTGTGGACTTCCAAAGGACTGTTACATGATGCTCTGCACCTCCACTGGGCTGTCCTCTTTCTCTCCATCATTCCCTCTCAACAATTCTTTCCATTTCTCCCTGGGTGTGCCGAACTCTGCCATCTAGGTTTGTTTCATTTATGTTTTTCTTGTTCAGTCATCTTGTTGCTTTGAATTGTTTTGCCTTGTCTCCTATTCTCTGGTTCTATCAATTAGTTGCCCCCAAACACACACACATACACACAAACACTCCATTTTCTTTCCTCTCCTTCATATTCTCAGTCAGTTATCTACTCCTTTTTTTTTTTTTTTTTTTAATTCTACTTTCCACATCCTTTCATCCTGTCTAATCTTTCTCTCCCTTTTGTCTTCCTGTGGTAATAATTGTATTTTTGGTGTTAGCTGAACCAAAAGTTTCAAAATAGTGGTTTTGGGATGGTTAACAGCATCTAAAACTAACACTGGTGGAACGGTTCTGTCCTCTGTCAGTTGTCTCTACGAGTGCAGCACTCCATCCCAGCTGCTGCAGTGCAGCTGCTTCAGTGGCCCATGAGGACCCAATGGGTCCCAAATGGGATTATATAACCAAGCATGGAGGAGTTTTTTCTTCAGTTTTAGATTTGGTTCATGGAGGATTTTAAAGAAATTAAAAGCCAGTCAGTCATTCTTGAAAACGGAGTTTTTTGCTTTTTCTTGATTTGTCATCTTGTCTCTTTCCAAGAAGAAAAATGCTTATAAGGGAGAGCCTGTAATTGATTAAACTAAAGCAAAGTTAAACATTTTTACACCCCTGTCACTTCTTTGAACTTCAGTCCTCCTTTCTGCTGACCTGGCTGTGGACGCAGGCATAATGAGCACTTTGATGCTCCAAACCAACGCAGAGAGGGAAAGAGAGATAAAGAGTGTTCATTCTGCAAAGTAAAATGCTGCTGTCCAAACAAATATTCACATATTCTCTTTACCTCCTTTGAAGGTTTCAAAAGGTTTTGCGCCACTGAAAACATGAAAGTAAACACACAAGCATGGATGCATGAATGACATAAACGGTTTCCATTATGTTTCTTTAACCACCATGTTCTTTGCAGGTCTATGAGACAAAGAAATGATTTCATTTCACAATTCGTTGCAGTAATACATGCCATGATTATTTAAATTGTAAAGATTCGTCAATATCAATAAAAGATGATGTCGGAACCACACAGGGAACAAAAACCAAGCTGATACATGAAGGGAGTCATCCTGTAGAACATACTCTAAATCTGATGGGCTCCACACACAGGTGGGTGACGCCGCTTCTTCTCCATTTAGTTTTTATGGAACTTGCATGATGCAAAACTTGCAGCCCTCGTCCAGCCAAGCGACAGGCAACATTCGTGCATGTGAGATTTTGCCCTCATTCACATGGACATCCACATGGCGCCTTGAGATGTGACACAAGAAAGTTGAAAATGTTCCACTTTTGTAGTCGTGTGGCATTACAACCAATCGGTGAACATGAATATTTCCGCCATCAGATGAAGACATTCACCAGGATGTGTCATTGTTTTTAAAATAGAATGAACCCAGCGTTGTCTTTTTCTCCTGCAAAGTAGAGTTCACAGCAAGATTTATGTCCAAACTCCCGACTCTTCATCCTTGATGCTTTTTCTGTCACGTACTCCAGTGAAAATGCCAACATTGCCTCCGATATCATGACCAATCAAATTTCTTGAAGAAAAGCGATCAGAGAACACGATGCGCGACCCTTCGCTGTTGTTGCTGTTTGTCGCGTTGTGCAAGCTCCTCTTCCCAAGATAATGCCTTTTTATCCACTCTTTGTTTTAATCCTTATGACTTGATTTTATCTTGTAAAGCACTTTGTGTTGCCCGTGGCATGAAAAGTGCTCAAGAAATAAAGTTTGATTTGATTTGATAATGCAATCTCTTTGCATTTAGACAGTAATGTGCTGCAATAAGGAGTTTTCATGCAAGTTTGCATTTTTATAGAGCTCGGAAATGAAATACTACATGATTATTTTGAACTTTTTAAATCTAGATTATTTCTTTGGCAATAGTCATTGAAAGGAAATCTGCCATTGTTACATCCTCAATGGAAAGTAGACCAAGAAATAAACTACTGCACATATCAAATGTTGCATTGACATTTGCATCACATTAAGTGAATCTTTTGCTTTAAATAAATGTTAAACTTTAAAAGTGACCGAGGTGTAAACTTTCCATGTGAGAAGGCTATTCAGTCAGTTGATCTAAATGCTGCCCAGAAAATATCTCATATTGTCCAGTGTAGTTGTGCCACCATTCATGGCTGTAAATATGTGTGTGTGGGGAGCTGCCACTTCATTCTGGCATGAAGGAAATTGTGTGAACAGTAGAATGCAATATCTATTTGGATACAATATCTTTCTGCACATTTCATAATTTGTAGACCTAAGCTTGTGCAACTAACTCAGTCACTTCATTTTAAAGCCTAATCTCAACAACTGGCAGGAGGGAGAGCTACGGAAAAGTTTGAAAGTTTGAAATTGTAAGTAGGATACCTGGAGTCTTATAGAAATCCATATGCATTTTGCCATACCCTCTGATCTCAGCCCTGAAGAGTGCCAAGACAGAGCTAGCAAGAAGTGAAAAATGGAAGACATCGCATTTGAGCATGTGTAACCAGGAATGGCTGAACCTTGATATAGAATTTCACAAAATCTAAATAAAAGCTAATGCTAACATACCTGAAGGGATCTTACAAATCATTGCAGTTCACTTTAAGATAGAAGCCCCTCCCAGATTTCTTCTTCTTGTGATTCCTCTATAAATTCCTTAATTCTCCAGTACCCCTCCCCTTCTGTACAATCTTCCTGTTGGAGACGTGGGTGGCGTTAACATTTGATCATTTTGTTATCCCAACCCATCCTATTGTTTCCTACACTCTTTATGCAAATGTTTATTGTTCGTGTAAAAAGAACATGTAAATGTGAATGATGACAAGATAATAGTGGCAAGTCGATGGTGTGGAGAGATAGTTTGGGGTCACCATTCTTAGCAGAAATTCTGTTCTTCCTTCCGAGAATTGGAGTTAATATGATTTGTGATCTATTTCATTTCGTTTCCTTCAGCCTTCAGGAGGGAAATTAAACGGAGGCTTCCTCCAAAGATCATGTTGCATCGCCACAATTTGTTAATCAGCGCGACGCAGAAGCGGACCGGTTACACATGGACAGGCAGAACATATATATTTACGTTTAAACTGTCTACTTGAAGAAAAATCAAATCTTCAGCTATGTCCACTCTGTGTAAAGAGCACAGAGGCGTGTTTAAACCAAAGTGGTTTGTTAATGGGTTGAAACTGGTCATACTGCCGTTAGCAAGCGTGCCCATATAGCTGCTTGTTCCATCAACTTTTTTTTCGTCTTACATTAAATCAGAAAGACGAACACATAGTTATCTAACCTGCTTTCAGACAGTTGCAACAACTGGTTTTATAACCTCTGTTTCAACACACTCACATTTTCCCTCTCCTCCTCATCTGTTCTTGTTGACTGATTGGAGCGAACCACAGACGCTGGGTATGGAAATGAACCTGCAAGTTCTTACTGACCCAAATGCATAGATACTCACCCACATACATCGAATGTGTCATGAGTGTTGATTAATTGGGTGTTCGAAGGATGAAGAACCATTCAAGTAGTCTCTTAAGCGTCAGGCGTGACTGCAGAGTGACCGTCCAAGTGGAAGTAAGTCTGGGTTTTACCTACATTATGAGCTTTACCGTTAGGGCTCTGAAGGAAATGTGAAGATTGGGTTTCATTGTCAGGAAAACAAGACAAAGCTGCAGCTCAGTAGTGCTGCAGGTAAAACAAACAAATAAATCCTGGGAAATGTGCGCTCTCCGATTCTGCAGCGTCTTGCTGAATGTGGAAATTAGCAAACAATCCAACCCATTGCCAGCACACACACATACACACACATGTTAAGAATATAGGAAAAATTTAAGACAACAATATACCAAGACATAAAGATATAAAAGAGGGAAGAAAAATAAAAAGGCTTCTTTTAATAAACACCAAGCCTTGAAACTCAGTGTGTGTGTAGGTGTGTGTGCTTTCACCAGCAGATTGATTTTTTTTTTTTTCCTAGTTACTTCTTTGTAGTTTGTCTTCCCAACTTCCTTTTACACCGAGCCAATCAGAGGAGGCAAATTAAGAAGGCAGTTAGCATAACTGCTCTGCTAAGAGGTCTGCATATGCACACATACGCGCCGGCATCTTTAAGCAACAAAGATAAACAAGTGTTCTAATTAAGAATTAATTACACAGCGAAGCCTCGGAAGAGGTGAAACTCTGTGGAGAAATAAAGCGGGTTCGGATGAAGGCGAGAGGGAGAGGCAGCAGGGAGGGAGGGAACAAAAAGAGGAGAGGAGGTGAGGCGGAGATGGGTGAGAGGAGTGCATGGAAGAGGTGAGGAGCTAAATAGACGGGGCAAGGAGAACGAAATAAGTTTGAAAAATTATTCAAAATTATTATTATTATTAGGACAGGAAAAAGGAAAATAACAAGGAAAAATGTTGTGTTTATTTGTTTATTCTTACTGCATTTTCCTTTTTTTATATATATATAATAACTGATGGATAAATGTAAAAATAAGTTTTGTAAAAAAGATATGAGATATTTTCTGTATCTTCTCCTTTAGAGGAAATAAAACTTTCTCATCTCATTCCAGACAGATATGTGCGCTGAGTCTTGGAGGTATCATTAAACTGCATTATTACTCATCTAACTTACCCGATGCTAAAATACCTCTAGGAGGAAGTGAAATATACCAGGCTGATTTCTGACCTCTGCTTTCATTCAGATCTGCAGGCTGGATAATAAAACACATCATTTTCCCAGAACAGTTTCCATGTGTTGAGCTTCTGTAAATAAATCAGGTAGAATGAAAGATTTAATGAAAGGAGGATGTACAGTTAAAACACTCCATATAGAATACGTGTCTGCAGTATGAGCACTATTAGTGGCCACTCATGAAAAGCAGCACATTAAAATTAAATATAGCATAAACTGTTAATTACTATCGTCTAATTAATTTGTTATGGCACTGAACATGAGTGCAAACATCTTAAAGTCTCTCCTGGGCTTTTCTCTGTAATTCAGACAAGAGATTCAACCTCCTTCCCTGTGATGTTTGGTATAATGTGCAATAATGGGGAAAAGAAAAACAAGTATAGTCTAGCTGTCAATGTTTACAATGAAGGAATAAGCATTCAATAAAAAAGAAAATACATTACATGTCCCTTCCCTAATATGCTGCTTTCAGAGCTCTCATCAAGCCAAATCAGTTCAAATTGCTGCTGCATAATTTGTGGAGCCTACCTCCGTATTTTCTTCTTCTCTTTTATCTAATTGTTCAGTGTTTGATATGAAGGGTTTTGATTTCTGTTTGGGTTAATTTTATTCTGCCATTTTATATTAGTTTTGGACTTTGCCTGTATATGAAAGCCATATTTATCACGATTTACCAATTTATGGATAAATAAAGTAACCTGCTTCTGAGTCGGCGTCATTGACCCCGCACAACCTAACAGTGTCAAATTAAATGTCTTCATTCAATTTAACCGCTAATTCTCTGTTAGTCTATGTTTCAAACACTGTGGCAATTTTTTTTTCTGTGTGTGTGTGTGTGTGTGTGTGTCCCCTCACCCCTTCCTCCCTATCAGCTCTTATTTCTCCCTCTCTAGCGCTTATCTCAATGCTAAGAGATGAAACCAATTTTTCAACCCCCACAGGAGACAAATTACTCCTAATAATCCCTCGTTTCCTCGAGAGGGCTTCTTTCTTTCCAGCTCAGCCCAGAGACCAGAGGCTTAATGGGTAGTGGAATCAGGAGGAAAAAGTTGGATAGGGAACAGTGATCATAGACAGTATTCTGATTTCTATTGTTGCTCTAAAAGACACAGAGAGCGAGAGAGAGAGACTACTGCACCATCACATTAGCACCTTTGATGAGCTTACTTCTGACATGGGAGGCGGTGGCCGATGACTGAGGTGGAGATGAATCACCCAAACAGAAAAAAAAAAATCAAAGCCACCACAGAGTGCCTGTAAAGTAATCATGTGTGATGCTTAGCTTTTAGGCAATTTAAAGAGCTTTGAGAAAGATCCTCCATTTTCCCTACATAATGCTCCACAAATTCTGGTCCTCAGATGCTAAATTGTTTAAAATCAAAGATGTAATACTATGTGAAAGCTTTTGCATCCAGCTCTCTTTGAAAACGCACTTCCTGCTCATAATTACACCCCTTTACCCTTCCTTCTAGTGAAAGCCCCAGAAAAAGTTGAGGCTTTCATCTTGGTGACCTATCACAATGCCTCCCCCTCACTGAGAGATACCTTAAACAACCAAGCAATGAGCAGCACCTGGACAGGAGCGCTGGTAACCAAATCAGGAAACCCAAATGGCTTGTAATAGCAGCCATTTTGAAGCTTTCTAGGAGAGGGGCAGGGGAGAGATGCAGGGAGGGAGAGTAAAATTTAGTGTGTAGAAGTGTGTAAAAAAAAAAAAAAAAAAGTGTTCCTGTTTGCTTGTGTGTGTACATAGTTCTTGGGAGTAACGTTCACTCAGGAAGAAATCACATTTTTACATCGGAACTCAGCTGCTCTTTTAGCATTAACCTCTAAAACAATATGTCCAATCATCTGTCTGAAAGAAAAGACCTCATTACTTTTGATGAATATTTCTGGAACACAAGAAAAAAAGAGAATGAAAAAGATCCAACATTTTCTTTCGTTTTTTCAAATTTTAACGTGACAAATGTCATTAATCCTGAACAAAAGTCATACGTTGAAATGTTTGTTTGTATCCACGTGATGTTTGTGAATCAGAATAACGATTTCTACAAAGTTTGATTTCCTCTTAAACCTGTTACCGTGTAAATGACAGGAGAGCTGAATAGTTGGAAAACACAAAGTCATTTTATGGCACACAGAGTCTGTCTTTCCTGGAGTAATTGTATACGAGACGTTCCAAACACTCCACTAGCATGTATTTCCTTACAACAAAACAGAAGGGGAAAAGAAAAAGTTTTAGGACACCTTTATTCGGTCGGACTGCTGTTGTGGTGTGCTGCTTTGTGTTGCTGTGGACTCAGCTCAACGCAGTTACAATGTGGCTCCAATTCTGTCCTGAGTCCAGAGATCAAACTTGAAAAATTCCACATCTTGGAAACTGAATAGATTCACTCAAAAAAAAAAAAAAAAAAAACTTAAATGTATTGAAACCTTATTTCACACAAAAACAAATAATTGTAAGCATAATCACAGGCTTGTGTGCTCTCTTAGTGCCACATTATCTAACAAACAAACAGCTTCTGAAAGACCCATAACTCTGTTCCCAGCAGACCAGTAGATGTCCGATGGTTGCCATCACCTCCCAACTGTTTCCTGGAAAGCAGCTCTGAAGTTTGAATGTTTTTTGCTTTGTAGCAACATTATCATCTTGAAAAGTGAACTCATATTACTAACTTTGTCTCAACTGACGGAGTGAGACTAGTATCCAACTATTTCCACTGTTAAAGACTCCCATCGGCCCAGTCCTCCTGCTTGCAACCAGCAATCATGAATAATTGTAGCAATTTGCTCATTTTCAACAAGTGGTTGTCTATACTTTTCTTATTGAACCTGCACCAAACAAAGCTTTCAGTTTGATATATTTTTAGACTAAAATAGACTTGTGATCTGTTACTAAATATCAGTCAGATCCAATCATCAACAAGTCTGTTTCTCTTTGACTCACTGTAACTTTTTAATCCTGTTTACATCGGACTTCTGCAGCAAATCTGATTCCTTCAACTTTCTTCTTACAATTTTATCACAAACATGGATTCCTGTTTCTGCACATCTTGTTGTGCATTTTCTGTTTTACACATATTACTTTATTATTTGCCTTGATGCTTCGACTTTCCTTTTACTACGTTCCCATTTGGTTTGTACTTGCTCCAAAGTTTAGAAACTAAAAGAAATCATCTTTTGCCATAGTCCATACTGAATTTCCTTCTTGAAATGTTTGTTTAATCCTTTTTTCCACCACACAGCTCTTTTCTTGGGACCACATTCTCTTCCAATGAGTCCTGTAACTCAGGGATCCCCAATCCTGGTCCTCGAGGACCGGTGTCCTGCAGGTTTTCCAAGTGTTCCTTCTGGAACACACCTGACTCAGACTCAGACAAGCTTTGCACGCGTCTGCTAAATACACACTGATTTGAATCAGGTGTGTTGCAGCAGGGACACTTGGAAAACCTGCAGGACACCGGTCCTCGAGGACCAGGATTGGGGATCCCTGCTGTAACTGCTCGCTCTGCGATTCCTTCACAATAATTTTTTAGACTTGGCCATTAATTCTTCAAATTCTTTGTGTCTTTTTTTTTTTTTTTTTTTAAAGAAAAAGTCCTAGGTTGTCAATACTGAACTGAATTGTTTTCTTTCATGTGTCTGTATTGTGCATTTTTCTGCCTTTGGTTGTATGAAATAAGTCATTGATTTAGTCATAACTTATATCCTGGTGAGTGCTGCCCACGTCTGCTTTTATTCTCTCATCCACTGTTTGGAACAGCTATCTGACATAAAATAAAATAAAATAAAATAAAATAAAATAAAATAAAATAAAATAAAATAAAATAAAATAAAATAAAATTTAAAAATTAGTTTTAACTTAATTCATTTAAATGAAATGACCTTACTACAGTTAAATCTGTGTTGCTTGCTACACACACCATCATCTCCTCACCTGGTCACATGTTTGACCCTGATGCTAGCTGCTGATTAGCATTCCTATGGAAAACTGAAAAGAAAAAAGACGAAGACTCTTACGCTCATCAGTTCTGAAGATTTGTAGCGGAAATGAAAGATAAACCTAGACAAGACCTGAACTTAAAACAAAAAAGCCTTATTTATTGTTCATCTTTTAAAGTAAGACTGGAAAACACACTCCTACATATATGTTTATTTTAACAGGGATTAAGATTTATACCTGAGGACCATGTGCACATTTTTGTCAGTATGCGTACACACGTGTTAAACAGTTAATCAACTTGACTTTTATGCATCTTACCTGAGAAATGACACCAGCTTGGATGCTAAATAAAAGGACGCATTTCTCCGTGAAGGTAAGTGTGTGTCAGTGACTTTTAGGGGATGACTGCAGTTAAAAGTGTGAGTCTGTGCCGACCTGTCAGCGTGGACCGTTGTGTGTCCATAATTGTGAAGCGTCTTGTCATTTTTAAACCTGTGAGGGCGAAACCTGCTGTGTGTGAGTGAGGGTGTGTGTATCCGTGTGTGCGTGTTTGTCCAGGAGGCTGGTAGCAGCAGGAGGGGGTAAACAAGGTGACCTTTACAGCTTTGATCACCCTGGAGGAACGGAGCAGGTTGGGGGTGTCAGCAAGAAGGTTAGGAGGAGGGGAAGCATTTATTTAGTCTATTCCAGCATAATAAAGGCTGTGCTGTCATCAGAGTGTGTGATCAGAGATATACAGTGTGCGTGTGCTTATCGAACAAGTCGTCCCTTACCTCGGCCAGTGGTACGATACCCTGTATGTCGGCATTGCTGATGTAAAGGTGTGAGACCTTCTCCGTTTGCCTGGAGGCTGTCTGTGTGCCAGCTGGGTATTCCACCGTCCAGTGTAGAGTCTGGGTGGGCACCAGGTTAATCACATTATCCACCTCAAAGTCCAGGAGCATCACCTCATACGAGGGACTGTCCAATCTGTAAAGACAGAGCAAAGGTACGACTTAGTCTGACATGTTTATCTTCGCCAGATGATTTATAGGCAGAAAATGCAGCAACAACAATTAAAGGTTAAGGAGAGTAATAAAGCATTTTAAGGATCATCATCATCATCTTAATGGGGTCTGGTCTCGCTCCAGATATTCTGGGACAAGCTTACTTATGCTGTTAAAACCGTTTGCATCTCTGGGAATGAAAGAAAAATTCATACCGAGCAACGTGTCGTTTTGATTGACAGGTACCAATCTCCCGCTTCAAGTAAGAACGTAGAACGACCGCAGTTTTTAGCCGGTTAACAACGTGACTTAGCTTTAGCCCGCTTACCTCCGTTAGCTGGTTAGCTCCCGTTATCTCGGGGTTAGCTCGGTTAGCTTTTAGCTACAGAAAGCTCGGAGTTCGCTCAATCTCAATCATCCGCCATGACGCTCACGGCTCCCCTCTCAGCTTCACCTCTTTGCCCATATTTGTATTTTCTGGGGGAGACAACACGCATGACGCTGCCAAGATGGCGAAGGTAGGAACCGCCAACCGAGCTTCAATTCAGCTCTTCAGAAACCTATGGGTGACGTCACAGAGGCTCTGTCCATCTCTTTATATACAGTCTATGGTTGATGCAGATGATGATGACAAATACATCATTATTCAGAATACGGTTTTAATCCAGTGTGTATAAAGCACAGCTACAAGTCAAATCTTAAATAATAATGATAAAAAAAAGTTGTATTGCACATTAGTTCACAGAGCTTATGCTGGTATCAAACTGCACTTCCAAGGCTCGTTCAGCAACATTCATATGCTTGACCCATCCCAAAGCCAACGTTTCTATTGTAAGAAGTTTTCCAGGTTTGTGTGAGAAGTCAGTGGGCTCCAACTTCGTCCATGAAATTCCGCTTAATACTTTGTACATGACTGGTATGAATGATGTTGCTGACAATTAATCCCACACTCATGTAGAAATATATAAATAAACATAGCTTGTGTCACAGCGTTTGCAGTGACAGAGGAAAAGTAACTGTTGCTGATGTTAAGTTGGAGATTATTCTCTTGGACTGGGAATTATCAGGCCCAGTTTTCACTGTAATGTTGCAGATGTTTTCACTGCATTAAAACAAGATGTTGTGTGAACAGGTAAGCAGTGAAAAGGCTTTAAAGTGGATGTGTTTATCCTCTGGGCAGAGCTTTGTATGTAACATTTAAAGGCAACACCTTTTCTTTTGGTAAATTCTTCAAAGTTTTTCAGGCATTGACTGGTTTATATATTCACCTGTAATGATTTCACGTTGAATTAGAATGAATTTTTCTATCTTAAAACTGCAACGAGCCCTGATCGAACTTTAGATGTGTGATGTAGCTACATGTCAGTGATTCAATTCAGCCATTTTACTTGAAAAAATATTTAGTCTTTAAAAGAAAATACTTGTCCTCCACACCCATCTATTCACATCCTGATTCACATGTGAAGAAAAAGAAGACGTGTCTTTCATTTTGACATCTTGGGTTTCCTGCTGCACATCATGTCTTTTCAACCTTGCAGATTGTCATTACCTGCTTTTCTCCTGTACTTGTCAGACATCCTGATTCTATCTGCTGCCTCTGTGAATTACAACCCATTCTGTCACTTGTCACTGCAGAAAGTCTTCGCCTCGCCGTGCCGTGTCGGGGGGGGTCAGCCTCAGTAGTGAGGACGGTGGTCAGATTTACAAGGAAATATAGAAGCGAATGACTGAAAACTCCACAGAAAGATGTAATTCCACGCTGTGCAACGAAGCGTTACGGTTAGTCCCGCTTTAAGAACGTTTACCTAAAACAAAAACAGTGTTTCTGATATCTGATAATGACATCTGAAATGTGACGGAACACGTTCTGTAGTCCGGATAGCAGTGAAAAATATCTACTCAGTTCACAGTGGGTGCATTACAAAAAGGGCCGGTGGCTACAATGGTTAAGGTAAACAGTCAACACGGACACACACACACACACACACACACACACACACACACACACCACAGCCAGCTATTGCACAACAAGGAAGATGATAATCTACATTTAGTTACCAGCAAATCACTCTGCTGCTGGTTGGCTCCACCTTCAAAATAAGCTTTCCTGCAACTGTTACAACCCCGTTTCACACACACACACACACACACACACACACACACACACACACACACACACACACACACACACTGCAGCCAGTGGAACATGAATTAAAAAAAAAAAAAGGTGAGCCGCTGCAAATTGATATCCAACGCTTTAAAGCTGTCAACTACATGTGGACACACACAAAGATGTGTTGGAATTAAAGGTCATGACAAAGCCAATTGCTGAGGGTCTCTGTGATATCTGCTGTGTGTGAGTGTTAGTGAGAAAGAAGGAGTGCGTCAGCGGAGATGAAGTGAGCGATGCCTCGCAGAGCTAGATTAAGGAGGGAAAACTGATGGGTGTCAGCTCCCCTTGACCTCCTTCAGGTCCCTCATCACACTAGATTCTCTGTCATCCGTCTCAGTCCAAACACCTTCCTTCCCGTCTCTTGACATAATTTTAATAATTTCTTATTTATGTTCAGACTGTTCCTTTTCAGCACAGAGATGATACTGCAACGTCCCTGCAGGTACACACCAAGGAACAATCACATTTTAGCTCTCGGCCTTCTTTAAGCTTAGAAAATAAACAGTTTTAAATCCTTTTAGATCTAGTGTGTATGTTTAGTGTGAAGTCTTTCTATATTATTTGTATTTATTTGTACATAATATGTAGAATTATTAAAGAGATGCTGTAAAAGTGTGAATATTTATGTTGTTATAGATAAAAGGCTTTTGGACTAGATAGGTGGTCAACTTCTTCCAAAACCTTTTTCAAACTTCAAAAGCTTATTTTGTTGGTTTTTTTTTTATTGCAACAAATATTTAGTTTGTTTGAATTTATTTTTGTTCGAACAATTTGAAAAATAAAATATAAGAAAAGTTGTTTTAAAATTTGAATGAATTTGATGCTATTTTGACGTAATTGCATACTACACGTGTGATGTGCAGATGCAATGATGCAGAGACTCTCCTAGCACAACACACTGTAGCATCCTCACCATCATCATCAGGCCTTTTCACTATTTTCCAGATGAGAAAAGCAGGTGACGTCACTTTCTTCCCTTTGAAAGCCACACAAAGGCGCAATAGTTTAGTTTAATGTTCTCAAAGACTAAGATTAAATTTCTAACTTCTGCTCTCCTTCAGCTCGTCTTTGCCGTATCACGTGTTACTGGGAGTTAGTGAGCAATGGAAGGCTGTGTTTTGTTGTTGCCAGGGGAACAGAGCAGCACAATTCCTAAATCCTAATCTACTAACATCAGTTACATGTAAAGCATGCAGGGAAAAAACGTCTTAAACTGGACCTCGGCCTGACAAGCTCTATATAATTGTAGGTTTTAACTTTTCACTACATAATCCTGCGGCTGTTCAGTTTATTTAGCACAGTTCATACATTTTGGGATTATAAATGCTGCATGACATTATTTGGACTTGATTGGTGTTTACATCTTCAAGACTAACACATAAGTGAGGCTGGTAGCGGGTGATAAAAAAAAAAAACTGCATAGCCAATTTAGCATAATATAAAAAAACTTTAGGAAAATAGACGCAAATTCAATCTGTCCTGCAGAGTCTGAAACACATGCTCATTGTTGGAGAACTCATCAGGACTCATTAGCAAGAGTTAATGCAAGTTTTTGGACACTATTTGGTGTTTTAGCTTCAGTGTGATGACTTGGATAAATGCCTTTTTTTATGTAGTTTTCTTTTATTTGACCAACTGAAATAAATGTGATTGGAAACCGGGGAAGACAGACAGACAAATGATCCCTTTGGAGTAAAAAAAAAAAAAAAAGCCTTTTTCCAAAGCTCCTACTTTGGGCATTAATATAGCTGGAGGCAACTGTATGAACACCTTGAGACCAGAGGACAGGACCCTCCACCTTGGGGATTGCTCTGTAGCAGACGGCTTATGAACCGGTATCTTCTTATTGGTCTCTGATGCCCTGAGCTCCGGCGACGTGCCCTCCGCTCCCCACTCTTCCTAAACTTGTCAACTTTATAGCCCGTTTTAAACCTACCCAGTGGATGAAGCTGGGCGCAGAGTGTAAAGTAGTTATAAGTCCTATTGACCTAATGTTTGTAGATTTTCTCTGAACGCATAAAATAATGAAAAAATGGACAATGATAAACATGTTCTGCTCTGATTGGTCAGATGTTTGAGAGATCCGACGCTAAATCAGCAAATTCCCAGCAATACAAAATATTGATGTGTTATTGTCATTTCATAAAAGTTTTCCCCCCAAAATGGCAAGCTCTTATGGTGTGTTCAGACCAAGAGCGGCAGGTTTCCATGTAAAGTCTATGTGGAGGTGCGGCAAGGGGGCGTCGAGCTTTCTCACGTCACATTTTGAGCGCTTTTGGGTGCCGGCGTTCCGCGCGGAACGCGCGTCAAAAGCCAGAGATGGGCAGAGCTGAACTTTTGCCGCTCGACGCGGGGCATCAACCAATCAGAGCGATCAGCTCGCAGCTCCTGGAGGATTTCTGTGGTGAACCCAGAAACAGGGCTGAGCCATTACTCCGTGCAATATTTAGGATAACCACTCCTTGCTAAAAAGCTGAATGTTACTGATTTGGCAACGTAGCAGGATACGTTGCCTAGCATTGCTTTGTGGTGGCGGCTCTCTGCTGAGTTCGGCTCTTGCTGCATTAACACTGACTATCACTGCCCTACGACAACATTCTCTAACTTTATTTATTAAATAAAACCATGCCATATGTCTACTGAATCCGCTATCATTCAGACTGACTGGAAGAAAAGCTCCGCCTTTCCCCCTCTCTTTTCCGCCGCATGTGCCGCTCGCTGCAGACAAGCGTCAGGAGCGTTTTGGGCTACATACACAAAAGTGGCACTTTAGTGACCAGCGTCGAGCGTTCAGCATTTTGAGCGTTTTTGACACTCCGAACGCGTTTGGTCTGAACACACCATAAATCAATGGTTCCTAACCTATATTACGTGAACACCCCCTTCCTGCAACTACCACATTTAGTCTTGTGCTTTTATTAGCTCGCTTCCCACCACAAATGATGCATTCTGGCTCTGTCCTTTACTGTTCTTTGACAAAACCAAAATATAAGCAAACCAAAATGATAAAAAAAAACTTAAGTGGATGCACCTCAACTCACTTCTATGTGAACATCACCTTAACTTTAATCACAATGGTTCTCAGCAGTCATATCTTCAGAGGTAATAACACAACAAGCAGACTGGAATAAAGAATTAAACAATATTTTCCTACTCAAATATGTAAATCCATGAAACCTTTTGATGATTTTTAGGGGCTGTCATGGTCCACCATGCACTGTATGTGCGCATACGTTGGTGTACCCATCAATATTAATTCTTCTTCTCCTCTGTAGGATGCAGTAGCACAGTTTTATACATTACTGGGAGAAACAACAAACACTGTTTAGGTTTAGACACATACACAGCGAGACACAATGTTCTGTCACTCTTACTTTCAGCTCCTGTCTCTTCCACTCCTATAGACACATGCACACAGACAATGCTCAAGCAACCAACTGCCTTCACTTCTTTGCACACGCTGATACACACACATGTACACACAACCATCCAAAAATTGTTGAGTGTGTTTGGGTGCAGTGCAATCACTGGAGCTGAAAAAGCAATGTGTCTGCAGTGACAGGTTCATTCAGGTGTTAGCTCCATCCCAACCACTAGGCTCCAAAACAATATTACACTGTCCTCTAGTGCATACACATACACAGTTACACTCCCGCATTCACACACCGGAGCACTGCTCTCCAACACTCAAAAGAAACCAAACAGAACTGCTACAGAGGTTCACGCTTTCTCCCCACCTCTAGTTGGATTTTCTTTAGGCAATGCTGACCTTCAATATTATCCATGTTACTGACATCAGGGTGTAAGTTTACTGTGTCTGCCTGACTGGGTCAACTGGTGTCATCTGACACCACCTTTTAGATCCAGTTGAGGACAGTTTGGCACAATTTCATGAGGAAAATGTAAAGATTAGAAAGTTTCAGGCTTTAATTCTACAATTAGTTGTGCTAATAAACGCTACGATTGATTTTTAATGATGATCCCTCAATATAATCGATTTCTATAAAGAATTATGTCTTAACCATGACAGAAGATCAGTGTCCACAGAGAAAGGAAATAAAGCCAACATCCAGGTGTTTCTTCTTGTGTTGATTCATTTTTGTTCCCTGTGAGTTGCAGAAGAGGCTGTTAGAGTGGGACTGCATGGCAGAGGAAGAGTTTTTCCCAACCAAACACATGCGTGAAGTCATCCTTGTCAGACATGTCCATACTAAATGCTGCATCCCACCACCACTGCACACAGCAGGTGAGACCAACTCAAACCTACATACAAACTGCGACAGTAGTCGGCCTCTGAGGAAAAAGCGCGACTCATCTTCTCAGTCAGAAAAAGAGAAGAAAGGTTTGACCTCAGTAGCTGAGAGAAGCTGGCTCTTATGACTGCAGTTCAGGAGATAGCTGACGTTGTGTGACCCTGCCTAACCAAGCAGTTACATGTAACCCACAGATGACATGGCTGTCTGTGTAAAAATCTGATTTTTTATGCCAGTCTGAGAAAGAAATGCTTTGGAAAGCTTGACATACTCCCATCCAGTGTTGGGGTCGTTACTGAAATAAAGTATTTAGTTACCTTTTACTTCTGTAAATGAGATCACTTCACTAGTTACAGCATTTAAACAAGTAACGTCACTACTTTTTTCTTTACTTTCCTGTTTCTTAATTTAGCGTGTAGATAAAAGGAGCATAAGCCGTGCAGGCGCTGCTGTCTGCAGGAAGAAATATGCCTCACTGTAAAATCCATAAGCAGAACCCAGAAGCTGTGATTTGGTCATGCTGTGCTGACACACACCACTAGAACTCCCTGAGCTTCAAACATTATCGTGCGGCTAAAGTCCCCCACGGCTCATCAACACCTCATCAACTATGTGTTCCCATGTAAACTAGCTCTATTAACGCTTTCCGGAAGATCCACGTCTCCGTTCAGTCCTAACTCCGAGCTCAGGTCTCTGTTGCAGGTTTTGACCGAGTGCACTAAAGGAAATTTTATTTGCTTGCACGTCTCCAGCATTTTTTTATTTATTTTTATTTTTATTTTAGATCTCTGTCGGCGGGATGTTTTCTCACAGCGGCTGATCAATAGGAGTGATCAGCTGATAGGAGTGATGCTCCAGTGATCTGTAAAGTCAAGTCTTTCCGTAGAGTAAAACCTCCAGTGAGTGCTAAACTGCCTTATGTTACCCAATGAAGTCTGGAAGTGGACACACGAGCAGTTACCTCTCTTATCGATCTTAATGCAACGTGCCCCGCAAAGGACACACACCCAGGCAGCACATGCTACTTAAACAGATCAGAAATTCATATACAGGCAAACGTGACCTCAGTAACGCAGGAAAGCTTGTTCCTACAGTGGAGTGAAGTTATTTTTCCTGATATTTTAAGTGTAATGTGTTATTACTGTAATCCATTACTTTGTAACTCCCAGCACCGGTCCCACCTTCCTTAGGTAATTTAACAAGATGAGGACGATAAACATCATAAATATAATTTGGCTGCATTACACTTTTACAACAACTAATATAGGAAGCTGTTGGAGAAATTATTATGGGTTTTGGTTTGTATTAAGTATTAGACATATATGCATTGATTTGCTGTGATCCTGCTGTGTTTTGTGTCTATGCACAAAGCTTTCTTTAAGTTATATGATCCTTGTCTGGAATGCGCTGATGAAGTCTGAGACAGGGAGCGTTTCTTGCAGGGCATCTGTTTTTGTCAACTGCTTGGTTGACCAGTTGCTTAAGGTTAAAGGTTAAAGGTAATATAGTGAGTGATTGATGCTTAGTGAGCTCAGTTTAGCTTTGGAAGAGAGAATGATTGTTTTCTGTGGTCTGCCCAGCAACTAGGAGGAGTTAAGTATGGTTTATAATCGGGTGTTACTTCAGCATCTGCAGAGAGAGAGTTCTCTCTCCAAGCTCCAGCGTGTGCTTGTATTAGTTTATAATAAAATGTTCATTGTAAGAAGACAGTTGACTCTTAGATGTATTACAACTTCTCAAGGCCAGAGTATTTTCCACCACAAAGCATTATCCTTCTTACGTCTCCAATTGCTTCTTTTTTAGGTTCAATTAATTCTATTTTAGCTCATATTCTTTATGTTAAATCACTGTAATAGTTAGAGGCAGGTGCTTAAAGGTGGAGTATGTAAGATTTTCAATATTTTCTAAATAAATTAACTAATAAAATAACTACAGTCATAATTAGATAGTTTTTTGAACATGTAGGTTCCAGATGATACCATATTTGATGCGTTATCAAATTACAAGTTTAATTAATGACAAATGACAAAAAGCACTTTTTTTTTTACTGGTAGGCAAACATTTAAGAAGGGTCTTTGTCATTAATCAAACTTGTAATTTAATAACGCATCAAATATGGACAGACTGGAACCTACATGTTTAAAAAAAAAAACTATCTAATTATGATTGTAGTTATTTTTTTAGTTAATTTATTTTGAAAATATTGAAAATCTTACATACTCCACCTTTAATGCATCAGTTCACAGCTCACTTCTTTTTCCAGCACTTTTGGGTAAAGCATTGGTACTTTTTATTTCCATTTAATCCCATGCAGGCTGACTAACAGGACTCAGTCTTTTGTAGCTGTCTTTAACCTGCATACTGTACGGATTTGATTACTTATGAGGTTTAAAACAAGTAACAGTAAACAGTGTTTACCACAGTATGCTTCTGGAGCATCTCTTGTCCTGTTCTGAAACACTGGTTTGGTTTTCTGTTGCTTTAATGTCCCCATTTCAAACAGCTCACTGTGTTCTGATAGGTCAGCTCATGAGTCAGCGATTGCAGTTTCTAGGTCTTTGTTTAAAATTTACCAACTTAGCCACTAAACGTCACAAGAGTCGTGATGACGTCATTAAATCCAGGATGAAAGGAACATAAATGTATTGCTTAAGACATTAGTTTGTAACTTTCCATTTATATATTACATAAAAAAAGACGTATTACTTGCATGTATGAGAAAACATACCATGGAAAAAAAAAATCTCATCTAAGACAAAAATCTGTGGGCAGGATGAGGTAATGTTGTTACAGATAAATGAATAAATGAAAATAGCTTTAATCCATCACTGAAGAACCTTTTAGATACATCAAATCCTTTGAGCAACTGAGGATGGACTGTTGTTCCTTTCTGAGTCAATGATAACTTGATTCTCAAGAAAAAACAACACATAGATAAACATCTTTTTGTTCCCACGCCTTAGGGAGGATAGCATGGCTTAGCCTATAAACCCAGATAAGAAGATGCAGCTCTGGCAGCAGTGCGTCTTCTGAGATGTGCTGGTTGGACTCACTTTTAGTGTGTAACTTGTTTGGCACTTCTGGAGTCTCAGAGCTGATTAGAAGAAATGAATCACATTTTTTTTATCCTGCTCTTTATCTGCCATCAATTAAAGTATGTAGTTTCAATGTGGGGTCAACTCAGATGAAATCATCTCTGCATTACCCATGTGTCCCAAATTTCCAGTCAGACTTGAGTTTTCTTGTAGTTTTAACCATCCCAGCCTGGAAAAGGCAAAAGCAGACGGGTTCATTCAATCCTCCTAGAGGAAGAACTCTTTTTACTTCAACATACTTAGCTAATACGTGTTTGGCAAATGTTACCTTATTGGTGGAATTGATTACTGATCAGACATTCTTAATAAGTTTGAAACATAAGTACATCACTCTAAATCAGGGGTGGGGAACCATGGTCCTCAAATACCTGAATCCTGCAGGTTTTCCATGTATTCTTGGTCCAGTACACCAGATTTAAATCTAATGGATCCAACAGCTTATCAAGATCTGAACAGTGATTCATTCATTTGAACCTGGTGTGTTGGAACAGGGAGACTTCATGGACTTTGAGGACGAGGGCCAAGGTTCCCCACCCATGCCCTAAATCTGAGCATGAATGTGTCCATAAAGCAATAACAGGAATTCTCTTGGTTTGTTATTAGCTCTGCTTACATCTGGGTGTCAAACTATCAGTCAGGGTTTTTCATTTTGTCGTTTTCCTGCTTTAACACACCTAACTGAAACCAATGTGTCATTGTGAAGACGTTTACGAAGCTTCTGGATCCATTTGATTTTATTCTTATTGAGTTAAAACATTCCTGGCTTGTATCCTTCCTTCCTCCATGGACATGTTTCAAAATTTCTGCCTCTCTGTGTACATGACAATGACAGAAGACTTGGCACATTGACCCAGGAGGAAGCTCAAGGACACACACATATCCTGCGACACCTCCAACAGCCTTGCCATACAATAGAAATGGACACACATTCAAGGACTTGTCCATCTTTCTGTCATAACTGCAAGGAGGCGTGAACACAAATTCAAATTCCATTCATGTCACATCAACACGGCACAGATTTAGGTCACGAGTTAACATGTTAAAAATCACTGAATATTAATGTATTTTTAAATAAATATAAAAGGTTTGCACTGATTGTTACTCAGGATTTTACTTTTCTGAAACATGTTTTCAGAGGATTTCAGCTCCCTGTGGCTTTTCTGTAATTCAAACCTTATTGCTGACCCCACGCTGGGGTGTTCTCCTGAAGAGAAGCAGGGGGCGAAGAAAAAGCTCCCTCAAAGCTGCAAGAACCACACATACAATCCATCAGCACACACACAATCACTCACACCATGCAGCAAGCGCTGGGAGGACAGGGTGTCTTATCAAAGTGTGCCGTAGGAAAGTGGTGGACTCAGGGGAAATTCAAAGGACAATTGAGAACAAACACACACACACACACACCAAAAGACATGCGCCACTGGCAAGAAAAGAAGAAACATCCCCAGGGAGAATACAAGGCAGGAAAGGAAAGATGGAAATAGGAGAACAAGAAAATGAGGTAAAGGAACAATTTTTCTCTCTTTGCTCTGAGGAAGTTGTCACTTCGAGCATTTCCTCCAAAGCATCCGCACAGCCAGCACGTATGTGCATGTATGTGTTTGACAGACTTTTATACACTTCAATATGGATAGATAGAGACACGATCACGTCATCACACATCCAAGCTCTCACTGTGTGTGTGTGTGTGTGTGTGTGAGTGTGTGAGAGA